>NC_056730.1:1111688480-1111999314 GCF_019279795.1 Protopterus annectens
TCGACCAGAGAATAGCATGCCTCTGGCATGAACATTGGTCTCTCCTGAGGACCTCAGCACTGTGGACAGGGTGGACAAATCTGAAGAATAGATAAACAGGGTATTTTACTGTACTGAAGCTGAATTTCTGTTTACTCCTTTTTTGTGTGAAAATGCATACAGCTTTCTATTGGTATCTGTCATCAAGTCTATGTTTGAATGTCATTAAGCCAGCCTAGTGGCATTAAGGGATAGACCCTAACTATGGCACAGGTGACCTAGGTTCAATTAGCTGTTCTGGCAGCTGATGGGACTGGCAGAGGGAATGGGCAGACCTTTGCTGGGGGCTGGAACTATGCTCTTCAAGACTTGCTGTAGGCCTGAGCTTAGATCAATCACTGGGCTGGGTACATGGGAGGACTGAGGACTTAGGAGGTGTGGTCATCCTAGAAACCAGGACAGACATGTCCTAATTGCCTGACTCAATCTACAACTAAAGAGTTAGCATGATGGTGGTAGGGCTAAATAGATGCCCCAACATGCATGGCAGCACATGTGATGCTGAGAGCTTTTGGCTTCGGTCTGCCTCCCAGCCTGAAGTCTCCACCCCTCCCCCTCCCTCCTGTAATAGCTTCTGCTGAAAGGATACCATTTGGAAAACTGAAACACACAACTCCTCTTCCCCTCATCAGGACAGCTCCACCTGTATGGCAGTTCTGGGATCAATGGGAGAACTGAAAGAAGAAAACGAAAAATAATGTCCTTTTAAACACACTAGAAACTGTCCTGGCACATCTACTATAAATTTAGATTTGGTATAATTGACAAGATGACTGTTGATGACAGGGGTGGTGATTGAAAAACCTTATTGGAGTATCGTGAACTAATCTGTCAAATTCAAATGAATGCCATCACAAAACCAGGTTTAAATGAATATATATCTTTAAACAGTGCTTTGAAAATGAGATACATTAAGATGCAACATTTTTTCCTACAAGCAACACCAGTATTACTTTTCATGGTTCTTGAGAAGTGTACAATTATATAATTATTTGTGCCTTTTTGTCATTGGTTGGGTCATGTATTTAAATTGTGACTTTCCATTGCCAACTCATGCTCTGATGAAGTCTTGTATAGATGAAAGAACTTAGCATAAGCCTTTGTTTTATATTTTGTATTTTATCTTATTAAATATATATTTTTATTTTCTGAGTCATGCGTAGTTTTGGTTTATTCTGTTGCAAGCCACCTCCTTGTGTTTTTGATTACTAGCTTTCATACGAGGCTAAGCAGTTCTGTTTATGCTACATGAATGTCAAGATATTTGGAAAAAACATGAAATTCAGGACAATAAAAATAAATATTATATGAACAATAATATCTCTTTACTTGCACTAGACAGAGATCAACTATCAATACAGCTGTGTTTTTCACTGAGTAAGCTTTAAGATGAAATTTTTGAATACTTTGTAGGTAGCATGGTTTTGGAATTATTGATGCAAATATAAACAAGCAATATTTGACACCTAGGGACATCAGTAGGATGTAACTGCAGAAGCACTTGGAGGCATTACTCAGCTGTAATGAGATAAGACAAATATGGTACTATATTATCAATTTTGCAGTTTTTTATATTTTCCTGTAACAGCAAATATATGTCCTTTCTATGCAACATACACGAAATACAAAATTGTTCAGCTTTATACATGACCCTCTCTTCCACATTTTCTCCTTCAACCTGTTCAAACTTCAGCATTCTAGGAGTTTAACATTGTACCAGCATGTTGATATAATCCCTTGCTAATTTTGAACATCTTATCACCTTTCTTTAGAAAACAATGAATGTCTAGAAATGTAATTGTGAACGAATTAGACACTGTTATTTCTGCTAGCATATATGGCTGACGTTTTTATACATAATTTCAGATTATCCTGTGTATTATATGCCAGCATGACTAGCTATGATACTGTAAATAGTTCTTACATGTTGATTTATGATCTGTTTGTACAGAATGTTTCAAAGTCTTGAACAGTGTCCTTTCACATTTCTAACTACACGTTTGTAAAGAGAGAGTCTAAAGGCAAACTGTCTCAGATTCAGCTGATCAGCAGATGATGTCACTGGAATGCTGACAGTTGCTATGTGTTACTGTCAGAAGCTGAAAGACAGGAAGAAACTTTTAGATTTTCAAAATAGGAAATGAAAATTAGAATTGGAATAGTTATGACAGGCTAGCCTATAAAAGAGCCTGCTGAAGGCAGTTAACAGTTAATAGTCAGTTACAACCAATTAACAGCCAGTGGCAAATGTATTGTGCAGTGGATACCCGAAAATATGAAGGTCTCTCCAAACACCATTATATTGGGCAACTTCAACTACCCAAACATAGACTGGGAGCATTACTCTAGCTCCAACACCCTAGCCCAAAGGTTCCTAGAATTTATAAAAAATGCTATGGAACAACTTGTTACCATTCCCACAAGAGGGAAAAACATGCTGGACCTGATCATCACCAACATGGGGGCTCTATGCTCCAGACCAGAAGTGTATCCCTCACTGGTAAGATCAGACCATAAACTAATCTCACTGGATATTCACATCCTAACCCCACCCCCTGCCCAGAAAACCACAGTGAAAAACTTCTCTAAAGCAAATTTCACACTCCTCAAACCGAGGTGGAATCCTTCAAAGCCCCCAGGCCTGTGGAAAATACGGCCCAGACCGCAGAATCTTTTATAAACACATTCTATGAACAACTTCAGGAATGCATGGATCATGCAATCCCAAATAAAACCAAGACCCAATCCTCCAAAGGCAGGCATCCTGTCTGGTGGACCCCAGCCATAAACAAACTATACAATAGAAGGAGGAAGTTACTACATGACAGAGCAAAATCCCAAAAAGGGAAGGCATCTCTGATCAGTATTAGCGAAAAACTACGGGCACTCATAAAATCATCTAAGGCCAGCTTTGAGAGAAAAATTGCACAGGACACTAAGGCTAATCACAAGGCTTTCTTTAGTTATGTTAGGAACCTGGGTGGGAATTCCCAGATATGCTCAGAATTAGTCCAAAATGACAAAAAATACACCGAACCCACAGACATTGTCAACATCCTAGCTGACAGGTTCAGCGCAAACTTCTCCCCCCCCTCCCCACCAAAAGGGCAAATATCTATCTCAGCAGAGTGCTGCCCCCCTGACATCTCAGATGCTCAGGTAAGAGCCGCCCTCTCCAAAGCAAAAAACACAGCATCAATGGGACCAGACGGTGTCCCGGGCTGCGTCCTACATGAACTCCAAGAAGAGCTAAACCCAAACATAAAACTACTGTTCAATCTCAGCCTTACTACAGGGTATGTACCCAAAGAGTGGCGTACAGCAACAGTGGTCCCTCTCCACAAAGGTGGTGCCTCAACGGATCCTGGAAACTATCACCCCATAAGCCTGACTAGCTTGGTGTGCAAAGCTATGGAAAGGATCATCATGGACCTCATAAATAAAGATATTCAGGACCTACAGACGCTGGATCCTACCCAGTTCGGCTTTGTTAAGGGCAGATCCTGCCTCTTAAACCTGGTCGATTTCTTTGAAACAGTCACCAAGGCCATTGACGAGGGGAAGGTGGTCCACACAGCCTACCTGGACCTCGCAAAAGCCTTCGATACAATACCCCACTCGGGCATTATAGATAAGCTCACCAACTTAAATATAAACCCCTATGTCACTAGATGGGTTGCAAATTGGCTCAAGGACAGAACCCACATGGTTAGAATTACTGGAGCCATGTCAGACTCCAAACCAGTTACAAGTGGCATCCCACAAGGCTCAGTCCTGGGACCTCTCTTGTTCGGTATATATTTCTCGGAGGTACAGGCCAACATGGAAGGACTGTGGCTTACCAAGTTCGCAAATGACTGCAAACTAGGCGCCATAATTGACTCTCCAGCCGACACAGGCATCCTACAAAAGGGCCTCATAGAAACAGACAACTGGTGCCAGAGCCATGGCCTCAAGCTAAACGCCAAAAAGTGTATAGTCATCCCCTTTGGCAAAAACAAAGTGCCCACAAATTACCACATAGGTGGTAATCCATTAAGTACGGAAGAAGTAATTAGGGACTGGGGACCCAAGTTGATAGCAATCTCTCATTTGAAAACCACGTGGCCAAAGTGGTTAGAAAAACATTTTATATAGCCCACCTAATCATGAAGGGATTCACATCTAGATCAGGGGAGGTCATCGTGCCTCTTTACTCATCCCTCATCAGGCCCATAATTGAGTACAATGCCCCTTTTGGGATGTACCTTACCAGACACCTGCAGCAACTGGAAAACCCCAAAAGTACCTCACCAAGAGGATCAAAGGGCTCAAACAGATGCCATATGCTGCCCGGTTAAAGAAACTCCAGCTCTACTCAGTGGCATACCGCCTGCTCAGAGGCGATCTGTGCCTGACGTATAAAGCCATGTCCAACCCGAAATTAACGGACATGCTGCACCTCAGAAAATCCAAATCCCATCGAGCTACGTGCTCGAGAGACTTGAACCTCGGCACTGAAATAAATAGGACATGCTGGAGGGACAGATTCATAACCCAGAGGCTCCCTTCACTCTGGAATAAAATCCCAGTCCAGATTAGGCAGAGTCCCTCATTGACTCTCTTCAAGAGGAATCTTGATGAGTGGATGGGAGATTGTAGGTTTACCCCGGGTATCACTTCTGTATCACTGTTAGACAGAGGCACAGTATACTAACCTCGAAAAAGGGCATAGCAAAATTTATTTAAAATGGGTGGTGAAAGCCAAACACACTCTGGCTAGGCTTATAAATGCCCTAGGGCAGATAGCCTAGTATGAACCTATGAACCTATAAACCTATAAAAGGACTCACCAAGAAATGTAATCCCACCTTTGCTCTGTTGTAGTAATTTAGTTTAGATCAGGGACAGTGTTCCTTAGTCAGATAGGAAAATTACAGCTAATCAGTTAGATCAGTTAGAGTTTTTCTAAATGCTGAATTTCTATCCTTCAGTATTGTTTTCATTTTCCTGGTGATTGAGCTCTGTTTGTTTATTGGGAATTACTGATTTATATTTTTAATCATTTTGCTCATTATTAAACATTTTTATTAACTTACATTGTGGTTGGTCAATGTGTTTCCTTTAACGATTTGAGAGTGTGTTTACTTGCTTTGATAATTCCCAGGGCCACTCTGAAAGCCTGGCTGCTTAGGCTATTTGTTTTAATATTTAATTTTCATAATTAAACACCCCTTTAGATGAGCATAAAGACACTCTGATTGATTGCAGCATTACTGTATTATTTTTAGGAAGGGACACAGCTGAAAATCTGTGACAGGCTTTCCCAGAAGTCTTTAGATGTGTGAGATTTAATTTATTTAAGTGTGAGTGTATCACAGGTCTTAAACTTGGACACATTGCTCTGAAGTATGCAACAAGGAGTAGTTAAATTAGGGGTGGACAGAAGTATACAGTCCAGTCCCAGGCTATAGAGTGTGTTCCTGTTGTGCTCTTAGAGGAAAATTATGAAATATTACTTCTGCTTAAGTGACAGTATCACATTGGAGTCAGTAGTGAGGACTGAAGCTCCTTAGTTACTGACCCACGCTAGTAAGGGGCGTCACATTATTTGGTGGCAGTTCAGTGGGATATTATCTAGATGTCACATTAATTGGTGGCAGCAGTAGGATTTTCAATTGGACTTCAGTAGCCTGTGGGCAGTCATCAGGGCGTGCACTCTCAACAGTCACAAAGTAAACATACAGAATTGTAGTTCACCACAGTTTTATTTATTTTTAGTTAGTTAATCAGGGACAGCAGGCAAAGATATCAGCAGAAGACCATATTAACCTGACAAAGAACCAGTTGACTGAGGAGTATGAAGCCAGAGGACTGGTACATGCCAACCTGACTAAGGAAATAATGATGTCATCCTTAGTTGCAGTTTCAGCTCGGATCAGATGTTCAAAGGATATCCAGTTTGGTATTGTGGATGTGCAGCTTGCCAAGACAGCACAGTCCACCTTTACTTCAGAGGACCTGGGAATCTGTCTGGAGTTAGACTGCACGTGGAGGCCACACATCTAGAGACTGAGGAGAAGCAGTGTCAATATTAAATGGAAGACAAATGATTGAAGACTGAGGAGACACCACGCCTGGAAGCCCAACAACTGGAGGTTAAACTGGAATCAGCTGAGGGACTACGCCTGGAAGCCCAATGACTGGGGGTTGAGAAGAGAATGTGATGTTTAGAAGTTGAGAGAAATGAGAGACAGTGCTGAAACAAAGTGGAGCTTCTTACCCTTCTGATGGGGAAGGAAATAACTGGACCACAGAAGCTGTAAAGGTCAGTAAGCGTTTTCCTCAATACAAGGATGGGGATGATTTTGATAGTTTTATTCATTTATTTGAGAGGATATGTAGACAGTATGATGTTGACCATGAGCTCTGGGTTTGGCTCCTGACTCCCTTACTACATGGTAAAACTGTTCAAGCCATGTCAACATTTCCTGATGTAGATTGTTTGAATTATGTTAAAGTTAAGAACTGTCTCCTAGATTGTTTTAAGCTAACACCTGAAGCTTATAGAAAAATGTTTTGTGAAACACAGATGCAAGGCAGATGAAAGTACACGTGATTATATTGCTGACCTAAGTACTTTATTTTCACATATGGGTGAGTGGGTGTCAGGTCACCACATTTGAGGGACTTGTAGACATTTTGGTGAGGGCACAAACCCTCAGTACTTTGCTTGATGACATGAAAATCTGGTCAGCATACAGAAAGTCTAACTCTGTGGAGGAGTTGGAGAGAAAAGGGGATCTCTACTTAGCAAGCATATGCATACAAAAGGGATACCCAATGCTGCACATGGACATAGGAGACCCCATGGGAAGCACTCTAAACCACTCCAACAGTACACTAGTAACAGGGGAAACTACTAGTCCAAGTACACAGTTAGGGGTTAGATGTTTCAAGTGTAACCAGAGGGGCCACATAGCAGTCAAATGTCCACTAAGGCAGGGTGAGAAACAGAAGGTGAGGGAGCCAGCAAGTGGTGATGATAAACTGCCAGTGGTAACTTGTCTGAAAACAACAGGGGTGCCAATCTATGACCAAAATTTATATCCTATCTTACTAGATGGTAAACAGGTTACTACTAAGATAGACACAGCTTCTGATATAATCATTGTGTGGCCTGCATTGGTTACAGAAAAGCAGTACTTGCTTGGACAGTCCACTGCAGTCAGAGCTTTGGGAGGGACCCCATTCCAAATACCTTTGGCTGGGGTTCATCCTGACTGGGAGGGTGAAAAGATGAAGCAAACAGGTAGGTGTGTTTGAGAATATTCCTGCAGATATCCTGATAGGGAATGACTTTGATGATGCAGTACCTTTTCTTCATGCAGTGACATTCAATCAAGCTTGGAGACAGGCTTTTAGGTCTGGTTGCTTGGGGGAGACCCAAACAGACCTCATACCTGAAGTTGGGACTGGTGTGGTGGCTGATTCAGAGATGGAGCTATCCCGTAGCAATAAGTCTTAAAGTGAGCCACAGCTGCTGGTAGGTACTGATGTTTCTTGGGACATGGTGACTGCAAGGATGGAGGTGACTGATCTCACCCAGACTGACATTGAGGCACAGCTGTTGGAAATTATTAGGCTTCCTGTGGAAGAGGAGCTTGTGTTTGAGAACATTTGTGCAGATGTCCTGATAGGGAATGACTGTGATGATGCAGTACCTTGTGTTTATGCAGTGACACCTAGTCAGGCTTGGAGAGAGGCATGTAGGTCCAGTAGCCTGGGGGAGACCCAGACAGATCTCACACCTATAGCCGGGACTGGTGTGGTAGCTATTTCAGAGAAGTAGCTATCCTGTAGCAGTTAAGTCTGAAAGTGAGCCACAGCTGCTCAGAAGTACTGATCTTCCCTTGGACATGGTGACTGCAAGGACGAAGATGAGCGATAGTACCCAGACTGACAGTGAGGTACAGCTGTTGGAAGTTACTAGGCTTCCTGTGGAAGGGAAGCTTGGGAGAGTCAAAAATGTAGAGTTGAGACAGGCTCAACTTATGGACCCTATATTACAAAGCTTGAGAGAGATGGCTAAGGAAGCACCTGAGGCTCAAGGAAGAGGGGAGTCTGTATATGGGAACAAAGGTTTGTTGTATAAAGGGTGGACACCTGGAGGAGTCCTGATAGGGAATGACTGTGATGATACAGTACCTTGTGTTTATGCAGTGACACATAGTCAGGCTTGGAGACAGGCATATAGGTCCAGTAGCCTGGAGGAGACCCAGACAGATCTCATACCTATAGCCGGGACTAGTGTGGTAGCTAT
Organism: Protopterus annectens; assembly: GCF_019279795.1. NCBI lineage: Eukaryota > Metazoa > Chordata > Ceratodontiformes > Protopteridae > Protopterus > Protopterus annectens. The sequence continues at coordinate 1,111,696,822 of NC_056730.1, forward strand.
TTCAGAGAAGTAGCTATCCTGTAGCAGTTAAGTCTGAAAGTGAGCCACAGCTGCTCAGAGGCACTGATCTTTTCTTGGAAAGAGGGAGGAGGGCTACAAGGCAAAGTAGTGCAGCAGTTGGTAGAGCTCAGAGCCTACCATCTGCCACTTCTAGCTATAGTCCCTAATGTTCCTTGTGCAGGTGACATTGAGGCAGAGAAGGAAGTTTTGCTGCATATAACGTGGACTCCTAAGGGAGGGCTGAAAGGTGAGGTAGTATGGCAGTTGGCAGTGCCCAGAGCTTACCATCTGCTATTTCTAGCTATAAAACCTAATATTCCTTTTCTAGGTGATATTGATGTAGAAAAGGTGGCAAATACTTTGCAAGAAATTTTCATCAGGGTAGGTTTTCCAAGGGAGATACTGACTGACCAAGGTGTCAACTTCATGTCAGACCTGCTGAATTGTTTGTGAAAGTGTTGTGGGATGGAAAATTAAAAAAACACCCCTTACTATCCCCAGACTAATGGCCTTGTGGAGAGGTTAAACTATATATTAAAAACTATGCTACAGGCATTTGCAGACCAGTTTAAAAGGGTGAAGTTAAACATTAAACCCAGTAAGTGTCAGGTGGGTATGGCAGAGTTCACTTACTTAGGACACAGAGTGGGGAGTGGTAAGATTAGGCTACAACCTGTCAAAGTGGAAGCTATTGAAATGTGCTCAGTTCCTGTTACTAAAAAAGCAAGTGAGAGCATTTCTATGGACAGTGGGGTTCTGTGGAAAATGCGTGCCCAGTTGTGGTGCAATGGCTGCACCCATTACTAACCCAACTAGGAAAAATCAACCAAATGAGGTAGTGTGGACCACAGATTGTCAACAGGCATTCCAAAATCTTAAGGAGATTTTGGGAGGACCTCCTTTGTTAGCTAGCCCAGATTATAGTAAAGAATTTGTTGTGCAAGTAGATGCATCAGATTGTGGGGTGGGGGCTGTGCTCAGCCATGTTTCCTCAGAAGGAGAAAAATGCTGCAGTGGGGTTAATAATGCCAATGTGAATGGATTGCCCAGGAGAAGAGTGGGATGATATTTTCAGACAGACCCATTTTTCTCAAGCATCGTTTTTCAAGGGTCACTTGAAAACCATGCTTGAATCATGGGGGGAGAAATGTGAAGAAATTAGACACTGTTATTTGTGCTAGCATGTCTAGCTGAAGTTTTTGTACATAATTTCAAATTATCCTGTGTATTATATGCCAGTATTACTATCTATGATACTGTCAATAGGTTCTTACATGTTGATTTATGATCTGTTTGTACAGAATGTTTCAAAGACTTGAACAGTGTCCTTTTACATTTCTAACTGCGCATGTAGACAGATTCTAAAGGCAAACTGTCTCAGATTCAGCTGATCAGTAAATGATGTCATCGGAATGTTTACAGTTGCTATGTGTTACTGTCAGAAGTTGAAAGACAGGAAGGAGCTTTTAGAAAACAACTGTTGGTTGATTTTCAAAATATGAAATTAAATTTAGAACAGGAATAGTTGTGACAGTTAGGCTAGTCTACAAAAGAGCCCGCTGAAGGCAGTTAACAGTCAGTAGTCATTTACGGGCAGTTAATAGGCAGTGACAGATGTACTATGCAGGGGATACCCAAAAGGACTTACCAAACAACTAGTTGCCTTAGCTCTGTTGCAGTAATTTAGTTTAGATCAGGGACAGTATTCTTTAGTCATACAGGAAAATTATAACTAATCAGTTGGAGTTTTTCTAATTGTTGGATTTCTATACTTCAGTATTGATTTCATTTTCCTGTTGATTGAGCTCTGTTTGTCTATTGGGAATTACTGTCTTACATTTTTAATAATTTTGCTCAATATTAAACATTTTTATTAACTTACATTGTGGCTCATTAATTAGTGTTTTCCTTTAGTGATTTGAGAGTGCTTATACTTGCTTTGATAATTCTCAGGGCCACTCCAACAACCTGGCTGTTTAGGTAATTTGCTACTATTTGTTTTAATATCTAATTTTCATAATTGGACACCGCTTTAAAGGGCATGAAGGCTCTCTGATTGCTGGGAGCATGTTACCATATTATTTTTGGGAAGGGACATGGATCGAAAGCTGTGTCAGGCTTTCCCAAGAGTTTTTGGATGTGTGAGATTTAATTTAAGTGTGAGTGTATCAGAGGTCTTAAACTGGGACAAATGCTCTGGAGTGTGTAATAAGGAGTTACATTAAGGGTGGACAGAAGTATACACTCCAGTCCCAGGCTATACAGCATGTTCCTGTTATCCTCTTAGAGGAAAATAGTGAAATATTACTACTGTTTAAGTTACAGTCTCACATTGCAGTCAGTAGTGAGGATTGAACCTCCTTAGTTACTGCTCCTGGATAGTAAGGGTTGCCACATTATTTGATGGCAGTTTGGTGGGATATTATCTGGATGTCACATTAATCAACAACTTTGTTTTCTTTTTTCCTAATATATTACAGTAAATCTATGCTGTGATAACATTTTTGTGCATGCATATATGTACTTATGTCTACATTTTTGTTTTTATAAATTTAGTTGACTGGCACAAAAATGTCTCTTTTCAGTTATGACCTTGCTACAGGAAAAAGAACACTGGTTTTATTAGATGTGCATAAATAAATGTACACAGTAAGTATCAGAAATATAATCCTTAATGCAGATTGTGTTGTAGCAGGACAGCAAATTATCAATGCAGCAGATATTCAGTAGGTGAAGATGCTAAATGCAGAATGTTAAAAGTACAATTATGAATCCCCCCTTGAAACTTCAAATGACAAAACATCAAAGTACCAAAATGCCTCACACAAATGCATGCAATTTCATAAGGGCAAAATCTCCCAAGTGCAAGTGTTTTTTTTTTTTTTTTTTGGGGGGGGGTGGTCAAGGCCCCAGCGCCACCCATTGCAGGGGAAGTCCACTACACCCCAAGCAATATCTGACAGAGAGACATCCATGAAGTTTATATATGAACTTCAAAGTCACACAAACACAAAGAAGGGAGAAGTTTCCCAAATGGAGAGAATCATTTTGAAGAAGTCATCATAGATGGCCATTTTACTTTAGCAGTCCTTTCTGAATGATTTTGTCTTTCCTTCAAACAGTTGCACAGGTCCCAGATCTGTTTTTTGTTTCACATCTGAGATGTCTATGAGAAACTGAACATATTTCAGTGTCCTCTGGACTTTCATTATCATCTGCTGCTCTCTGCTGACCATTAATGATATTGCATCCTGTTTTAATCTGTATACATTTTTCCATAGCATCTGCCAAAGAAAGCTTACTAGCATCACTTTGCTCCTTTTCTGCCATCATCCACCATCTGGTAACTCCATCATGTGAGTCTGTATATTCTCATCTGCATTGTCTACAGACTGCATGCACTCTTCTGTTGTCTCACGTACCATCTTAGCTCTCTTCAGCCACTGTCCTCTGACATGTCTTGTTCCTTCTCCTTAATTCTCTCATAGGAAGGAGATGTACAGCCCTCTTTACAGAATAACTAGGGGAATATATGCAGTTCTCTGGTCAAATTGCCCTTAGTATGAATACAACCTGGATCTCCCCTGAAAAGACGCCATTGGCCTAGTGGCAGTAACATGTCAACAAAGGCCAAATACAAAAAAATATGTATTTTGCCAAATGGAGTCACACTTCTTAATTTGTTAGCTCAGTGCATTTTCTGATCAATATGAAGTATGAAGCTCAAATGTGTGGCATTAGTGACTAATTGAAATGTTTTGTAATTTACACATAAAATTTATGAGGGACAGGAAAAATATGACACAAAATCCGGGATTGTTAGAAGGAGTTGTGCAGTCTAACAAAGCTATACACTTTATTTGAATTGTAGGTGGTTGCACTTGTTTTTAAATGCTGGGAATTTTCTTGTATTGAATCATAATTAGTACTATTTGAAAATGAGGTAATTTTTGCCTAACATGATTTACTGAAGGTGATGTCATTTGGTACTAATTAAAATATTGTGGTCATTGGTTGTTTGAGCATGTGATATTTTTTCATTATAAAATAATAGTTGCATGCATTCTGCTATGATGAAGTCTGATGATGACAAAGAGAAGAAAGTACTTAACAATCATTAATTGAGCTGTGGCACCTTGTCCATTCCTTTCTTAGCTTTGATGATTTTTGCTGTGGTTTATACTTCAACAGTGTGTGTGTGTGTGTGTGTGTGTGTGTGTGTGTGTGTGTGTGTGTGTGTGTCTACTATTTCACTGGTTATAGCTGAACCAGGTTTTTCCTACACTGACTACTCCTAGTTGGCTTACTTTGTATTCCATGTCTGGGGAATTTTGTAGTATTTAACAATCCATGAAGGAGGTTTTGAAGGCTCTTATTTCATAGGAAGTGAAAAACTTTAACAGATTTAGAAAATGAATCAGAGATTGCACAAGCATCTCCAGGTTTAATTGACATAATACTTAATCTGCCCAGTGAATCAGGTATTTCGTTTTTATTTGATGATATGGTGGCAGTTCCAGTTAAAATGTATGGCAGTGAATTTAATGGTCAGAATGCTGCAAGTGTTTGTTTTGGAAATAACATCACAAACTTATTGGGGACTTTGACAGAAAAGTTTATGCAGCTATAGCAGTTTGATATGGGGCAATATTTTTTGAAAGGAGTCAATAAGTCAGCAGAATCATGAAACAGCTAATGTTTCAGCATTTTCCAAATAACACTGATAGTGATTAGACTTTATATAAATAACTTGTCAGCATTTTTGAAAAAAAAAAAAACAGAAATGTAATGTAATATTTGGCAATTTTAATCAGGCATAAAATTAATTTAAATCAATGCCAGGAAGACTTGAATAAGCAATTTACTGACTTAAAAAACATACCTCATTTTCTGCACACTCTAATGAATTTGATGCCACTATGCAAGTGGTTAAAAGACAAAAGATTACACCGAAGACCAGGAGGCAAAAGAAATTGCATGGGGATGAAATAGCATATGAGAACAACACTGCCAATCTTTTCTCCAATCTCAAAAAAAAAAAAAAAACTTCAGTCCAATCAGGTTTTTATAGTAGAGAAGAGTCTTAATCCTGAATCAGGGCACACTTTTTAAGATTTGCCTTTCACATCTTCTGTTTCTCTGATGATGTAATCACAACTGGCTGAGAGAAGAAGGAAGGCTTCAAACAGGTCTGAACAGAGACAACATTCAAGAAGGAGGATATCGGCAAGAGTATATAGATCAAAATCCACCAATGACAGGGCGGACGTATTACAGTACACATTATCCAATGGACCACATGAGTCATTGGGGATGACAGAAATCTTACTAGAATACATTGCATTTAACAACAAATTATTTCAAGCTGACAACTTGAATAATTTTTAACAGCAGAAACACTAATGACATGGCAAGGACTGAACATGTATTTAAAAATGATGGCAATTGTTATGTTATCAATTTAAACAATAAAAGTTTTAATGCTGAAGAACTGGAATTTTTACAAAAACTGTTTTTGTGCCTTCTTGAGGGTGTCAGTTTCAAGTACCCTGTTAAAAGTGAAACTGTACACACAAAAGCTGAACCTCGGTTATGTTTTTGGTCATAATAAGTTACAGTATATCAATGAAAAGAATATGTGTGTTAAAAAGAGTACTTTTAATCCATGTTTTCTGAAAACAGAATGTTCCAATGAAACTAGAAATGTGCTAGATAAGCCTCAGTCTAGAAATTTCTTTATACAAGCAGGAAAGAAAGAATTTAAGTAAAACAAGGACGCTGAATACTACCAGATTACTGTAAGCTAATAATAGTGGTGGTATGTTTATTATGGAATCAGAGTTTATATGTACAATTAATGGAGAATATTTTAACTAATAAAATGAATTATTGAAAGGTTTCAGTTAATGAAATTTACACTGCATGTAGGCAATTAGTCATATTTTTGATTTATATACTTCAGGTTACAACTTTGTTGAACTGTTAAATGTTTTGAGGTACAGTGTGCTATTTAGAATTCTGGGAAAAGACAAACAAATGTCACCCTCACCATTCAGACCTATTGTAAGTGTTCCAGTTTCTAAGCCTGTACCTTTAGACTGCTATGTAAATAGTACTTTAAATAATGTTATGAGAGATCCGTTCATGTATCAAAGATTGATGACATTTTCTGTGAAAACTTAGTAATGTTGGCTTAGGTATTTTAATGATGTCTTTATTTTATGGACCACTGCTATTGAGCTGTTGCACACGTATGCACCACATGATGTGGGGGATTGAATTTGTACATAATTACATTTCTAGATTCAGAAATCTTTCCAATAGAGCTATACATGGAGTTTGTGCCTATTTAGACTTGATTACATTTTTTTTATGTTCCAGAGTAACATTTATTATAAAAAGGTACTGTAATGTGAACAGTGATAGTACCTGCTTTTGCAAAATTCAGTTTTAGCTCAGTGGGAGTCTAAGTCTGTACAAGATGGACTTATTTAAAATGTTAAACTGTACGTGCATTTTCTTGATCACTTATTTTTTATGGAACGATATTGACACAGAATTCAGAGTTTTTAATGCATTTAAGTGTAGTAGTAAATGTTTGAAATTGACTTAGAATTTTCTTAAATGATTACCTGTCTGGATGTTAATATAAAATTTGAAAGAACAAGAAAGTGTCATCTTTCTTCCATTTATAAGGAGCCTTCTGATATCAACATTTTTTCCCATATTTTAAAAGTTAGCACCCCTTGTATATTAAGAAAAGTTTGGTAACGTGACATATTATTAGAGTGCCATGACTGAATTCAGATGAGATAGAAGTTAATATAGAAGTACACATTTTGAAAAATATATTCTTGGAAAGAGGATATTCTTAATTGTTTCTTGAAAGTCTGAATCAAAAGGTTATGAATCAACAAATGTATAAGTATGTACCTACACTATATCAAACTTTTGACAATGATAAACAAACCATCAGGTGTAAATATGAAAAGGTCATGTGTCTACATTTTATAGGAGATAGTAAAGATATTAAGAATGCTCTTTATAATAACTGGCATATTTTGGAAAGCAATTAAGAATATTTCAATTTGTTTGCTTAAAAGCCAGTTTTTATTAACAAAATAAGTGGTAACTTAAAATTATTATTAGAATAGCATTCTGAAAATATAAATTTCCTGTGCAGGAAATGGCATATATAAATGTGGTACATATTCCTGTTGTAGGTATACTAATGTAGAACAATTTCCAGAAATGGCAGATAAAGAAATACTTACGGAGTAAACAGTCACTTTAACAGCAGCAGTTATATTGTCTGTTTTGCTAAGTGTAACGTGTAAAGCATTTTATGTAGGAAACCTATATACAAAGGGAATTTATGAGCAATGTAATGACATTAAAAGTAAAAACCTCAATAAAGCTTATTACTCAGAACTATGTTCTAGTTTTAGGAAATGTTTATTTGCAGTCATATATAAGTTCAGCCTGCTTTAAGAAGAGATAACTATGACATTTTAGAATGTAAAGAATTAATGTGGAAGTTGTTTTCAAACTCTAGGAATTTTCCTGGATTGAATGATAATTTAACTATTAAGTGTTATTTGAAAATGAGGTAACTTTTATCTAATGTGGTTTTATTTAATGTTATGTTATTTAATAGTAATTAAGATCTTGGCCTCAATGGTCTGTTTTAAACATGTGATTTTTTATGATAAAAATAATAGCATTGTAATGTATTTTATTCTGATGAAGTTTCATGCTATTAAACAGACAAAAGCACTTACGAACTACTAGGTGAGTTTTGGTTCCTTGTCCATTCCTTTCTTGGTTTTGATGTTTTTAGTTGTGGTGTTTCCACGAAGGTCATTGGTACTAATCTATATTTTTTTATGGGGACTCCACAGTTCAACACACCAATTCACCAAGCACAAGGCTCAGTACAGGCATTGTAAAAGCAAACTGTCTCTCAAGTGCTGGAATCTGCCATATAGCAAGGCCACTCAGTCCCTTCTCTCCATGGATGAATATGACATGGTTGTTGTACATGGGGGTATGAACGGCTTGCTGTGAGGCCTCCTCTTAGACTCTGAACACTGAAATGCTCGGGGGAACTAAGCACATCTCTAAGGCTGGGAAGGAACTATTCCTGAGCAGCATTTTACCATCACTGAGAATGATTCCACAATATAAGCAACAGATAATAACTGTCTTAGGTATTGGTGTCATTCTCAGGGACCCAACGTGTGCCAGCCTAGACAGACATGGAAGACAGTCCCATGAATTTCAGTGATGATGTCCTCCACCTGTTTCTCAAGATATTGTCTATTTCTACAGTGCCTTTTTAAGGCAATGTCAGCCAATTATTGTTACCAACCTAGAAGATGCAGATTTAAATCTGGCAAATATCAGTATAGTGCTACTCAATGCTAGGAGCCTAAATAAGAAAATGCTCTCCCTTGAGGCCTTCCTAACTTTGGAAAATGTGGATATTTGTGTTGTCACTAAAGTTCATTGCAGTAGCAGCACTCTGTCATTTCTATCTTTTTCTGTCTGCCTCTCATTCAGGCTTGTAAATACAGACAGCAGTAATGGTGGTAGTGTGCCTCCCTTTATTTGAAATACCATTACCTCTAGATTAATCACTCAAGTCAATGACCTTGTATTCCATCATAACCTATTTGGTATACAATACCTTAGCCCACATACCCAACAATGCAATAAATACAAAAAAAGTTTTTATTTTTCATCCTTGAGCAAGTACCTCTTGACCTAATGGGTGGTAATTATAAGAATAAAGTCAAACAAAATGAAACCATTTGGCAGCTGAAATAGGGGGCTGACAAATTCGCTGGACTGAATGAAACAATTAACTTCAAATGCTTTTTAAAAGATAAAAGGTTAAAAAGGTTAAATAAAAAGTTTTAAAAAAATGTTTTACTTTTTTAAGTTTTACACTTTTGCTAATACAATTTATGTAACTGAATTTTGTAAAGTAAATAGCAATGCTGAGTGATTAATTGGATTGCTATTTAATGGCTATTGGCTGCTACCTGTTATATAAGAAATTTGTTTTTATGGCTTTTTATTCTGATGAAGCCTTTTGACGAAAGCACTGAATAAAGTTATACCACACTAATACTACATTATTTCTGTCTTGTCTCTACAGTACTGTACAGTGGTTAGATTATATTTTTGTTTTTTGTACTACTATTGTTTTGGATTACATGTGGCTACAGAAGTCAAATGTGTCATTTAAGGCTTATCCATAAGCTTGGAGCCATTGTCAGCACCTCACCTGAAGGCACTCAGATTCTCCAAGATGTCTGAACTTAGACAACCTCATGGCATCAGAATCCCAGTCTAAACATGAACACCAAAAGTGTTGCATTATACGGTTTGGGAAGCAGGAACTATCACACTCCTACCACATAAACAATAGACATCATCACTGGAAACACAGGTACCTTTGGGAATAACAAATTCTCCATTTGGAATAACAAATTCTCCATTTATCACCTTATATCGACTGTAATTATGAAAGCCTTCTAACTCATCCAGCTGATTACTAATGACATCTCCTGTTGATCAAAAAAGGTCATTGTTTTTCTTTACTTACTCCTTATCAGGCCCATACTGGAATAATGCACCCTTCAGGATGAACCTATCAAAGCACCTCCCCCAATTTAAAAAAGCCCAGCAGTTCCATAAAATTATCTCAGATCTCAGGTATGAGCTCCTTGTGTTACTTAGAGCATCTAAAATCCCTGTCTCTCTTCGCTGTATCCAACAGACTCCTATGCGATGATGTATACCTGGCCTACAACTGCTTGATCCACTACATAATCAGTAAAACCAGTAGCAACACAAAAATATAGGATCAAGAGACCTTTATGTGCATTGCAACAGAAATAGAATCTGTTATTCTAACAGACGTCTCTCCCAAGGAATTCTCCACCTCTGGAATAAACTCTCTCTCTCCCTGTGTTCAAATCTAACTTAGATGAATGGAAGGGAACCACAGCTTTATAGAGATACAAAAAAGTTGTTTCTATGCCACAAATGTCATTTAAAACAACTTGTTTAACTCAGAATGCACATGAAGTTTGGTCTTCATGCTGCTGACCTAGTTATCCCAACATATTTATTCAAACCATGTGGCAACAAATGTTATAGTGCTCTTTTTTATCATTTTGCAAATATCAAACCAGTGAACACAAGTTCTCATCCTACTAGAAAGGAGTGCAGTGACAACACTGTAAGTGTGACCTGAAATTAAATGACTTCAGCATTGGCAAAACACTATTTCCTGACAACATATTCATTATTCCCGTTGTTAACTGGCAGTCAGGCAGTGTCAGGAACTCAAAGAACAAATTGCTGTAACAACCCATGCCTTTATTAGTCTGACAACAAAACAGCCACAAAAACTGGACTAACCTCTACTGTGCCTGTCCTTCTGTTTCCTTTATTTGGATTTCCTAGACAACAGCTGCCGCACACGAAACAAAAGCACTTTGGCAGGGAGCTGACAGCTGACATAATTCCATATATCTGGAATTTCTGCCTTCTGCACAGCTTAAGACCTCAGGAGGCAGACACACCACAAAGAATTCTGAGCATGTCAGAAATGGCAGACTTACATGACACTGGAAAACATTTTGGCATTTTAAATACAGGTGCAAAAAATGCTTTTTCAGAGATACTCATGACTTGGATGCTTTCAAGTTTCCGACTCGTGAAATCATCAGACAATGAATCTCAGTTTCATTTCACAGCTGTCTGCCTTGAAACACACACTTGTCCTAGTGACCTCTCAGACTTGGTCAGGCATCCTAGCTGTGAACAAGGTACTCTGTCCTTACAAGCCAACCTACAATAAACTGACAACTGTGCTTTATTAACAGGAACTGGAGCATCAGACAGAAAGAACAGCATTTGATTATATGTTCTGCATTCTGCTACAACTACATACTAATATAAAAGGCAAAGTCCCATAAATCCAATGACACTCACAGATTTGATTAGCTTCAGAAGTGCAGAAGCACAGAATATAGACTCATTCCTGGCATTCATTACAGTCACCGTCTGAGCCTTTCTTAACAAAACTGAAATTATGCCGTTTACCTTCATTACTAAAATAACCAGAGTTTCTAAATTTTAATAATGTGGTATATATAGCACAGCATTTGTTAAATGACACCAAACATATACAGGGTAAATCAAGGCTATATGGAGCCTCACAGATTCACATTGGACAGCATCTAAAAAAAAAAAAAATACACCCTGAAGCAATTTCAGTCACTGGTTTTGTCACATTTCCCAAGGATGCTGAGCATTACAAGTTACAGTCACAGGTTCTGTAACTACATACTGGATTACTGTCACCGGTTGCACAAAGTTGATAAACATATGAATAGTATCTGAGTCTGCATTAACCACATTCCCAGCATTTTGGATTTAATAATTCTTATACTGACTTATCACATTTGCACTAAGAATGCATTAGGCAAAGCCATTACAGAATTTATTAGGCTGTTAACCAACATTTGACTTTCTCTATAGTCTCAGATTGACAGTGGTCTTTCTGCCTTTAGTTAGCAGTTTTGCTTCTTATCAACAAATGTTGTTTACTAAACAGGCCTGGTCAATGCCTCTTAACAGATATGGTACATAGGTTCATAGATTAGTACTAAACTAACTGCCCTTGTGAGCCATTTTAAGCCTAGCCAATTATCCCTTATGGGACTCAAACCCTGCACCTTGTGTTTGTAAGGCAAACACCTTAACCATTAGGTCACCCTCCCAGGGTGGTGATCACAGAACATGAATTTACATTGTCCTGGCCTGCATTTTTACCCTGCAGTACTTTTAAATGCAAACAAAACAATTGACAGTCTGTTCTGCAGTGTCATATTATTTTCCTTTCATCACCAAAAACTTCATACATCTGCATGCATTCTTCTTCTTACCCATGTGTAACTAGACTATTATGCTGCATTGATGATATTCACTACATCGTTTTTCTTTCAAGAAATTGCGGATTTACATCTCATACACATTGTTATGCAGTGACATTTAGAATATACAATGGCAAACCCAATCATACAAAGGTAATTGAGAAAAAAACAGTTGGCAAAACTGTGCATGCATACAAATACCATAATTCCTTGAAATGAACCAGAATAATTTGTACGAATGCATTATGTCATAGCGTTGGGCTAATCCACTGGCTGAAATGGTGCAGTCTCATGTTTTGCCATTTTACATATTTACCTTTTTAGGTACTTCATACACACTTTTTAACTTTGAATACCAGCACTATCAATGTATGTGTAGCTAAATTCCAGGACCTTTGTTTGAGATTAAGTGTAGCCATATTCACGTACTGTATCAAATATCTTTAAAAAGGAAGTAATATATATGCGTGTTGGAAATAATGATCATGCTCTGTCTTATTTTGAAGTCTAATCAGATGCAATTTTGTTGTATGTCTTTTCAACACTAAGTAATGGAAAGTTGTTTTGTTTGTCACAGCAGTAGTTACTAAGGCCCCTTTAAAGTGGGATATGTGAAACATACTGGTAGGATCAACACAGGACTCACTTACCACTTCTTGTTAAAGTCTATTTGGTTTGTAATACCCCCGTCATGAAAAGAAAGTAGCACAGCACATATGCTGCAGTTATTGCTAGAATGTGTTGTGTATATAATTAACTGACAACTGTGACTGACAGTGTGTGTGTGTGTGTGTGTGTGTGTGTGTGTGTGTGTGTGTGTGTGTGTGTGTGTGTGTGTGTGTGTTCTGTGTGTGTGTGTGTGTGTGTGTGTGTGTGTGTGTGTGTGTGTGTGTGTGTGTGTGTGTGTGTGTGTATTGTGTTCTCCTACTTGTGTATCTCAGAAGGTCTGTACTCTACTGAACTTGGAAATTCTAGAATGAAAGACGCACAGCTTTTAATACCCAACTTTAATGTTAGAAAGCAGTTCCTGTAGTGAACACAGAAAGCACGAGGTACTAGCATTGCTAGTCATGTTAGAAAGTGGTTCCAGTTGTAAACACAGAAAGCATCAGATAGTAGCATTAAGAATTATGTTACACAATGGTTTCTGTAGTAAATCCAGAAAGCATCAGATATTAGCAGTAATAGTTATGTTAGAAAGTGGTTCCTATAGTGACCCCAAAAAGCACCAGGTATTCTAGCATTAATAGCAACTTGCAATCAAAAAGATTCAGATCTTGCTCTGACATTACTATTTTTTTCTTTAACTAAAATTGATTTACAGAGGTTTGTTCATGTCTTCATTCCACAAGTATTTGATTAAATGGTTACAATATTATTGCTAATTTTGGAAATAAATGGTATCAAGGAATTACTTACTCCCTCCACCATCTACGTTTTCAGGATGTCATCATTGAGGGGTGGCATCTAAAGGTGACAATACATTGGCTCTTCACTCTGTTAGCTATAACTCGAGTCCCACCAGGCAGTCTATTATTAGCCATGTCATAAATGTAGCCCTACTTGTCCATTATATGCAGGGGGAGACAAAATACACGTCTTAGTATCAAAAAGTTTCACTACAATGGCAACTTGGTCCTGCAGTTATAACCAGTGTCCTCCCATACAGTCCGTTTTAGTTGGTTCACATGTACAGCTCTACCCACCCAACACACAGACTGGGAGAGGATTACATCTTCATATGTTAACTCTAAGGAATGTTCAACTACCTGTCTACCCTAGCAACTTACCAGGAACCCCTAACATGCTGGCTGACTGCAAAGATTATAATAATAATAGTAATAATAATAATACTACTACTACTAATAATAATAATAATAGTAACAATAATAATTGTCACAATAGGAGATACTGCCAGCCCAGCTATCAGGAATTTAGTAAATAATTATATGCCATTTGTGAATATCAACATGATTCATAGAAGATGTTTGTGTTACAAGTGTATTAGAGCTGTATGTCATATAATATGGTTTGTACAGACATGTGTTGAAGAGGTATTTTACAAAGTGCTGTTTGAAATGTATCCACAGTATACCCTACTGGAATAGAACAGAAATGTGCATATATTGTTTTGACTGTTTACATGTATATATATTAACAAACGGAACTGGAATACAGGAGGTTAACTTGCAAAACTTCAGAAAAATAGCTGAAATTAAATTACATTGTGGCTAGGCCATAAAAGAGATGTTGTTTTTCAGTTTCAGTGCAGCAAGGAGGCACAATGTCTATAACTAAGGGACTTTCTGTATTGTCTTGGAAGTATTTTATTGTTTTATGACTTCCACTATTTGCCAAAGATCTGAGGAAAAGCCCTTGTCTATATATTTTCACAGGTAGATGCTAAATGCTGCCAGATTCCAGCAGTGGGGGGTTTCACCTGGGATAGAGTCAGATGACAAGAAATTATGTCATTCTGCAAGCTATCCCACCAGAAATATTTGAGATCTCAATTTGATAGGTCTCTGAGAGAGAGAGAGAGACAGAACTCTGTATTCTGTCTTTGACCTGACAACGTCAGCTAAAGGATCCATTCACTACTCATTTGCCTTGCTCTGAGTAAGTAAGCTTAGGGAACAGTATAATTCTCTTAGATATAGTCAGGAATATAGCAACACTTAATTTAGATGTTTTTCTTTATTTGAGACTGACCTGCAATGTCGTTTTAAATATTTCCTGTGATTTTGAGCTCTGATGTTACTGTAATTATATACTGAGTATTTTCTTATTCTTTTATTATTTATTATGAAATATGTTTAAACATTTCATTGTGGGTAATCTGTCTAGAGCTATTTAAGTTTTGGGAGTACTTGCATGTTTAATTGATGACACTGTGGGCCACTCCTAATAGCCTTACTCTTCGTCAAACTACCATTTTTATTGATAGTAACATTACTCAGTAAGATTGTATACCCTTTGTTAAGGGACTTAAAGTAGCTGCTAAGGAGGTGGCTGGTGGCAGTGATTACAACGTTATAGTCTGGGCAAAAGGGGGCACAACTAGTAAACCTGTTCCAGCCTTTCCCAGGTGTGTCTGTGTGTGTGTGTGTGTGTGTGTGTGTGTGTGTGTGTGTGTGTGTGTGTGTGTGTGTGCCTGCATATAAATCAAACCTCAAAGAGTGTGTGTGTGTCAGCTACATGCGCATAGACACAAAGTACTGGTTGGCCAGAGAGGGTGCTGGAGGTCTTGGCTTGGCCACTAAGCTCAGATCTCAACTCTATAGCTGTGCCAGTGGGGAGTCTTATTGGGGATTTGGAGAAAGAGGGAGAAACCAGCCCTGGACTGACTGTGGTCTCTGTGTGCTCTTACAGGAAACTGCACTTGATGCAGAGAGCTGCAGCTGGAAATACTGTGTGTGTACTTGCCATCCTCCCAGTGTAAGTTCCCCACTGGTGACAGTGGGGAGGCATCACAATAATAATATTAATGATGATAATACATGATTATTATCATTCTTATCATTTTAAAAATGCATTTGTGATAGACTGAAAATAACTGCTCAGTAGACCAATTTGCAAGCAGCCAAACAAGTGGTTCAGTATTACCTACCTTAGTTGGACAGTCTATTTCCCTGCAATGAGTATTCACCTTATGGAGTTAGTTACATGACAGGACTTCAAAAAATTAACCCACATTTCATCACAAGATAAATCTTATTAAACAGTAGCAGGAAAGCCCCCCCCCCACCCACTAAAAGAGAAGGCACAAATTACAAATTTAAAATAAATACTTATAATGAATGCTTTCATTCATGCTGTGCAGGTGGGCAGGGGATACAGTCGTTGATTTCTCTCTAGCATCAGCAATGATCTAATGGTTATCAGGAGTTATAGTTCCAGTATTCACATATATGGCACTAATAACTCAATAAGTGAAGCATAGCCTTAAAAGCATGCAGGAAATGTGCCCATATGCACCTAATAATTGGCTTTACCTTAACACCCACTGATTAGGGGGCTTTAACCTAATTTCTCAGTCCCCTGTCCCACTTGCTACAGGATTTAATGTCTTCCAGTACTCCATTCTTCATAGTAACTGTATTTTGAATAAACCATTACATCCACAGACACACAGACAGATACACATGCACACACACACGCACACACGCACACACACACACACACACACACACACACACACACACACACACACACACACACACACACACACACACACACACACACACACACAGGGACTTCAGTTAGTTTCACTCATGAGAAGTAAGCAAAATAACCTGAAGCTACTAATTATTCACAGTAAGTGCCATCTTATCAATCCATAAACAATTAAATAAAGCACAAATTTTTCAGGTGAATAAATAAAAATAGTTCACTTAAAAATAGGAAGATGGACAAGACAATAAAAAGTTAATATAGTGACATATATAATTGTACAAGGAAAACAGAAAAAAAATATCCAGTTTGAACAGACAGGATGTTTAAAGGAAGAATCTGTCTAACCAGCTAAATCTTTCTCAGTTGTCTCTTTAACCTGAAGATTAACTGGGTCCTACCTACAATATCTGAATTTTCAGTACTTAACATGCAGTGGCACAAATTTAGAAACAGCCTCACTAGCACAGGGTAGCAACCTGGTCCATACTCACTAATGTAATAGGAGATGCTCTTGAAAACAGTAAAATGATGGCTATCAGTGCAACAGTCACAGGAGTGATTACCATTCCATAAGACCCTTGGAGGGATATTTGTAATGGCTCCATCATGGTAGGATACCATAACACCATTAATATAATTCCTTTAAACCCTTTTCCAGTCAGCAAATCACAGTCTGAGGTACTTTCTAGAATTTTTACCTAAGGCAATGGATTGCAGAAACCGGTTCTGTTCCAGTTTAGTTAATGTTTTGTTTTTGTCCTTCTGGCTACCTTGCCCACACACACATGGGAGCAACATATGACATTACTTATTAATTCAGAGCAACCAAATACCTATTCAGAGTAGCTGCCCTTCACCAAAGGAAAAAAAAAATCACAAAGTCTTTCAATTATTTACTCCTTACAATTAAGGCTAACAAAACAATTAAATATTTTTATATATAGCTGTACATTTTGTATTTTGCATATAGTTGATGTACTTCCCATAAGCACACATTTGCAAGCACAGTTGCAAAGTGTATGTTTTTATACATTGCTCAGAAAACCAAGCACATGTCTTATACAAATTTTCAATCACATATGCAGTTTACCTTCTACAGCCCTGATATCTTATCCCAGAATAAAAACAATGATATACTTTATAAGATTTATGTGTAGCTTGCAGACTTGTTAAGAGTCCGACTGAAAAACAGTGGCAGATTTACACACAAAGAGACATCCTCAAGAAACAAAGCTTGAAATGAGGACACACCCTTTTGGTACAATATCACCTTCCCATTCTTGATACATCATCTGCACTTGCATTACTAGCAAAATTCTGCCATATTATAGGACTGTAAACCTAAGCTCCATTTGACTAACACTGTGGCTAAAAGCCCTGTCTAAACACTTTAAGTGACATTTGTTTGGTAATGGTGAAATGTCTACTACAAACATTAATTTTGAAACTTAGAGACTAAAATCATACACAACGTTTTGAAGCTTAGAGACCAAAATCATACACATTGTTTTGAAGCTTAGAGACCAAACTATGCTCAGACACGTCTTTTGAATACCTGTATGGGATTCTGTGTAGACTGAAATTTACTGCTGACATACACAATATAGTGACCTTTCTATTTTAAGGAAACCTAGATAAGAACTGATCCATCCCATAGTCTGAAGCATCTAGTTCAAGGACTACAACTCCCACATTACCTTGCAAGGTACAAGACCCCCTTACCTGGTGCCTTGTGCCATTTTCGTCCTCTTCTCCCCAGTCTAGCTACGTCCGGTGATGTGCAACTGCTAATGGCTGGAACCCACTGCTACTTTTAAATTGCATTTAATTGCAATAGACTGCAAGTGCCTGTACTATTTGGCTTCTTTCCTTGCCAGTTTATGACAGTGTGAAACAAAATTCTTGTACACTCTCATTCTACATGGAAATATGAAGTTAGTTATTGCATACTAGTGTGGTGCATTCTTTTGGTTAAAACTCAACAGTTAGTAGTGGCGAGAGTCTTTCTGTAACTGTGGCTTCACCTAACTTGTCTAATGATTCAGAAATCACCTGCTATGTCACCTCTGTAAATAGCATTTTGATTTCAACATTATAATACTGCATTTTGTTGATCATTAATGTGGTATGCTGCTGCCCAGGCACTAATGTTTCAATTGTGTATAACATGTTTATAGCAATGACTATTATACTTGCATGTTACAAGTTAAAATACAACCTGTTTTGATATTATTGTTCCAGTTGAATTGTGAGTAAACTGCATTTGAATGGTGTAATTAGTGCATTATATGTTTCAGTTGCATCTTGAACTGCAACTGTTGTGAGTAACTAATATTTTTTATGTTTAGCATACAATACTTTCTAACATCTTCAGACTTGAATGCTCTAACAGCCCCATAGTTTCAGCTAATGGCTACCTTTATTTTTTTTTCTTCCTTTCCTTGGCCGTTTCTCTACCATCTTTCCTTACCCCTTGTCTAACTCTTCTCCCCCTATAACTTTTTATAATTAATTTCTTCTGCCTTCTCTTTGCATTTATTCAAACTACCTCAATCTTCTCACCATTCCTCATACTGTTGCATTTGTTACATTTAAAGGAGCAATATGCATGCTATCTGTATACACAACTACGCAACCATATACTTCGCCTTCAATACCTGAAGCTCCCTTCAAAAGGTGATCCAGCAACCCTGCAGACAGCAAAAAAAAAATTCAAGACATTTGTAGGTTTTTTTTTTGTAGATTCTGAGATTTGTTTTACGTGATTAATGTCCCAAATTTAGCTGCACATCACTGAGGCATATGGTCTCTGTTTCCCATTACCCTCTCTTTCATGTTTTCTTTCTAGACCGTATTATAGGGCATTATGTCATTGAAACTCTACTATAGGACATTCCCTCTAACTTGAAAAGAACTTTGGCTAAGTTCTAATTTAATTCCAAAATATAAAACACACAGTGGCTTTTATTTCAAATTACCTGCAACTTCCTCTACTGTATAAACCTACATTTAGGCTCACTCCGTCCCCTACCTTACCCGATTTCCACCCACCCCCTTTCCTTAAATTTATACTTCACTAGCCACATCCTATTGACAGCTTGTCCAATTAAAATGCTCTAGTTAATATACTCTAACTCAAACTTCTTTTTCTACACTCCTCCCACCTGAATTACTGCTACATACAACACATAGTTATCTAATTAAACTTAACTAAAATGCCCAATACCAAAAAACTTCCAACAGCAATAACAAAGAAGGCTAATAGCATCCAACCATCAATAAAGCAAATAAACCAGTTGTACTTGCTGGCAACCATTCTATTTTTAACATTAGCAGCCTATAGCACCTCTTACCATTCCAACATAAATGATCTTTTCCCTACCCAATTCACCTCTAATAGCTACCCCATAACACCAAAAGCAGTTAACATCCCCATAAGTAGCTTTATTTTCAACATAACAGCATTTCACCATGCACAGATTTCTTTTCTCCCCCACCCAAACATACCTAGCATCTCTCAGAAATATCATAAACACATTGTCAGCCTCTTGAGAACTCTAGTCATCTTAGCCTCCAAGCTAACTCTCAGTGGCAACATCATTCAAACCCTGGTCCACCCGATAAACCATATAACTCAACCTCACAAACTGATATACAACATCAATCTACTCAATCTACAATCACTGCTCCTAGGGACAAATCTGATATTCTACTACTAAATATTAACATCAGAAATGTCAACAACAAAATTCATGAGCTGCATGCTAACTCCTCCCTATACTCCCCAGATATAGTACTTCTGACTGAAACTTGGCTGAAACCTACCACCCCAAGTAATGAAATACTACCACCAGATATAATATCATATGCACGATAGAACTAGTAAAAGAGGAGGTAGCATCACCTTACTCTTTAAAAGTCACCTCTCCATAGAAATCCTAGATGAAAAAATACTAAATCGTAACAATTCAGAAGTAGTATTTGCTAAACTAAATATTAACCCATGAAACATATATACATAATAGGTATCTATATGCCACCAGGGGATAATATCCAAACATCAGAAAATATACTCTGTTGGACCAGTAAAACATTACCTCAAGAAGCAATCATTATGGGAGACTTCAATGTAGATTGGTTAGACTGTAACTCTACAAACCCCAAAAATTGCATCAACAATTTCCATGGCTTCACACATATCCAGTCCCCTACTAGGATTAATAAGCCATCCAACAAACACTCCTCTCTAGACTGGATATTAACAAACAGGCCAGCCCTCTACTCCTGCTCTGGCTGTCTACCAGGCAGCCTCAGTGACCACTACTCAACCTATATATTTAGGAAATGAGCTAACCCATTTAGAAAATCTACATTTAAACTGATAAGAAACAAAAACACCTGAACCCCAACTACCTTATAGATTTACTTACGCAGTAACTGGACCCTACTGAAATGTCTACCCCGACAAGAAACAATTGACTACTTCAACTCCGCCTTCCTGTCTATACTAGACCCTCAAGCCCTAGCCATAAAATACATGTGAAATCAAACTATGCCCCATGGCTAACAAAAGATACACTATCACTACATAAATCTAGGGACAAGGCTTGGGCCTCCTGGAACAAAACAAAATCCCAATCCACTCTACAAACCTACCTGGAACGTAGAAATAAATCAAAATGGCAAATTAAGTAAGACAAAATAAAGTACTACTCAGAAATCCACTTAAAACACTGCAATAACCCACAGAGATTCTGGTCAGCAATAAATAATATACTTCTTCCAGACAAAGTCAGTACATGTCCCACAACCACCACTAACAATTCAGACAATATTGCCACTCAGTTTAATAAACACTTTATTGAAACTATCTTAGCTCTGTCCAACAATGAAACCACCTGTCCCATCAGAACTAACATTGCGTCTCCTATCAGAACTAACACTGCCTCCTCCAGTGCTGAATCCAATGTCTCCCTGCAACCTACAGCTACAGAGGTGATCAAAAAACTGCTTGAAAAACTAAAACCCACCACATTAGCTGCAGATAACCTACCTGCCAATTTCCTAAAACTAACAACAGATGATATAGCCTATCCTATATCAATCCTATTCAATAGATCCATTGCAGAGCAACAAGTCCCTCCCATTTGGAAAACCTCTTACATTATATCTCTACATAAAGGTGGCTCATCAAAAGTTCTCTCTAACTACCGCCCAATCACAATATTATCACCACTGTCTAAAATATTGGAATGCCCTCCCAGAAAATATTACAATGGTTACATCACTAGTCAAGTTTAAAACACTAATTATTCAATAAATGTCTGTGTCCTTGCTCTGCCTCAGACTATGCCACTACTTTGAAGACCACAGATGAAGAATTCACTTAAAACACCAGTTTATTGCACCTCTAGTGCTTCGGCAACCGCCTTCAAGGTTTAATGAACAATTATGCAGACAAATCAAGGGCACTGCCATGGGGGCATCTTTTGCCCCCATGAATGCCAACCTGCTGATGGGTTTGTATGAGTTAGAATGGTTATATCATATAGATTTTTTTTTAAATTATGTAGTTAGTTATGTTCGTTTTATAGATGATCTTGTTTTTATTTGTAAAGGTGGAATATCTTATGTTGGTCAGTTTATAGAAGTCATGCAACATAATAGATTTGGACTTTCCTTTGATGGCATACAGGTGGGTAAATATACAACTTTTTTAGACATACATCTGATTTTGGAGGACAGCAATACTTTACGTACGTCTGTGCATAGAAAATTTGCTGATAGTAATCAGTATTTGATGGGGACTAGCTGTCATCCAGTTCATACTTTGGTCTCTGCCCTGTGGGGAATGTATGAGACTTAGACAGCTATGTAATACTGGCACGGACTTCTTTAAAGAAATTAGTGTGACTAGTGAGATGTTTAGATTGAGAGGCTATAGTGAAGCTAGTATTCGAACAGCTATAGATAAGGTTATTAATGAACAACATAAAGTTGGTACTTATAAGTATGGAAGTATGGGGTATAAGTTAGATGTTAGAACTCAAGAGAAAAGATTAGTTTATTTTGTCTCTACATATAGTGTTTTCAGTGATGTTTTAATAGATATTGTTAAACACTACTGGAATTTTTTGTTTAGATCAATGGACCTAAAAAAATTATTGTCTAGGTCTTTAGGCATCTCATTTCGTAGAGGTAGAAATTTAAAAGATATTTTGATACATAATAAATTTAAATATCCCACTGAGACATTACAATATAGGACCATGCAGAGACTAGGAACTTCACCCTGTGGTCATTGCAATGTATGTCATTATATTGTTCCAACTTTTAAGTATATAAATAGCCATGTATTTGAGGTTAAAAATATATATAGCTGTAATACTGAAGGTATTATTTATGTGTTGAAATGTTTGTGTAACCTTGTATTTATAGGAGAAAGTAAAAGGAAGTTTAAAACTAGACTGCAGGAGCATGTCAGGAATATTATACATAATAAAGAAGATAGCCGTGTTGCTAAACATTTTATGCTGGTTCACAATTCTAACCCAAATGGGTTACAAGCCACTATCTTAGAACATATTATGAAGGGTGTATTTTCTGATGATTTGTATAAAAAGAAGTTGTTATATAAAGAAAGTATTTTTATTTTGAAATATGACACTTTACTTCCTAAGGGTCTGAATGTGGAATGTAACTGGAGGCTTCTTATCTGATGAGAAAGCAGTATTAAGTATTTTTTAATGGTTATTGATTAATTGGTTTAGGCTGCTTGTTTAATTGTTAGATGTATTAGGGTATATAAACTATGTAAGTTATGTGATGTTTTATACTCCTTGAAGGCGGTTGCTGTTTTAAGTGGATTCTTCATCTGTGATCTTCAGTTTATCTTTTCATTTTGGTTCGTGCAGTATGCCACTACTTTGATTTACTTCCTGACAAATTCTCCACCCCGCCCCCGTCTATTCTGTTAACTATGCCTCTCTGTATAGCTGATTGCAAATTAAGACTTGACTATTCAATTTCTTAGTAAACTGTGTTCAGAATATGTGTAATTATTATATCTATCTCTCTATGTATGTATACAGAAAGGTTTTGAGAACCAATTTCTCTCTACTTACTGTTTAATCAATTGCTGCAGTGTCTCTACTTATTGTTACTCATCTGATTCTATTGATTAGGTTAAGAATTACTGTGTTAATCTGTATGTACAACTGCTTGTCCTAACTGTGTCAAGCGAGTATTTTAACTACTGTGCCTTTTATATTTTACTTAATATATATTGTATATCTGTATGTTTCAATGTGGAGCTTTTCTCCCTGGGCCTCCCCTGAAAAAGGACATGTGTCCAGTCAGACTTTCCCGGTAAACAAATGTAAAATAAAACAAAATAAAATCGATCTGCATAATAAATTCTTGATTGCAGTCAGGACTGATTAGCACAAAGGGACTACTTAAAGTCTCTTTACACATTTGAAACACCTACTCCCAGGTTAGAGTCCAGACAATCTTATCTGGTGTATTCTTTTCAGTATTGTCCATAAGAGGAGTGACTGTCATACTGTAGTGGTGGACAAACTACCTATAGTACCATCCTGTCCCCAGGAATGCCCTCAGCAGCTTCTTATTATAGAGGTAGGCCAAACCTGAGTAGTCTCCACCTTGGCAGGCTCTGGCATAATCTTGCAAACACTTACTCTATGATCCAGATAATACATTTCTGCCTTCCCTACCTGCCATTTGTTGGTCTTAGTAATTAACCTTGCATTTTTTAGTCTGCACAACATCACCCTAACATGTTGAGTATTCTCTTGCCAGGATCAGCTAGAGATTGCAATGTTATCCAGGTTAACAACAACGTAGTCTCCAGCTCCTGCGGAGATATGATCTGTCATTCATCAAGTCAGGATAAAATATAGGAGTCTTCATGGGTTCTGTTCAAGCAGCTTTATTATGAACAAACACATCAGGATTAAGGCTTTAACTTTAACTTAGATAAACTTGTAAACAAACTAGCTATTACACTCATACATGCTCACTCTCTGGGTGCACTCTCAAAATGACACTGAAGCTAGCATGTGCTTGCTATTTATGTGCATGTTCAGTCCTTAAATGTTTCTTAAAGACACAGCACAAAAACAGTGACATTTGGTATTAGGGCTGCGACTTCCTCAGCTGTATACATTGGATGATGCGGTCATATCTCCTGGGTCAATACATATTCTGATCTCATCTGAGCCTTTTCTGTGGGCTGCTACTATGGATGACACCCATTTAGTTGTTTCTGTGACTGGACAAATTACACCTTGGTGCACCATTTTATCCAACTGAGGTTTAAATTTATTCTGCATAGCTATTGGAACTTTTCTTGCTGGTCTGACCACTTGACTGATCTCTGGGTCTAACTTCATGGAATACACAACTGGAAGTTTGCCTAACTTGTCATCGAAAACATCAGTATACTCTGAGAAAATGGCTTCAGTAAAATTGGAACTAGGAGATGTGCTTATTTGATGAACTTCTTTGGTAAAATAAAGTAAATTCATTCTCAAACTGTCTCTGAGACCCAATAATGACTGCACAGGTCTTTGGACTACATAGAATAGTAAGCTGTAACAGTCCCTAGCCAAATAAGATGAGAACACTACTGAGCCTTCAGTTTGAATTTCACCTCCATAAGCAACATGTTTCGCACAACTAGCCACATTAAGTTGTTCACCAGCTTTCACCTTAGCAAATGTGTCTGCTGACATAACAATACACTTTGAACCAGTGTCTACTTTGAGCTTGGTGGATTTACCATTGATCTGAACAGTACAAAATACTTCATTCTTTGTCAACAAATTCACTGCATCAACCTTTTCATCAATTACTGATATACCATCTACGTAGAAAGTAAAATTGCGTCTCTCTATATGATCAACTTGCTTTTTCAAGGGTCACTACACTTCCTTATAACTGTGTGAGGTTTACTTGATTTGCAAAACTTTTGAAAATGGTTCTGTTTTTTTACACTTGTGGCCTTCCTGACCAAATGCTAAGCATTTCTGTCTTTTAGACTCAAGATTGGTACCACAATTGCGACAGTTAACAATAAAGCTGGACTTGGGTTTTACTGACTCACCATTGTACTGCACTGAGCATGTTCTTCTCTAAGAAGTTGCTGGAAAACTATGAATCTTCCCAGGAAACTCCATAGCGGTTGCAGCTGCCATGTGCTTAGGCTTGCTTCTGCTAGCCACATGTTGCATGCTGTCTGCATTTGCTCTGGAGCTTATTGAAACCATGATCTTATCTCTTGCAAGCATACTTGTGGGCCTTTCTGCAATTATACAGATTTGACAAATCTCTACAGCTTTGCTCAGCATTAAATCACTGTCACAAAGCAAAATCTTTCTCACTGCAGCCCTATTAATACCACACACAAGCCTGGCCTTTAATAACTCATCTTTTAAGTCACCAAACCAACACATTTTAGCTTTGTTTCTCAGGTCAGTTATATAAGCTGCAAAAGTTACCCCTGCTTTTTGATCTTTTGTATATAACAAATGCCTCTCTAATGTAATATTTGTCTGGGGGGGTTACACATTTCTCTGAATTTGTGCTTCTAACACTCGGGGTCTACTCTTGATTCAACCTGTACAACAACGTGATTGTTTTCACCTTCTCACTTGTATACTGCTGGTGCATACTCAAATGAACACTCTCTTTCAATGGCCTCTGACCCAGCTAGGTTTAGTAAAATGAATGCCCTGGGGCATGAATCTTTATCAGAATAAGATGTTTGTATAAAAATATCATACTCTTGCTCAAATATTCTCCAATTCTATGCAATATTCTGCTCAAATACCAATGGTGATAGCTTTTGAAATTTGTCTGCTATATTAATACATACCAGTGAAGGCTTTTGCAAATATGCATGAACATACACACATATACATATGCCAGAAATGTATGTCAGTACTTGTAACTATGTCCAACAGTACAACAAGCCTATGAATAACTGAACTTTGTGAAATAAGTGTATCAGGCACTGTAATACTCTTGAAATCAATGTACTATAAGAAATCACCTCTTCTCAGTGTAATAAACATTTCAAAATAACTGCACTGTGCGAATGAACTGGGAAGAAGAAGCTCAGAGTAAGAAACATTTTGAAGTAATTGCGCTTTGTGAATAAACAGTACATAGCACACTGGGACTTTCCCAAAATGGAGGTAATTTGCTAAATTAGCCTTGAAACTGTAAATTTGTGTTTGGATACTCCTTCTGGGCCCATCTCATTTGCTTAC
Organism: Protopterus annectens; assembly: GCF_019279795.1. Lineage (NCBI taxonomy): Eukaryota > Metazoa > Chordata > Ceratodontiformes > Protopteridae > Protopterus > Protopterus annectens. The sequence goes on from NC_056730.1 coordinate 1,111,723,247, forward strand.
TCAACTGAGTGCAGTAAGATCATATTCTGATTTCAGGCACTCCTACTGTGTACAAAGAGAGCATCTGGGAAACAGAAGGAAAAAAAAAATCTAAGCTTGTTTCCTGCCTTTCCTGTTAAGTGGTATAGACTGTTTGTAGGCTTCTGAGCCCCCAAGCCCTTCTGTGTTGGAGGGAAGCCTTCTAGGTTAGTTTTTTTTTTCTTTTCTTATAACTAGCCAGTTTTCTAGTTTCAGCTCTCAAATTTGTTTCTTTGAACTCAGCACTTGTTCAGAACTCATTGTAAGCACTACATAAGCTGCAAATTACTACAGCACCCAACTTTCCTCACTTGTCTAGTGGAAAGCAGTTTTTAGTACTTAATAAATAAGCACTTATCCAGGCATGTCTAAGGGTCAGCTTCCAGTGATTTTACCTGTCTACCTGATGAATCTGGGCATCTTGGGGCAATGCAGCAATTGCCTCATGTACACAGACAACCCTCTCCTCCTACCACCCAACACTGCAACCTGTGAGAGATGCACTTATATAGCCAAACTGGAAGCACAGCACTCTTCACCCAAGACTGGACTAGACAGTCAAGAGGAGAGGGTAAACACTTGCACCACACCACACTCATCACATAGTCCCTCAAAACCCACACCACCAAAACACACACATAGAAACACAAAACACACACCTACATTCATGGAGGCTCTCAATAAAAACCTGCCCAAGCATCAGGGACATCCAAAGCATAAACGCAAGCAAACTCCACCCCACAACACAACCCAAATGACACATAGCCCACAAACTCAGTGTGCCACTCAACCACAGCCCATAAGGCATAACAATGTACCCAACACTCTAGTCATAGGTGACTCTATAGTCAGGCACACTGGTGTTCCACTCACTAGACTAAACAAGGAGAAAGTTACTGTCAGCTGCCTGTCAGGTGCCAGGATCCGCCACATAACACATGTACTCAGGTCACTCCACAATAAGTACAAATATGACACTGTCATTGTCCATGTTGGTGTGAATGACCTGAGACGTACCTCCCTGAACTACATGAAAAGAGACATGGAGGAGCTCTCCGATCTTGTATCCCAGGCAGGTATGACCCTAACCCTGAGTAGCATCCTGCCATCACCCAGAATGATACCACAGTACAAGGACAAAATGATTGACTTCAACAATTGACTAAGCTTCTGGTGTCATTCTAAGGGGATCCAGTATCTGTCTGCCTGGGACGACATGATCGACAGTCCACGATGTTTTGCCAGAGATGGCCTGCACCTGTCGCCCTTAGGAATCCAGATACTGGCTAAGACTCTTGCCACCCCTATAGTGCCTTTTTTAGGCAAGGTTCAAATGACAAATTTACCACCGTAACCAGTACAAGCAAGCAAAATCTGAGGGTAATGCTACGCAATGCTAGAAGTCTAAACCTCAAAATGCACTCACTCGAGGCACTCCTTAAAATGGAGAACATTGACGTCTGTGCAGTGACAGAGACCTGGTTCAAAGCTCCAGAGAGCACCCCTGCATTACCAGGCTTCAATTCATACCACACCTAACCCAGAAAGAAGCACTAAAGGCAGAGGCGTGTCCATATTCATTAAGGATATCCACACCTCCAGGCTAGTTGCATAGCATAATGCATCCGAGATTATCCAAGTGCAACTAACTCTGGGCAAGAAAGCAATCCAAATTGTAGCTTGCTACAGACCCCCCACCATGCCCCAGGATTCCCACTCCTCATTTTGTGACACACTGGAAAGTATTAGGGTACAACCCAACACCCTAATAATGGGTGATTTCAACTACCCCACCGTTAACTGGGAAAACTACTCATGTACCAACTCTTTTGCTCAATGTTTTCTATAATTCATAAATTCCAACGCCTTGGATCAACTTATTCACACCCCCACCAGGGGCAGCAATATCCTAGACCTAGTCATCACCAACATGGGAAACCGGTGTTCCACACCAGAGGTCAATTCCTCGTTGGTCAGATCCGACCACAAGCTAATCAGCCTAGACATTCACATCCCACCCCTAGCCCCAATTAGGGGAAACCATCCTAAAAAACTTCTCAAAAGCCAACTTCCCACTTCTTAAGACAGAAGTGGCAAACTTCATGACACCCATGCAGACGGACAATAGAGGTATGACTGCTGAATCCTACACAAATGCACTTTATAAGCACTTACACGAGTGCATGGATCATGCTATCCCTAATAGAACCAAGATGTTATCCTCCAAAAAAAGGAAGTCAATCTGGTGGTCCTCTGCCATAAACAAACTCTACAACAGAAGAAAGAAACTGTTGCAAAAAAAAAGAGTAAAATCCCATGACTGGAGGAACTCCCTGGTCAAGCTCAGTAAAAAGTTGAGATCCCTCATAAAATCCTCCAAAGCTAGTTATGAAAACAAAATTGCCACTGACTCTAAAGACAACCACAAAGCATTCTATAGCTATGTCAAGAATCTAAATGGGAACACTCAGATCTGCTCTGAGTTACAGCATAATGGCACTAAATATACAGAACCAACTGATATTGCCAACATCCTAGCAGATAGGTTCAGTGCTAACTTTACCCCCTCTCACCCCCTAGAGGGCCCATCTCTATACTGGAAGAATGCAAAGTTCCTATAATCATGGCTGCACAGGTAAAAAAAACACTCTCCAAAGCCAAGAACACAGCATCCATGGGGCCTGACAATATCACAGGCTGCGTTCTACACGAACTACAGAATGAACTGGCACCCTACCTAAGTACCATGTTCAATCATAGCCTCACCTCAGGCTTTGTACCCACTGAATGGCGCACCATGACAGTTATCCCACTCCACAAAGGGGGAGCCATGACGGACCCTGGGAACTACCGACCCATTAGCCTGACGAGCCTGGTCTGCAAGGCCATGGAACGTATCATCATGGAACTCATAAACAAAGACATTGGTAATCTCCAAACTCTGGACCCTACTCAGTTTGGATTTGTAAAAGGCAGATCATGTCTCCTAAACCTGACTGACTTCTTTGAAGTAGTCACCAAAGCCATAGATGATGGTAAAATGGTTCACACAGCTTATCTAGATCTCGCCAAGGCTTTCGACACCATCCCCCACTCTGGAATTATAGATAAGCTCACTAAACTAGGTATAAATCCCTATGTCATAAGATGGGTTGCCAACTGGCTCATGGACAGAACCCACACTGTGAAAGTAGCGGATTCCAAATCCGACATCAGACCAGTGACAAGTGGAGTACCACAGGGTTCAGTCCTGGGTCCTCTCCTGTTTGGTATCTACTTCTCTGAAGTGCAGGCCAACACAGAAGGTCTTTGGCTAACAAAGTTTGCAGATGACTGCAAACTAGGAGCCATAATCAAAACTCCTAACAATGTGGACAAACTACAAAAGGGCTTCACTGAGACAGATTCCTGGTGTCAAAGCCATGGCCTGAAGCTCAATGCCAAAAAGTGTATTGTCATCCCCTTTGGTAAAAACTCTGTACCCATGAACTACCACATAGCTGGTAGTCTACTTAATGCCAAAAATGTGATAAGAGACCTTGGGACACAGGTGGACAGTAGTCACTCCTTTGATAATCCTTTGATAATCACATCGCCACAGTGGTCAGGAAATCCTTCTACGTGGCTCATCTCATCACAAAAGGATTCTCATCCAGAAAAAAAGAGGTCATTGTTCCCCTCTACTCATCACTCATTAGACCCATTATAGAGTACAATGCCCCTTTTGGTATGTACCTCACAAGACATCTACAACAACTGGAAAGACCACAGAAATAACTCACAAAGAGGATTACTGGCATCAAACAGATGCCCTATGCAGACCGTCTCAAAAAACTACAGCTTTACTCCATCGCATATCACCTACTCAGGGGCAATCTCTGCCTAACATACAAAGCTATGTCAAACCCAGAGCTGTTGGACATGCTCCACTTAAAGAAATCCCAATCCCTCCGAGCTACACGCTCTAGGGACCTTAACCTTGTCACCACAATAAACAGAACATGCTGGAGGGATAGATTCCTATCCCAGAGACTTCCCATACTCTGGAACAGACTACCTATCTATGTCAAACAGAGCTCCTCATTAGCACTCTTCAAGAAAAATCTTGATGATTGGATAGGAAATGGGAAATTCACCCCGGGGATCACTTCTGTGGCTCTGCTCGACAGGGGCATAGGAAAATAATTTTCTTGGGTGGCAAAAGCCAGGGTACATTTTTTGGCTAGGCTTGTATGGGCCCTAGGGCCGATAGCCTAGTACCTACCTATGAACCTATAACTCTTTACAGTACAAGAAACACTCTGGTAATGGAGGCACTTTGCAAACAGACACACCCAGCACAAGAAACATTTCAAAACGGCTGTATTTTCACTGCACTTTATGAAATAGTTGCACTTTGAACACAATAAACTCTTCAAAATAATTGCACAGTAATAAGCACACACTGTAAGCACTTTTATACACCAAGATACTTCAAATAACTCTAGTTATGCCCCAAATACAATGCAAAATAGTAATTATGCCAAAATACAGTACTTTTCCAAAACACATGCAGTTGCTTTGTTTATTTATGCTTAATGTGTCCTTTTTTGCCCTTAATTATTTGTTTTGCTGGTTTAATCTCTCTTCATGCCCATTATAGTTTTCTTGTTCTTGTTTACTCTAAACATGCCCGTTTCGCTTTAAACATACTTGTTTTGTAATTCCAAGGTAATTCCATACCTCTTATGTGCTTTTCTGATAATTGCTTTATCAATTATCTTAATCTTAAACATTTCATTTAATTAATAAACCTTTTGTGCCTCTCGCTTGTTTAATAGGTTCATAGGTTCATAGGTGTGTACTAGGCTAATGTCCCTGGGGTCTTTACAAGCCTAGCCCGTAGAAGTGGCCTGGCATCATGCCGCTCGTCGTTAGTTCCCAGTGCCTCTATCAAGTAGAGCCACTGGAGTGATCCCGGGGTGAAATTTCTATTTTCCCATCCAGTCATCAAGATTTCTGTTGAAGAGAGCTAGTGAGGTGCTCTGCTTGACATGTATGGGAAGTCTATTCCAGAGTATGGGCAGTCTCTGGGTTATGAACCTGTCCCTCCAGCATGTTCTATTGATTGTGGTAATGAGGTTGAGGTCTCTGGAGTGTGTGTCATGTGGAGGGATTGAGATTTCTTTAGATGTAAGCAGAGATTGCCTCATAGTAGGTGATATGAGACAGATAATAGATGGAATTTTTTGAGTCTGTCCATGTAGGACATGTGTTTAAGGCCTAGGATCCTCTTTGTGAAGTACGTTTGTGGCCTCTCTAGCTGTTACAAGTGTCTAATGAGGTGCATGCCAAATGGGGCGTTATACTCCATGACTGGTTTAATGAGGGAAGAGTAGAGAGAAATGATGACCTCTTTCTTCCTGGATGAAAAACCCTTGGTAATGAGATGTGTCCCATAGAAGGACTTTCTGACCATGGTGGCAATGTGGTGGTCGAAGGAGAGGTTGCTGTCAACCTGTGTCCCCAGATCTCTTATAATGCCTTCAGTGTTCAGTGGGTTCCCATCAATGTGATAATTAATGGGAACTGAGTTTTTCCCAAAGGGGATGACGACACATTTTTTTGGCATTCAGCTTAAGGCCATGGTTTCCACACCAGTCAAAGCCATAAAGTGTTCTGTCCTGGCATTTTATACTGTACACTACATCCATAACTGCAACGGTTTTCTTCTTTGCATGCTCAGTGTAGGTAATAGCACAGCAGATGACATTCCTCAAAAAGATCTTCAACATGTCTTCGATTCCATCATAAATAAACCCTGAAGTACATTTCACACAACCTCAGCAAGCCAAAGGGTAATTAATGGGCTTTGCAACAAGTCAGATGATATCAAATAAAATATTAAAACCCCATGTCCTTTTAATTATTTACAGCGACCATATGTAATGTTTTTCACCACAGCACCAACATATTAATACAATTCTTTACCCCACAATGCTTCCATAAATAGAGCAGTTGGCTTGACATGTAACTAGCACCTCTACCTGTTAATACTTCTGTTGGGAATCCTACACTGATAAAAATTTCTAACAGAGCATTTACCACTTATTCAGCCTTAACAGAGGACAGAACCACCACCTCAGGATATCTAATAGGTTCATAGGTTCATAGGTTTATACTAGGCTGTCTGCCCTAAGGCATTTATAAGCCTAGCCCAAATTTTTGTGGCTTACACCACCCCTTATATGAAAAAATACTGTGCCCATTAGTTTGTTGTGCCTCTGTCCAGCAGTGACACAGAGATGATTCCCGGGATAAACCTACGATCTCCCATCCACAGGTCAAGATTTCTCTTGAACAGAGCCAGCGAGGTGCTCTGCCTCACATGGACTGGGATTTTATTCCACAGCATAGGAAGTCTCTGAGTGATAAATCTATCCCTCCAGCACGTCCTATTTATATCCGTGCTAAGGTTTAAGTCGCTTGCTCTAGTGGTTTTGGTGGATTTGGATTTTTTGAGGTGGAGCATGTCCATTAATTCCGGGTTGGACATGGCCTTGTATGTCAGGCACATGTCACTTCTGAGCAGACGGTATGCAACTGAATAGAGCTGGAGTTTCTTCAATCTGGCAGCATATGACAGATTTTGGAGTCCCTTTATCCTTTTGGTGAGGAACTTTTGAGGTCTCTCCAATTGCTGCAGATGTCGGGTGAGATACATCCCGAATGGGGCATTGTACTCGATCATTGGTCTGATAAGTGAAGAGTACAGGGAACAATGACCTCACTAGATCTGGATGTGAATCCCTTCATGATCAGGTGGGCAATGTAGAAGGTCTTTCTAACCACTTTAGCAACGTGAGTGTCAAAAGAAAGGCCACTGTCAACCTGGGTCCCCAGGTCCCTGATAACCTCTTCTGTGCTTATTGGATTGCCACCTATATGGTAGCTTGGGGTTACCTTGTTTTTCCCAAAGGGTATGACTATACATTTTTTGGCGTTTAACTTCAGGCCATGGCTCTGGCACCAGCTATCTGTTTCCGTGAGTCCCTTCTGAAGGATATCCATGTCCGATGCACTTTCCACTATGGCGCCCAGTTTGCAGTCGTCTGCAAACTTTGTCAGCCAAAGTCCTTCCATGTTGGCCTGTACTTCTGAGAAGTAGATGCCGAACAATAGGGGGCCAAGGACCGAGCCCTGTGGGACACCACTTGTGACCGGCTTGGAGTCTGACATAGCGCCAGCAACTCTAACCCTGTGGGTTCTGTCCTTAAGCCAGTTTGCAACCCATCTTGTGACATATGGGTTTACATTTAAGCTGGTAAGTTTTTCTACAATACCCGAGTGGGGTATTGTGTCGAAGGCCTTTGCAAGGTCAAGGTAGGCTGTATGGACTGCCTTTCCCTCATCAATGGCCTTGGTGACTGTTTCGAAGAAGTCGACCAAGTTCAAAAGGCATGATCTGCCCTTGACGAAGCCAAACTGGGTCGGGTCCAATGTCTGCAAGTCCCCTACATCTTTGTTTATGAGCTCCATATAATAGCATAGTCCTCTACTACCAAGGTATATATCTTACCTGAAAACCAGGTTTGGGTATTAAACAGACACCGGCATATTCACAGCTACCCTCTGAAATGTTTTTTTAATAACAAGCAAACACATCAAAGTAGATTTTATTTTATCTCCCACTTTGCAATCTTTTGGCACTGCTTACACATCTTGCAGTCACTTATGTAATACCTGGGTAATAGAAAGTTTTTTTGTGAACTTTATGCCCATGTGGCCCAGAAAGAAAATACTGTGGGCTATAGCCAAACATGCCAAATGGTAACGCATTGGTACAACCAGCTGTTGTATCACTTCTCCCTATAGCCCCCTCAGGAGTCCATTCTATGTATTAAAACTCAGTACACAGCTTCTCTCGTCCCTGAAGATCATGATCAATCTTTGATGTCTCCTAGGTTTGTGAGGTGGAGTCTGATAACTGAGCCTGTTTCAACTCTTTCTTTGGGACCCTGGCCAGTTCCCCTTCTAATGCAACTCTGGTATCTTTGGATTGTAGTGCCTGAAATTCAGGCTTTCTCTGACTACCTATCTCTCCCCTTGAAGCAACCCCATTTAGTGGAAGCCCAGTAGCTTGGCTTCTGCTAACTAGCACTACCTTGAAGTAGCTTGAATTCCCTGACGTAGCGTCAGCTGGAAGTGTACGCTTTAGCTGAGCCTCCCCCTCCCCTCCATTTTCCATGCTTGGCTGCATGTAACCACATTCACAAAAGGTACTGCAGCATCAAAATTTGTTTTATTAAAACATCTGGTATAACCTCATGAAAGCACTATCAGAGAGTCAGAAGTTCACAAACAGAAGACACAAGAATTCATCACAGAACGCCAGGTTTAATAAACGAAGCTTTCGGGTTCTCTACCCTTCATCAGCACATACAATCATTTAATTAATACATTTATATAGAGGTATAATTAGTATCATGAAACACTGTTTCTTGCTTGTTTTTTCTTTCCTTGGCAATCCAAGTAAACTCTGTTCAGTGGTACCTGAAGGTGTTCCTCAAAAAGCCTTAACTGGATTATACCATCTTTGGAAATACTTCAGCATAATTAACCACTGCATGTTTAGCAATAACTATATCTGATGCTGTATTCTTCTTGACAAAGATGTCTTTCCCCTTCACAAGAAGAGGGGAGAGATAATTGTGGTTGATTGGAACAGAAGTTGTCTACAGATAAGTCACTGTTGTCATAGTGCTACATATAGTTGTTGACTCCCATGAATTTTGTTCCCTCTTTGTCACACTGGACATTTGTACTAAACATGCCCTGTCTGGATAAATTGATGGTGAGACCTGGGCATGTACTAGAGCTGATAAATAATTAAGAAGAAGCAGTGCAGTTAAAAGTTAAATTAGCAGAGACATATATATATATTACACAGAGAAAGAAGAAAATTTCCAGTCTGTGTAAACATGATGCTTAAAAGATGAATCAGTTCCTTACAACAAAACAACTGGAACTTGCTGTAATGGTGTAGGCTGCTGGCCCACGTGTGTTCTCTTACTGTCCATATGTAGTTCTGGGTACCCCTTTCTGGTGCAGTCATGACTTGCTAGCTAGAGTAGAGGAGCCCCCTTTTCTTCCCATCTCCTCAGCAGTGTTACACTTGTAGTTTAGAAACCATTTGTAATGTCCTGAGGTAGAGTTCTAAGTGCTTTCCTCCCTAATCAAGCATTTGAGAACATTTCATATGTACTGATATGACATCCATTCACTCACCTATGAAAATGCTTACTGCTGCCTTACAATCATTTACACTATTATCTGCCTTTTCTATCTGCTCTCTGTGTTTCTTTCTGTTTACTTTAGGACTCAGTTTAATATATTCACATAAACACAGATTACATTTACCATCAGTCAGTCAATCTACACCAGTCACTTTTTCATACAGTAAGTTCTGTCATAGCTTTGAGAAGAGATGTAAAAAAAACTCAAAAAATACCACTAGTGACAACAGTCACAATCACAGAGCAACGCTGGTAGAAAATATATTTATTACACTTAGCTCTTTGGCTCCCAGGCCTTCACCTCACCCACTTCCCATGCTCAGTTTGGTGTTTATTACACACCCTTCTTTATACTGCAGAAACAATCTGTCACTGACCTTGGTGTCAGGGCTCACCTTTTCCACCCTGAAGTTACTCATGTACCATTGATAAAGGGTCCCCAGTTACTCATTTGCAACTGATAAAGGGTCCCCAGTTACTCATGTGCCATTGATAAAGGGTCCCCAGTTACTCAGGTGCCACTAATAAAGGGTGCCCAGTTACTCATGTCACATTAATAAAGGGTCCCCAGTTACTCATCATCTCCCTCTCATGCTGGCACTTTGCACCTCTTTTTGTCTCCAGTTACCTCATTCTGTCAGCTGCCTCGAGATACAGGTGTTTCATCTTCAACTCAAATGTTTTTTGAATTTCAACTGTGTTTTACAAGCATCTGAGTATGATTTGAGTTGCCCTTTATCAGCATACTGTATGCACACAGCTCCTGCCAGGTAGTCTCCAGATTTAGTGGGCTGCATTTCCAATACACACAAATCTGCATACATATAGGGCATACAAAATTCCCTTGGTGTTACACTCCTTTTTCAGCTGTTATACTGACATATGACAGTGTTCTTCAAAGGTAATTACTGTCTGTTTTGTAATTGCTCTAACTAAAAAATAAAATGTGTAATCCATGCCTCTATATATTTACTTTTTTGACTGCAAGGATGTATGTACCATTGGTTATAAAATTGCTTTGAGGTAAAATACATCCAGTTCCAACATTCCTTGTTGTAATAGCAGACAGAGGATGTAGTCCTTGGATGTGCTCCCTGTTCACAATAATCTGTTGGCCACCAGGGGGTATGCAATCACAATCAACTCAAAAAGTCATCAAATGATACCTTACTGCAACAGCATATAGAAACTATGCACTGTTGCCCTGGGCTATGGGCCATCACAATCCACATTAGAAAATAAGCTTCCTTGATCATGGGTTTTGAGTCTAGTGTCACAGATCCATTTTCCACATTCCTCTGAATTTAATGTCTCCCAGTGACCCTTTCCCCACAGTAATTATAGCTGAATAAACTATTACATTCACACATACATACATGAACACACACACACATACACACACACACACATACACACACACACACACACACACACACACACCCACACACACACACACACACACACACCAGCTATACTTTCTAGGGAAGGCTGGTAATATTTCCCAGTACTACAGCTTTATGTCCTGATCCAAGCCAGTACACTGCCACCATTTTAGACTGCTTAACTTGAGAAATTCAGTTACTGTTCCACTCTCGAAAAGTAAGCAAAATAACTGTAAAACCAAATGGTAATATATATATATATATATATATATATATATATATATATATATATATATATATATATAAAATCAGAACAGTCTGAACAATCAGAAGTGAATAATAACAGATGTCAGTATTCACAGTAAGTACCTTATTATTAATTGGCAAATAAATAAATAAATTAGCCACAACCTTTAAAGATGAATAAATAAATATGCTTTAATTATATATATATATATATATATATATATATATATATATATATATATATATATATATATATATAAATTTACAGTCAGTGTAGACATGATGCTTAAAAGAAACTATACCTTACAACAAAAGAACTAATAAACTTTAAGATAACAAAAACTTGGGGAAAAGGAATGACACAGCAACCTTGTCTTATAATTTGATAAGCTCTTTCATTTCTTTAATTCATATACGAAACTTCTACATAGCAAAGTAACAAAAGTATAAGCCACCAATAAATACATAGAAAAAAAACACACATAGTAAATATGTAACATCAATCAATAATTAATTACTCTCTAAAGTTCTTAAAGTGGTATAACTGATAAACCTTAGAAATAAAAAGCATATACACAGAAAAATGTGCTGAATACATAACATTCAAAAACTTCAAATATATAAACATACCCTAATTTCAGTTAAAAATCAAATTTATACCCCTATAGTGCCTTTTTTAGGCAAGGTTCAAAGGACAAAACCACCACCGTAACAGATACAAGCATGCAAAATCTGAAGGTAATGCTACTCAATGCTAGAAGTCTAAACCTCAAAATGCACTCTCGAGGCACTCCTAAAAATGGAGAACATCGATATCTATGCAGTAACTGAGACCTGGTTCCATACTCCAGACAGCACCCCTGCAATACCAGGCTACAACTCTTGCCACACTTTTCAGCCACCAAACCAAGACCGAAACATTAAAGGTGGAGGAGTGTCCATATTTATCAAGGATATTCACACCTCCAGGCTAGTTGCCCAATACAATGCATCTGAAATTCTCCAGGTGCAACTAACACTAGGTAAGACTGCAATCCAAATTGTAGCTTGCTACAGACCCCCCCACTACGCCCCAAGATTCTCACTACACCTTTCTAAACATACTGGAAAATATTAAGATACAACCAAACACCCTAATACTGGGTGATGTCATCTACCCTGCCATTAACTGGGAAAACTACTCGGGTACCAACACATTTTCCCAGTGGTTCTTGGAATTTATAAATTCCAATGCCCTGGATCAACTAATCCATTGTCCCACCAGGGGCTCCAATATCCTAGACCTGGTCATTACCAACATGGGGGATAGATGCTCCACATCAGTAGTCACCCCCTCATTAGTCAGGTCTGACCATAAGCAAATCACCCTTGACATTCAAAGCCCACCCCCACCCCCCAGTAAGGAAACCTTAAAAAACTTCTCCAAAGCCACTTAAGTCAGAAGTGACAAACTTCATGGCACACATGCAGACGGGAGCTGAAAGTTCGACTGCTGAATCCTACACTAAGGCACTGTATGAGCACATCCACTCATGCATGAATCATGACATCCCAAATAGAACCAAGATGCTCTCCTACAAAAAAGGAAGCCAATCTGGTGGTCCCCTGCCATAAACAAACTATACAACAGAAGGAAGAAACTGTTGCAGAAAAGAGGAAAATCTCAGGATGCAAAAAACTCCCTTACCAGCCTCAGTAAGAAGCTGAGCTCCCTCATAAAATCCTCCAAAGCTAGTTACGAAAATAAAATTGCCAAGATTCCAAAGACAAACACAAGGCATTTTAGAGTTATGTCAAGAATCTAAATGGCAATGCTCAGATCTGCTCTGAGCTACCGCAGAATGGCATTAAATATACTGATCCCAAGGATATTGCCAATATCTTGGCAGATCGATTTAGTGCCAACTTCACCCCCCCTCTCACCCTCTAAAAGGCCCATCTCAATACCAAAAGATTGACAAATTCCAGTAATCACAGCCACACAGGTAGAAACTGCACTCTCCAAAGCTAAGAGTACAGCATCCATGGGACCAAATGACATCCCGGGCTGTGTACTACATGAACTACAAAATGAACTGGCACCTCACCTAAGTGTCATGTTTAATCATAGCCCCTCACCTCAGGCTTTGTGCCCACTGAGTGGCGCACCGCTACAGTTATCCCACTCCTCAAGGGGGGATCAACCTTGGATCTCGAGAAATACCATCCCATCAGTCTGACGAGCCTGATCTGCAATGGCATGGAATGCATTATCATGGACCTTATAAACAAAGACATTGGCAACTTTCAAACACTGGGCCCCATCCAGTTTGAGTTCGTGAAGGGCCAATCTTGTCTCTTGAACCTGACTGACTTCTTCAAATAAGTCTCCAGAGCTGTGGACGAGGGTAAGGTGGTTCACACATCCTATCTGGACCTCACCAAGGCCTTCAACACCATCCCCCACTCTGGAATCATAGATAAACTTACTAAACTGTGCATAAATCCCTATGTCACTCGATGGGTTGCCTACTGGCTTACTGACAGAACCCAGACTGTAAATGTAGCTGACTCCAAATCCATCTCCAGACAAGTGACAAGTGGAGTACCTCAGGGTTTAGTCATGGGACCGCTCTTGTTCAGCATCTACTTCTCTGAAGTACAGGCCAAAACTAAGGGACTCTGGCTAACAAAGTTCACAGATGACTGCAAACTGGGAGCCATTATTGAATCCCTTAAAGATGTGGATATTCTACAAAAGGGCATTACAAAAACAGATGCTTGGTGCCAGAGCCATGGGCTCAAGCTTAATGCCAAGAAATGTTTAGTTATCCCCTTTCAGAAAAACCATGTACCTATGAATTACCACATAGGTGCAGTACACTAAACACACAAAAGTGTGATGAGAGACTTAGGGACACGGGTGGACAGTGGTCTCACCTTTGATATCCATATCGCCACAACAGTCAGGAAATCATTCTATGTGGCAAACTTCATCACTAAGGGCTTTTCATCCAGAAAAAAGGAGGTCATTGTCCCACTGTACTCATTCCTCATTAGACCCATTATAGAGTACAATGCCCCGTTTGATATGTACCTCACAAGACATCTGCAACAGCTGGAAAGGCTGCAGAAATACCTCACTAAAATAATCACAGGCCTAAAGCAGATTCCCTATGCTGACCTTCTAAAAAAAACTCCAGCTATATTCTATAGCATATCGTCTACTCAGAGGTGATTTCTGCTTAACATACAAGGCCATGTCAAACCCTGAGCTTTTGGACATGCTCCACTTAAAGAAATCCCAATCCCTCAGAGTCACAAGCTCCAGGGATCTAAACCTTGACATCACAATGAACGAAACATACTGGAGGAATAGGTTCCTGACCCAGAGACTCCCCATACTCTGGAATAGACTGCCCATGCACGTCAAGCAGAGCGCCTCCATGGCCCTCTTCAAAAGGAACCTTGATGATTGGATGGGAGATAGGAAATTCACCCCGGGGATCACGTGAGTCACCCTGCTAGACGGGCCCATGGAAGTAAATATTGTGGGAAGAAATATCCGGGGAATTGTTTGGCTAGGCTTGTATAGGCCCTAGGGTCGATAGCCTAGTACCAATCTATGAACCTATGAACCAATTAACTTAATCATAGATAACTTAAAAATCTATTAATTTCATAATATAAACTTCAGCCATATTAGACTAAATAAAAATATACACGTAAAAAAAATTTTTGAAGAAAATTAAAAAAACATTTCACAACAGATACACTAACAATCTTAATAATAAATAAATTGATAGTTTGTCAGTCTTTAGTGTTAATAAACTAGAAATAGAAATGTTGTCGATAATTCCAGGTAACTGAGTAGCATTTAATAAACTTGCCAATATAACTTCCTGTATTCCAAAAATGCTGACCAATTCCCACCTCTCATGTTAATGTCATCTTTTTCAAACACACAGAATACAAATTTATGAAAACTGGAACACTCAAGTGAATGTTTACTTAATGTGTTGGTAGTGTATTTCTTTTTAATTGCATAAATATGCTGATAGAGTCTCTTTCTTAATTTATTTCCATTTTCCTTATGTAGAACACCATACAGGACAAACAAGTAGACACACAGACAACACCTTTAGTATTACAATAATAATTCCATTGTATTTTGAATACCTTCGGGTGATTCACTATGATAATGTTCATTACCTCGTAGATAAACTTATATCAGTTACAATGTCCACATTTTCCCATATGATGTTGTTTTTCTGCTGTACCTTTTTTTACTTTTCTCCAATACATTTTTAATAATTTTATCCTTCTTGTAGACTATTCTTGGACTCTCCCCTAACTTACTAATTAAGTCAAAGGCAGTAAATACTCCCTTTCAATTTTTGTATACCAAAGATTTTATTTTTGCAAAACTGTAGTCATATGTCAATACCAAAGTGTTACTCGGATCAATTTCTGATTTAACCATATGTTTATTTAAATTGGGATGGTGTAGTAAGGGGGCATATTGCATAGGTCTGCCCTGTAACACAGCTATAGCCACTTCATCAACGAGCCAGCTGGAGTATCTCCTCTATAAAAACATCCTCTTCATCACATTTAAATCAGTATAGAAGACGTCATTGTCAGTGACCAATCTAGACAGCCTTATCAATTGCCCCTTAATCAAATTCCTTTTTTGCCAAGACAGATGGTTGCTATCATAGTACAAATAACTATAAGAGTATGTTGGCTTCCTATAAATTACTGATTCTAACCCCTTATATCTATCATTTCTGTAGAAATGTACATCCAAATAGTTACAATGGCCAATGTCGACCTTATATGTAAATTCTAAAAAGGATGCATTAATGAATTGTACAAACTGCTGTTTTTTAGCAGTTTCATCTGCCCATAAAATTAAAATATCATCTAGGTACCTGTAATATCTATCTATCTATATATCTATCTATCTATATATATATATATATATATATATATATATATATATATATATATATATATATATCAATCATAATTTCATTATCTAATACAAATTTAGTTTTCTATAACCATAGGACAATATTTCAAAAACTGGAGCAGATGAAGCTTCCGTGGCCACCACTTTTATCTGCTTAAAATATTCATTCACAAAATAGACATAGTTGTCTCTCAACACCATGTTCATAAAAGTAGTCAATACATGAATAGTAGTTTGTGTAAAACTAGTGCCAGTAACCAAAGCCTCAGTATAATCCAACCCCTCATCATGTGGGATGATCAAAAATAGTTCCTTGATGTCTATACTTAAAAAAACAAATTCTTTTTGAGGGTCACAATCCGCTAAGTGAGGTGTCAGGAGTCAATATGTGTGGTTTATCTGAGAAGAATCCTGTCAAATTGGCATCAATATATTTGGTCAGGGGCTCAGTCTTTGCCCCACTTGCAGTGACTACTGGCCTCATTGGGGGGTTCAACAAGGATCTGTGAATTTTATGAATCCCAAATATAGATGGAGTCAGTGGTGTTTTCACTCTTAAAAGTTCATTTTTGTAAGGTCCAAATTAAATTCCAAAAACAGTTCACTGAGAATCAAATCTATCCTGCAATTTGCAGTATTAACCTCATTAAGGGAAACAGGCATAAATAAAATATCATATAAAAGATCACACATTTTGACAGTATAGGTTCGAAAACCTACCTAACCAACTAAATCTTTCCTAGCTATATCAAACTGGAGGGAGAGAAAGTAAATGATTACTCTGGAAATTATTAACAATAAGACACGAAACCTTCATGCAATCAACCCAACCCAATATGGTTCTGTCAAAGGCAGTCTTACTTACTGAACCTGATGGATGTTTTTTAGACAGTCACCAAGGCAATGGATGAGGGCAAAACAGTGCATACAACCTACCTTGACCTAGCTGAGACATTTGATACAATACCTCACTCAGGCATTGTAAAAAAAAGCAAGTTTGCAGATGATTGCAAGCTATGAACAATCATAGAAACCTCTCAAGATATTAACACCTTACAGGGAGTTCTAACACAGACAAATGACTGGTGCTAAACCCATGGCTTAACACTCAATGCCAAGAAATGCATAATAGTACCTTTTGGGAAGTTAACCACTCATGGAAACTACCTCATTGATAAAGTATCCCTAAAAGCAGATACAGTAGTCAGAGATTTGGGAACTCCCATGGATCTTTTGCATACCTACAAAATGAAAAGCACCAGAATAACTAGCTCTACGGATTCAAACTTTGCTTGCAACTTAAATAGGGCATGGAGGAACAGTATGTATCTCAAGAGAATCCCCGTTGTGTGGAATAGACTTCCCATTCATGTGAATCAGAGTCCTTCCCTAACCCTATTCAAGTATAACATGGACCAGTGGATGGGAAATCGGAAAGTCATCTCTACTCTGACACCTATGTCTCTGATGGACACAGGCAGCAGTTAAATCATGCTCTATCTAACATACATCACTTAAAATAACCTCTAAGGCACAGTATCTTGTGGGATACATTTGGGTTGCATGGTTAGGTTTATAAAGGCTCCAGAGGTCATTAGCCTAATATACACCTGTGAACCTATGGATATGTTTTGAGCCGTATCTGCATTATCCTAAATTTTCAGCATGTAAATAGTAGAGACACAGGAAGAAATAAACTCACTCATGCTGACTATCAAGCTGATCCACACTCAGAAAAGTCCTGAGAAATGTTCACTGCAGACAGTAAAATGATGGCTTTCCATTCACAAGTCTCTGGAGAGATGGTCATTCCATCTGACCCTCAGAAGGGTGTCTTGTAACAGGCCTGCAATGACAGGTATCTCATTAGTGTCATTCTTTCAAACCTTTTTCTCCTTAATGAACCACAAAACATGGAACTTTCTGGAAACTTTCCATGGAGAAATGTTTTGGAAAAAACAGTTCTGTCCTAGTTTAAAGGGTTTCTTTCCTCCTTCTGGCTAACAGCTCCCACACAGGAACAGAATACAAGAGTTAATTACAGACTCAGAGAAATCAATGACTTTCTCTGCATAGCTGACCTTCCCGCAAAGAGAAACTCTCAGTCTTCAATTTACTTACGACAGCTAAGGACAGCAAACAGCCAAGTTTTCCTTCAAATGGATCATTTTATATCCTGTATATTTGCTGAACTTCTTAGAGAAACATAGTTGAGACCAGAGCTGCAAATATTATACATTTTTCATTCAGCATACAGAAAAACAGTCACAAGTCTTATGCACCTATTCAGTCAGACATGCATATTCACATCCTACAGTGTGAATACTTCATCCCTGATTAAAGCAATTAAATATTTTGTAAGGTTATGTGCAGATCACAGACTTTCTTATGGTCTGACCAAAAACACTGACAGATTTATGCAGAGATATCACATATGCCATCAGTATAAACCATCTCAGAATTGGAAAATTAATTCTTCTAAGTTTAACAATTTTAAGTGAGTTGGACAATGAAATACTGATTTTATAATAAGATACAGAGGTGTACAGTATAAATTCTTCATAGTGACAGTTCTTAAAATGTAATACAACTTTAGTTAGAGTTTTATCTAATTTAATGTCATAGAAGTACTCTTGTAATCTCTGTTTAAACATTCTGGAGGGTTGTCGCATGCACACCATTGAGCAAAGGCAACACATTGCATAGGCTGCCTTTCTAACCCTGCATCCCATCTGTGTTATATCAAACACTTTATAATTGAGGAAAATCATGTTAGTTTTAACACACTGCATGCACTGGTGAACACTGTACCACTGACATTTAAAACCATCTTTGAGGAAACCAAGCCTCCTAGCCTCCATGATCTATCCTACACTGAATGTCAGGGGCCCTTACAAAAAGTAATATATGTGTCCTGAGGTAAATATTTTTAATTCCTCATTGAATAATATGGCTTTCAATTTCTTGCAAGCAATAGTCCCACCTTTAACTGCCACACACTGTAAACAGTAGTAAAGACAAAATTATTGTACTAATGAGACCCCAAATGGAACTAAACCCAAACACCAGAGAAAGTCTATGTCTTTGCTCTCTCTCTCTCTCGCTCTAGTTAATTTTCATGAATGCTCTGCTACAATGCTTCTCAGATGACCCTTTACTTTTAAGTGTAATAACAGCCTCTCTTACATCTCTGTCAAAAAGCACCCAAAGACGAATAATTTCTTTCTACGAGGACATTATATTGGGCGACTTCAACTACCCAAACATAGACTGGGAGCATTACTCTAGCTCCAACACCCTAGCCCAAAGGTTCCTAGAATTTATAAACTCAAATGCTATGGAACAACTTGTTACCACTCCCACAAGAGGGGAAAACATACTGGACCTGATCATCACCAACATGGAGACTCTATGCTCCAGACCAGAAGTGTATCCCTCACTGGTAAGATCAGACCATAAACTAATCTCACTGGATATTCACATCCCGACCCCACCCCCTGCCCAGAAAACCACAGTGAAAAACTTCTCTAAAGCAAATTTTACACTCCTCAAAACTGAGGTGGAATCCTTCAAAGCCCCCGGCCTGTGGAAAATACAGCCCAGACCGCAGAATCCTTTATAAACACATTCTATGAACACCTTCAGGAATGCATGGATCATCGATCCCAAATAAAACCAAGACCCAATCCTCCAAAGGCAGGCGTCCTGTCTGGTGGACCCCAGCCATAAACAAACTATACAATAGAAGGAGGAAGCTACTAAATGATAAAGCAAAATCCCAAAAGGGAAGGCATCACTGATCAGTATTAGCAAAAACTACGGGCACACATAAAATTGTCTAAGGCCAGCTTGAGAGAAAAATTGCACAGGACACTAAGGATAATCACAAGGCTTTCTTTAGTTATGTTAGGAACCTGGGTGGTAATTCCCAGATATGCTCAGAATTAGTCCAAAATGACAAAAATACACGAACCCACAGACATTGCCAACATCCTAGCTGACAGGTTCAGCGCAAATTTCTCCCCCCCCACCAAAAGGGCAAATATCTATCCCAGCAGAGTGCTGCCCCCCTGGCATCTCAGATGCTCAGGTAAGAGCCGCCCTCTCCAAAGCAAAAAACACAGCATCAATGGGACCAGATGGTGTCCCAGGCTGCGTCCTACACGAACTCAAAGAAGAGCTAAACCCAAACATAAAACTACTGTTCAATCTCAGCCTTACTACAGGATATGTGCCCAAAGAGTGGCGTACAGCAACAGTGGTCCCTCTCCATAAAGGTGGTGCCTCAACGGATCCTGGAAACTATCGCCCCATAAGCCTGACTAGCTTGGTCTGCAAAGCTATGGAAAGGATCATCATGGACCTCATAAATAAAGATATTGGGGACCTACAAACACTGGATCCTACCCAGTTCAGCTTTGTTAAGGGCAGATCCTGCCTCTTAAACCTGGTTGATTTCTTTGAAACAGTCACCAAGGCCATTGACGAGGGAAGGTGGTCCACACAGCCTACCTGGACCTCGCAAAAGCCTTCGATACAATACCCCACTCGGGCATTATAGATAAGCTCACCAGCTTAAATATAAACCCCTATGTCACTAGATGGATTGCAAACTGGCTCAAGGACAGAACCCACATGGTTAGAATTGCTGGAGCCATGTCAGACTCCAAACCAGTTACAAGTGGTGTCCCACAAGGCTCAGTCCTGGGACCTCTCTTGTTCGGTATATATTTCTCGGAGGTACAGGCCAACACGGAAGGACTGTGGCTGACCAAGTTCGCAGATGACTACAAACTGGGTGCCATAATCGACTCTCCAGCTGACACAAGCATCCTTCAAAAGGGCCTCATAGAAACAGACAACTGGTGCCAGTGCCATGGCCTCAAGCTAAATGCCAAAAAGTGTATAGTCATCCCCTTTGGCAAAAACAAAGTGCCCACAAATTACCACATAGGTGGAAATCCATTAAGTACAGAAGAAGTAATTAGGGACCTGGGGACCCAAGTTGATAGCAATCTCTCATTTGACAACCACGTGGCCAAAGTGGTTAGAAAAACATTTTATATAGCCCACCTAATCATGAAGGGATTCACATCTAGATCAGGGGAGGTCATCGTGCCTCTTTACTCATCCCTCATCAGGCCCATAATTGAGTACAATGCCCCTTTTGGGATGTACCTTACCAGACACCTGCAGCAACTGGAAAGACCCCAAAAGTACCTCACCAAGAGGATCAAAGGGCTCAAACAGATGCCATATGCTGCTCGGTTAAAGAATCTCCACCTCTACTCAGTGGCATACCGCCTGTTCAGAGGCGATCTGTGCCTGACGTATAAAGCCATGTCCAACCCGGAATTAATGGACATGCTGCACCTCAGAAAATCCAAATCCCATCGAGCTACGCGCTCGAGAGACTTGAACCTCAGCACTGAAATAAATAGGACATGCTGGAGGGACAGATTCATAACCCAGAGGCTCCCTTCACTCTGGAATAAAATCCCAGTCCAGGTTAGGCAGAGTCCCTCATTGACTCTCTTCAAGAGGAATCTTGATGAGTGGATGGGAGATCGTAGGTTTACCCCGGGTATCACTTCTGTGTCACTGTTAGATAGAGGCACAGTATACTAACCTCGAAAAAGGGCATAGCAAAATAAATTTAAAATGGGTGGCGAAAGCCAAACACATTCTGGCTAGGCTTATAAATGCCCTAGGGCAGATAGCCTAGTATGAACCTATGAACCTATGAACCTATAAGCATATCATAGGCTACAGAACTTAGAAAAAGACTTTGAATGGCAACTAGTGGTAATCAAAATAGCATTGTCTTCTGTGCTTTTCTGGAGTGTTTTAGCTTTAAGAATCTCATGTAACATGCTGTGTCCATTTACGGCAAAGAAGGCAATGATTTCACTGAACTTCACTCGAGATATACAAATTAAAGTGAGTAGAATTTCATTTTAAAAGAGAATCATCTAGTTATGTTTCTTTACTCTGTTGTACCATTATGATGTCTTTAATACAAAACAATGTATCATTATCCACAGGAAAGAGCAAAGAAGGTGTCTACCACAGTTTCCTCTCTTTTGTAGAAAAAAACTGAACTTTAGTAATGTCTCAAGAGTCAGAATGTTCTAACAGCCTTAAGCCCAAAGTCTTCCTTAACACAGGCAAAACAATGCTTGATCTCAACAGTTAGGTGAATAAAGGTATCCTTCCACTTAATATTAAGAATCATTCTCCAAACTATTGTATTATTCTTTATGGAAGAGTTTTAACTTAGGGACTTAGAATGCTGTCTAAAACTTTATTAATGAGAAGCAAACGCCGGCATCATCTAGTCAGAATGGGATGTAGAGGAGGATTATATAAATATATGGCTTAAGTAATCCACAGAAAGCAGGAACATAAGGAGGATTTTAAGTTCAATTCTGCTTCTTCTTCAAAGAAATACCACACAAACCATCTCCTTTACTTGTTTTTGTCCCCTTCCGCCATATCTACAGCCATCCTACTGCCTCATGTCCTTTGCTGGGTCTACAAGCATGCCCGTCTCCCTGTTCAGTGGTGAATTTTCAGCCGGAGCCTGTGAGGAGTTTAAGGGTGTCTTGGGCGTCACACTTTCCATCTTTATTCTATTTTTTTTCTTTTATGACCTACCCAAAATATTCCTATGCTGGAGACTAGTGGTAACGTTCATAGGTCGGCATGCATTTGAGGGATGTCACAGCATATCACTCCTCCTCCAGAGCAGCTCAGCCATATCCGCCTACTCATGACCAAGACTACACCTCCCAACACACTACATTCTCTGTCTCCTCCAGGGATTGTCATGAGACACACCCATGTCATCACTCACCCTCCTGGGATAGTAATACTCATCCCTTCTTGCCACTGTGTCAGTCACCTGAGATATTAATTAAACTGAGTTTGCCTAGGCCAAGGTCAGAGCTTTATCTCTCTGTGCTATCAGAGTCACCAAACCATCTCCTTTCCTGAATAAAAAATATAAAATGTGACTGAATTGTTTCCAATATATCTTCCTTTAATTCAACATAAAGTATACTAACAATTCACCAGAAACTCAGTCTGATGTGGAAATAAACTGAACCTGAATTTCAAACACCCCCCGCCCTGACTGGGGTATTCCCAAAAATGCCTCAGTTGTATCAAGCTGCCTTACCATTTAAAACAGGCCGTTAGTACATCTTTTACAGAACTTTAGCAGAGAGGCATATTGATCACAAAATAAATACTTCACATTCCAGCACAAAAATTGGTGCATACAAAGGGTCCAAAACAGGGGCCAAGTCAGTGCCAGTGGGATCAGTACACATAGTTTTCTCCAAACTAAATTACATTGGAGTGCAATATATATGCCACCAGCAGGAAGAAATGCATATACTACTAGGTCAACCAGAAACAAGCAAGTAAATAAATGAATAAATAAATCAAACTGCTATATCTTTGAATGCCTCACTAAGAGGGACTAAAGCACAGAATGGTCCTCATACAGTAAAATCACTGTGTATGATAAAACAGTCAACAATCACCAAGATGTCAGTCTGTTCTTCACGGCCTTTAACCAGCTACACAGCATGTTTGGTATCTGGCTGAACCCAGTTAAAGATGCCAACTGTACTGCCTATAGAGAAACAAGCCTCTTTTCCATTAAACTACCCTTAATGTAAACAACTAGGTACAGTGGCAGATTATGAGCATCTGTGGATCTTACGCCAGTCAGAGATGTGTGCCATGCTGTTGGCACTATCTTTTAAAAAGTCTACCATATGAGATAAAATCATACCTTTCCTCAAGTAACTGCCCACCAAAATTGATTATTTCTTACAGATATGTAACTGCAGTGCCAAGCTATATTTCTTTATATGTGTTCAAGTCATTTAAATGATCATGTATCCATTGAGAAAGGTATTTGAAATTAAGTATTACATCTGATCCTCCCTTGCAAATATCACATTGACAACATATTTCTGAAAGTTGATCCTGTAGTCGAGGCTCTGGGAAACTAAGTCAACAAGGACCTGGTCTTTCATCACCATGTATCCACTATTGTAAGGCTGTCCCTTTTTATTGCACAGCTTATATCTAAAGGCACAGTATCTAGGTCCACAGATGTAATCATTCCACTGTACGTGTCCATCATCAGGCTGATCACTAAATATAATGTCCCATTTGTTATGTACCTGTACAAACACTTGTCACAACTGAAGTAATCACAATGCTTTTTCAGCAAAAATATCAACAGCCTAAATCACAAAAACTATACAAACCCTCTCAAAGCTCAGTCCTTCTTCTTGGTATTATACAGGCTGTTAGCAGGTGACCTCTGCCTTACATATAGAGCCTCAACAGATCCTATCTTGTCAGACCTATTGAGTATCCGCAAGTCCAGTGGAAAAGTGAACACTAATTAAAAGGATCTAAATCTCTTTTGCAACATAAATACAACATGGAGTGAGAGGTATGTATCTCAGATGATACCACCTCTAAGGAATTATCTTCTATTCTACATAAAACAAAGTACTTCTCTTACTCTATTAAATGCAATTTGGACAAATGAAGGTGAAACCACAAACTCACCCCCAGTTTTGCACCCATGTCTCCCATGGATAGGGGCAACGTGTAAATGTACCAACAAATCCTTTTTCTGCCTACCTCTGGGTTATTCATCTGCAAAACATAAAGGCTAAAAACTACCATGGGACTGTAAGACTAGGCTTCTTAAGATCCTTAGAGAGATCAATAGCCTAGTAAGTATCTATGAATATACAAATCAGTAATGTATACATGTTTTCTACAGGCAATCACCAAATCCCTAAGCATGTCTTTTCAAAGTTTCTGTTACACTGATCGCAGGTGGAACAAAGTTACTTTTAAACCTCAGTTTGATTCATATTCATACTGTTCATTATTTACAGCTTTCAATGGATGAAGCAAACAATGCAAATGTAATCTGTATGTCAACTTACAGAGGCAAACCGTCACATCAAACCAGTTTGTCTTATGTGAGGGAATGAACTCAAGTCTTTTATCTTTTAAAAAAAGTTCAGATGTCATTAAACATGGACAGAGATGTTATGTACTCTTGCTCAATTTTTTCATCATCTCTGGTTTCTTCTGGAGCCATGGCCATTAAACTGGATTCCTACACCTCCAGTGCCTCTCATGTTTAGATTTATATTTAAATATACCACTGAAATTTTTGAATGGGAAAGAAAAGTACTCCATTTAGTTGTACTGCAGATATCCTTCTTGATTATAACCTCTTCATTATTAGTTTATCTTATAGATGTTCTTGGGTAAGTATATCAATTACTTCAGATTAGCACTTTTAGAACCACAGATCATTTGTAAATCTACAGTGGTTCAAAGTCTCTAGTGCCCAATTAAATATTTCTTGTTTTACACACTTCAGCTGATCACAGTGCTTCTGCATGTTTAGTTCTAGTTTAGACAAACTACTTTGAGCCAGATTCAGCCTCAATTGTCCAAGGTTTTCATTTTTCACTCTATCTGTTCTCCTGTTGTAAGAATACATTCCAATAGTCCTAATGATTAAAACTAGCCATCACGGAAGTTCTGCTTATCCCAAACAAAGGCAAGACATTTAACAAGACATATTCCTTACAGAAAATATTTTTGTTTCAGGTAAGCTTTCAAGCAGTACTTTTTTCTGATTTTAAAAATAAAGAGGAAATAAGAATACTTCTAATTAGACACCATTGCTGATTTAGACTGAGGTGCAGTCACATCTATATTTTTAAAGAAAATTCTGTCCTCAAGACGTTAACAACAGATATCATTTATAAGCCCTGCAGAAAGATCAACAAAGGACTGCATTTCAGAAAGAACAAATATCTGCACCAGGGACCACCTTTACTGGGTCTGCTGCTATTCTCATCTGTAGTGCTTGACAAAACGGACACACGTGGGCAAAGGGGCATCTATACCATAACATCGAAGACACAAAATGTCGAACGCTCACAAGAGCGAAAATGCTAAAACTCAAATTTGGTATTGTGGGGGGGGGGTTGTGCCCCCCACACCCCCACTAAACATATATTCGAACTCCGAGATCACGCTACAGTGAGAAAAGGGCAAATAACCCAATCTTCCCTGTACTGCGATCTCAAAAACGGACCCTAGACATTTTGACACTTTTGCTGTTGTGCCGTTCGACATTTTGATTTTACGATAACACGATATAGATCTGGCAAAGGGATGGATAAATGACAAGCATTTCCTGCTGCTGAGATGATCTAAGGTCGGCCCACTGCCAAACAGAAAGCAAATCATCAACTTTGCCATGTAGCAATTAAGATCTCACTGAAGACAGGACCTTCAGCAATTTTAAGCAAAATGATTTATTGCTTCAGAAGGCAATGATAGCAAATATGGGGTTGAGTGTTTCTGGGGATTTTAAAATGCATCTTTCTTCAGGATCAAGGCTAGAAAGTGTACAATGAATAAAATACTATTTGTATAAAGATTAAAATTTCAAAACCACCATCACCCAGTAATCAATTACATTAATTAAAATACATGTGAAAGAATAACCAAATTTGTAACAGGGAATTCATGTGACAAATTCAATGAAAAGCTTGCAAAGATAAACCAATCACAATACTTAGGCTTTAAAAAAAATCAAGCTGTGTAAAACATTCTGGCTTAATGAAAACAGATGTGTTTTCAGTCTGGGATTTTAACATTTTCCACATCTGTTTAACCTTAAAAACAGTTGCCAAAATAACAATAATGCCACAGATGAAATTGAAATCAAATAAATAATTGTGTTATATGTATACATATGTCTGAGAAGGCAAGGTCAGCTTACAGGACATTTGGTTAATACAGCAAAAGTAACTGCCACATGTTCTGCAGAACCAGGCATAAGGAGATAAGCTCAAGCTTGTTCCTCCTCTGGGAGAGGGAAGTTGTTAGGCTCAAAGCACTGGTGACCCATAGCAATGACTGGGTGTTTCATCTAAATATAATGGCCATGTGGGCTCACAGTGTATCATGACGGGACTTCCCTGCTGAGATGGGGAATGGCTGGTTTGTGTGAAAGCATGTGCATCTTCTCCCCTCACCAGACAGCCACTGCAAGTCCACAATCAGCCTAGGGTAGGCTGTTCTGAGGGACTGGCTAGCTGACCCACTCCCTATCACCTGACTCTCACCTATAAGAGAATGGATAGGGCAATAGGTCTTCACAGAAAGAAGCAAATGGGGCCTCAAAGTCCCACCTAGACAGGGAATCCCCAGCTTCTGTCTGCTGTAGAAAGAAAGGGATGACTGGGAGCGGGTAATGGGGACACTGGGCAGGGTCCCTTGGAAGTGGAGTGGGTTTAAAAAGTTATTGCTGCACATGAAAAATTAATTCAAACAACCAACAAGTTACAAATATTTATCTGTCAGCTGAAATGTCAATATAGCAAGCCAAACACATTCCACAGCATCTGTCTATATCACTAAATCACCAATGAAAATGTCAGGCTGTATTTTAATGGGTGTCTTGACATACTGTACTTTTTATGAAATGAAACCAGCCAATAGTGTAAAACAAACAACTTATTTGCTGAGGATTCTGGAATCATTCTGTTAATTTGACCATATATACCAAGAGAATTGTTGTTAAGTTTATTTTAGTTCCTAAACCTATTTAGACATTCTGCCTTGGGAATGGCTGTCAGACAGCCATTATATATATATATATATATATATATATATATATATATATATATATATATATATATATATATATATAGTATTTGCGTTTTATCGCAACCAGATTTTCACAGTTGCAAAATTTGCATACTGGAATGAAAACGACTGCAACAAACAAAGTACAGTGTTATTTTACATCATTACTAATAAAGAATAACCTTAGATTACATTCAGGAAGGAAAAACATTTATACAAATCTTCGTCCTGTTTGGCGTGCATTACACATGCACGCTTCAAATCTCGCATAATGTTAAAAGTTGTTCTGCACCTTTTCTTTTAAGAAAAAAAGAAAGACAACACGAAGTAATGCTGGTTTAATTGCATGAATTATATTCATATGCAGTGAAAAACATTTACTGAACCTTTCTGGCCATATTTTCACACATGCTTAATTTAAACAGAACTAGTGACATTTTTACAAACACTTGTTGCTGATAATAAGAATGTGATTCCAATTTTTTCGAGTCCTGCCTGCCATGCCTCACTTTGCTGGTATCCATCATCTGATGTGGGGGAATTCGAAGGGGTAAAGCTTTCTGGACAAGTAAGGAAATGAATTAAGTGCTTGTGTACTCTGAGATTGTAAGTGTTATTTGTTTTTGTGACTTATATTAATATACTAGGACTTTCAGATGTGTCCAGTCTTGGTATAGTTTATTTCAGATTGGGGACAAATGTCTGTCAGAATGCCAGCTAAAATCATTCTGATGAATGAAATTAAACTTGACTACTGGCCATGAACATTCAGACGGCATACTACAGGTTAATTTACCTTGCCTGCACTTGTAATAAGGAAGGCAGGATCTGTCATGCACTGCAGCCGTGTGGAGTTCACCGGCAAAGTGAGACACGGCAGGCAGGACTTGAAAAAATTGGCAGTTATTCCTCTCCCTGCCTCATCCCATGTGTGCCACATTATTACTTACTTATTTACACTCCAGTTTCCAACTTAATAAACCTGTTTTGTCATTAACATTATGAATTTCGCAACAGCAAAAATCTGGTTGCGATAATACGTAAGTACTATATATATATATATATATATATATATATATATATATATATATGGGTCTACATCAGCATTTCGAAAATGTAATAGGTTGAATCAATAAATGTCGAACTGAAATGATCGACCTATTACATTTTCGAAAGCCGATAAAAAAATTAAAAAACCCAAAAAAAAAAACTAAAGGGTGTAGGCAGGGGGCAAGTCCCCTTGCACCCCCCACACCCCCCGCTACTTAACTATACCAACTCCAAGACCGCACTACATTGAGGTAAACGGAAATCTCCCCTTACGGAGATTTCTGTTTACCCATTTGACATTCTGCCCTTTCGGCATTCTCGTTGCGACAATATCAAATTCGATATTGTCAGCATTCCAGATGCTGATAGGGACTGCGGGCTCATGTGAGCTGGCTATCCTTCCATTATAGCAGTTCATTATTGCAGTATCAAAAGAACTATCAATATAATATCAAATCTCCCAAAATTAACAGCTGCCAAATTTACAAGTTCAAAGTACGCTGAATTATAACAACATTAGTAACTAGAAAATAGTTGACGCTCTCCCTAAAAATAATGGCTTAGCTGTGTAAAATAAATAAGCGTACACACGCACACATGCGCACACACACACACACACACACACACACAGACATATATATATATATATATATATATATATATATATATATATATATATATATATATGGATTCACTTTACATGCTGGACATTTTATAACGTCAAAATTCATATGGCTGAGACCATATAATCGATGTTTTAAAACACTGACCCTGTAAAGCAAATGCAAAAACAACACAAAAAAATCTTCTAGGACATTTTTTCAGGGGGCAAGCTCCCCTGCACCTCCCCATGTGCATACTAGTCACTGGTGACTAAGTTGTGAGACACACTGATGTCCCCTTCACCAGGCTCGACAAGGAGAAGGTCACAGTCAGTCTGTCTGGTGCCAGAATCCACCACATCACACATGCACTTAAGTCTCTCCACAACAAGTACAAGTATTACTCTGTCACTGTCCATGTTGGTGTGAATGACTTGAGACATACCTCCCTGGACTATATGAAGTGAGACATGATTGAGCTCTTAGAGTATGTGCCCCAGGCAGGTATGACCCTTGCCCTAAGCAGCATCCTATCTTCACCAAGAATGTTACCACAATACTAACAAAAAATAATTGACTTCAACAATTGACTTAGTTTCTGGTGTCATTCCAAGGGGATCCAGTATCTGTCTGCCTGGGATGACATGCTTGACAGGCTTAATTTCTTTGCCAGAGATGGCCTCCACCTTTCATGACTGGGATTCTGGATCCTGGCCAAGGCTCTCACATTCCCCATTGTGCATCTTTTAGGCAGTGTCCCAAAGACAAATCTTCCAATATAAAAGATCTGTCAAAAAACAAACTGAAGGGCATACTGCTAAACGGTAGGATCCTTAACCGGAAAATGCATTCACTGGAGGCTCTCCTTGCACTGAAAGATGGTGATGTCTGTGCAGCCACAGAAACCTGGTTCAGGGCTGCAGAGAGCACCCCTGCCTTAACAGGGTATACCTCGTTCCACACATTCTGACCCCAAAATGAGGTCAGGAAGACTAAGGGTGGTGGGGTCTCTGTCTTCATTAAGGACAGGCACACCTCCAGAGTGGTCTGACAGCATGACACACTGGAACTACTCCAGCTGGAACTGACAGTTGGCAAGACACCCACCAAGTTATAGCCAGCTATAGAACCCCCATCCATGACTCAGGACACCCACTCCTCTTACCTGGCTATACCTGACTCCATCAAGGTACCCCCTAACACCCTGATCCTTGATGACTTCAACTACCCCACCATAGACTGGGTGAACTATTCCTCCACTAATGCACTCACTCAAAGATTTCTTGACTTCATCACTTTCAGTGCACTAGACTAGCTCGTCTCATCCCCCCACAAGGGGAGATAACATTCTGGGCTTGGTTCTCAACAACATGGGTGACCGCTGAACCACTCCCATAGTATGTTCTTCCCTGGTGAGATCAGATCATTGGATTGTCTTGTTCGAAGTTTCTATCCCATCCAACCACTCCCAGTCGTAATCAAGCTAAAAAACTTCTCAAAATATGACTACAACCTCCTAAGGTACGGTATCTGTAGCTTCAGACCACCAAACCCCTCAGAGGATGCAGACAACAATACTGAACAGTACGCCAATGCAGTATACAAGCACCTGTACAACTGCATGGATTCAGCCATACCCAACCAAACTAAAACCTGCTCTTCAAGGAAACACAAACCTGTTTGGTGAACATCTTTTTTTCAACAGGCTTTGCAATAAAAGGAAGAAACTGTTGTTCAAGGGTAAAAAGAAACAAATACCAAATTGGAAAAACTCTCTCCTTAGCCTCAAAAAGCAAATTAGATCACTAGTGAAAACCTCTAAAGCCAAATATGAATCAAAACTAGCCTCCAAAACAAAGGGAAACCACAAAGCCTTCTTTAGTTATGTCAGGAACCTCCATGGCAAAGCCCAGGTTTGTTCCGAATTAGTACTTAAGAGTATCACTTACACTGATACTGTTGATTTAGCCAACCTGCTAGCAGATAGGTTCAATGCAAAGTTCACCCCCCTGCCCTCCCAAAGGCCCATTTGATATACCCGATATTTGTCCTGCATCTCACATCTCCATAGATCAAATGTTAAAGGTCCTATCCAAGGCAAAGAACTCAGCTTTCATAGGACCTGAGAGTATGCCAGGCTGTATTCTGCACCATCTCTAGCAAGAACTGGATTCAATACTGAGCACCCTATTCAATCAAAGCCTAAGTACAGGCTTCATTCCAGCACAGCGGAGAACCCTTGCACAAAGGTGGTGCCACTACTGACCCTAGAAACTATCGCCCCATTAGTTTCACACATTTGAGCTGTAAAGCCATGGAGTGTGTTATTATGGATCTCATAAACAAGGACATAGGCAATCTCCAAGCACTTGACCTCATCCAGTTTGGATTTATCAAGGGCAGATCTTGCCTGTTGAACCTGGTTGACTTCTTTGAGACTGTCACCAAGGCCCTGGATGAGGGAAAGTCAGTACATACAGCTTACCTTGACTTGGCCAAGGCCTTTGACACAATCCCCTATTCAGGCAACATCAGAAAGCTAAAACAACTTGGTGTAAGTCCCTATCTCATCAGATGGGTGGCCACCTGGCTAACTGACAGAACTCTCAAAGAATAGGCACCTCTACCTCCAATAGCAGACCCATCACTAGTGGAGTTTTCCAAGGATCTGTCCTGGGACCCCTTCTGTTTGGCTTCTACTTCTCAGAGGTCCAGTCTAAGACAAAAGGCCTGTGGCTGACCAAGTTTGTAGATGACTGTAAGTTGGGTGCTCTCATTGACTCCCTAAATGATGTTAACATACTGCAAGAGGGTCTCACAGCAACTAATGACTGGTGCTAAAGTCATGGCCTCAAGTTGGGTGCTGTCATTGACTCCCCAAATGATGTTAACATACTGCAAGAGGGTCTCACAGCAACTAGTGACTGGTGCCAAAGTCATGGCCTCAAGCAAAATGCAAAAAAATGTATCACCATACCATTAATCAGAAACATGGCCCCTACTGATTACCACATCAACGGCAACCCCCTAAACACACAACTTGTGGTAAGAGGGCTGGGTACTCAGGTTGATAACAATCTCACATTCCAGCATCATGTAGCAGCAGTGGTCAGAAAATCCTTTTACTTGGTTCATCTTATTAGTAAAGGGATTGTATCCAGAAAAAAAAGGTTATTACCTCTCTATACTCCTCCCTCATTAGACCAATAATTGAGTATAATGCCCCATTTGGTATGTACTGCTCCAAACATCTACACCAACTAGAAAGGCCACAGAAATACCTCACAAAGAGAATCCATGTCCTCCAACACCTGTCCTGTGTGGACAGGCTCAAATCACTATCACTCTAGTCAGTATCGTATAGATTGCTCAGAGGTGATCTGTGTCTTGCCTACAAGGCAATCTTGGACCCACCCCACCCCCCGCTCTTTAAATATACCAACTCTGAGACCACACTACATTGCAGTAAGGGAAATCTTCTCTTTACCACATTATAGTGCAGTCTCGGAGTTGGTATATTTAAAGAGTGGGGGGGTGTGATGGGCGCAGCCCCCAACATGGGAGGTGCAGGGGGGCTTGCCTCCTGCCTACACTAGTCAGGTAAGTTCCGTTTGTTTTTTTTTCCTTTTATTATATGTTTGATGTTTGAAACTTCGAACATTTAAATTCGATTATTTAACGTTTGAAGTTTTCAAACTTCGAACATATAATATAGACCCTAATGCCTAGATCTGGGGGGGGACCAATCAGGACTACTTGCAGAATAATCAACATAATTATAACAATCTTGAACCCAATCAGGCTGAACTCAAAGATAATCTTAACATCAAGAACCCTTTACAGTTTCCCCCCTTTGAGATGCTTGCAATGCCTAATGCGACACCATAGGCTATGTTACCAAGAGGACTTCAATATGACAAATACCCAGGGGGAGTCATTGGAGGGCTCGAAGGAGAGGAAGAAGGAGCGAAAGGTTATAGCCCATGAATCTCCAGCTAAAGTTAGTCATCATGGTATATTACACTCCATGATCAATTTTAACATTTTTTATTATAGTAGTTTCATTGTCGATGCCAAACACTTCAAATTATTTATTAAACAATTTCAGTTTGTACCCACTAGAAATATAAATATTGTGGAAAATTTTGATTGATTTGAAACTATTTTTGAGGAATCTCAATTTTAAATTATTTAAAGATTTGCAGGTTCACTGAATTTTGATGCTTTTAAGAAGAAAAGCAGATTTAATCCCCCTTTATACCCAAAACTGAGTCATTTTGAAAAAAATGATGGAAAAGGACCTTATGGATCTTGAGTGATATAAGAGGTGGGCTTATAATAATTTAGGAAGGGAAGATAAGCACCTTTTATTAGAATTGGCTTCTAACAAGGCATTAAGAATTATGAAATTGAATAAGGGTAGGAGTTTAGTCATTATGGAATCAGTGGATTATGAAGGTCGCATCCTAGTGATTTTATCGGATACAAATAAATATTCTAATGTTTCTAAGTGTGACATTAATATTGCCCACTCTAATATAGACTTCACACTAAGAGACCGTTTTCAAGGGATTATTAGTAAAGGTTTGTATGAATATTTGAGAAATGATAAACCACTGATTCCAGCCATTTTGGGATATCAAAGGTTCACAAATCAATGGATAACCCTCCTTTAAGGCCAATTGTAGCTGTGAATGGCTCCAAAATCCACCCTATTGCCTTATATAGTGATAATAAATGTAAGTCTTTTTTTAGCGCAACGTAATTGTTTAATTAAGGATTTATTGCACTTTTTTAGGAAAATTACTACTGACATATGTCAAAATGATTTGTGCTTTATTAGTATTGATATTGTTAATTCACTTACTTCAGTTCTACACAGCACTGGTCTTGACTGGCTTGAGAAGACCCTGGTTGATTGTGATTGTATTAACAATCAAGAGGTGAGGATGATAAAGGAATGTATTAAGATAATCCTCATCAATAACTTTTGATTTTTTCATGGATAATTTTACAAACAAATGCAGATTCTGACAGTAGGGGTGGTGTGTGCCCCCAATATCTGCTAATATGAGTTTGTACATATGGGAGAAAACGATTGGTTTTAGTTCCTTATTCAGGTCTTCCTGGGTTTATTATTCCAGGTTATATATATATTTGGAGAAATTGTAAAGCAGATCTTAAGAAGTTCTTTATTACATACAACACACTGATTCCTTTTTAAAATTTACATATTCTATTGCAGATGAATATGTCACTATATCACCTGCTTGGGCATTAAAATATCCATGTACAGGGTTAATAAATGTTTTAAATCTTATATACAGTGGAAGGACACATTTTTTTAACTCATATTTGTTTTTCAATAATAATCACCCTAAATTTTTAAAAAAGAAGTGCTGTAAAAGGGTAGATAGTGAGAGTTACCCTTATGACCTTGGATGATGTTGATTTTTTCGAACTGAGAGTTAATTGTTAATAAAATGTTTAGGAAGAGGGGGTGCCTCCCAAAGAATTGTTATACAGGCTTAGCTCAGAGGTTGTAGAAGGTAGACTAGAAAGACGTTGTCCTATTTTGGGTTTCAGGGAAGATGGAGTTCTCCCTATTCTTTTTATTACTCTTCTTCATTTATTACTAGGCCAAAAGAGGAAGGTGTTGATGCAGACGGTGGTTATTTTGACTTACGAGCAGAATGCCAGGGATATTAAACCTATTATTGAGAAGCACTGGGGTATGTTTTCTTAGCTTCCAGAATTGGTGAGTGTTTTACCAGATACCCCATGATATGCTTACAAAGGACATAAGAATATTAAGGAGATTTTACAATATAATAAATAGAATTATGAGTCCAGTCACATCAACTTTGGCACTTACAGTGGTTGAACTTGCCATCAGTGCTGTTTCATGTTTCATGCTATGCTAAAAATGTTTTCTTTGGAGACTGAAACAGAAACATAGTGGCAGGGGACTAGTATAACTATTCCACAAAAGGAGTTCTATATATTGCTTGCTGTCAAAACTGTCCTGTATTTTATATTGGAAAAACTGAGTTGGCATTGAAAAA
The DNA here is from genome assembly GCF_019279795.1 of Protopterus annectens. NCBI lineage: Eukaryota > Metazoa > Chordata > Ceratodontiformes > Protopteridae > Protopterus > Protopterus annectens. The sequence goes on from NC_056730.1 coordinate 1,111,758,560, forward strand.
GAGAACATATGACCATAATCATGATAGTTTACACCATGTTCTCAGCAGTCAAGGCCAATGCCAGTGGTCTCTGGCTGACTAAATTTGCAGATGATTGCAAATTAGAAGCTGTCATCGAATCTCACACTGACACAAATGTTCTCCAGGAGGGGCTGACACGCACAAATAACTGGTGTCAGAGCCATAGACTAAAACTAAATGCCAAGAAATGCATAATAGTATCCTTTGGGAAGTCACCCATCCCTAGTAACTATCATATTGACAACACATCCCTTAGAGTTGACTCAGTTGTCAGGGACTTAGGGACGCACATTGATAATAATCTAGCCTTTGATTAGCCTGTGATACAAATAGGACCACTGGAGAGATAGGTATGTATCCCAGAGACTACCCCTTCTATGGAACAGGCTCCCCATCTATGTGAAGCAGAGTTTCTCCCTAACCTAATTCAAGTGCAACTTGGGCAATTGGATGGGAAACCAGAAATTCATCCCTGGTTTGGCACCTATGTCTCTAATGCAAACAGATAACCTGTAAGTGGTTCATCTCCCAGGTCCATGATTACACTTATCAAGGGTATCAGAACTTGTCAGAGATTTGGGATGCATGGCTAGGCTTAAAAAGGGCCTTGTGGTCATTAGCCTACTAAACACCTATGAACCTATGTTGAAACTAATTCCTTAGGTAAACACCCCAATCATTTGTAACCTCAGTTTATTTAATATTTTTGTATTGGAACAAATTATACTAAATGCCGATGGTGTGGGGGGCAACAGAAATGAATATAGAGAATTGCACTAGCAGATACATTTGGATGCCAGTAACCCCCCTGGCTTAAATGATAAAATTTCCTTTATGAGTAAATTCAAAATAAGGTTGGCTAGGCTGTGAATATCTCATAATTATATTAGTAATTTATTATTTTAATTGCATTAAATAATTATTTCACATTTTCATTTTTTTTCCTTATTTTTAGGTAATAGTTGTTCATGCTTAAATGTGGAATTAACATAAGCATTAGTTTAGGTGACATTTACTGTCTTGTGACAAAGGTATGGATATTTAATGGTTGATTGTGGCTTTTTACTTTGTTCTGATGAAATTTTACAATATTAAAAATTAAAGTGCTCAACTATTACAATATTCTGGCTTTTGGTTTTATTTTTGCTCCTCAGAATTTTTTTTTTAATTGCTAGTTTTTTTTTTTTTTTTTTTTTTTACACAGTAAGTTGGAAGTTTCTATCAGGGGGTTACATCTGAACTTAGTGAAGCAAAGTTTGTCAAATGCCACTATAGTGAGCTGAATTCACTAAACAGTATTAAAAGAAATGACAGACACAATGTTTGGAGAGCAGGCTCTGTGGCCTAGAAGATTTGCCCATGACAATCCCCCAGAAAACCAGGAGTTGGCTAGCAGCGCCTGCACTAGAACAAGTGGATGGGTAGGGATGATAGAAAGAAGCCACTGTTGGTTTATTCTTCCAAAAAGGCAATTGATTTCAAAGTCCCACTGTAAGAGTTTCAGCTGGGGGAAGCCTAGGATTTCAACTTTTTACACTAGGAATATGGAGGCTTCAAGCCAGTGAAAACAGTATGCAAATTATAGCTGGGTTAGTGGTGTGAGAAAAAAAAAAAACACTTTCACTCAACAGATCAGGCTTTGCATCATACATTCTAGGCAGGATGGAGAGTGCTGAGAGCATTAAAATATCCCCTAATGCCAAAACAAATGGGCAAATAAGGGATGGGGACTTGATAGTTACAAGGGTGGTAGAGGAAATGGCATAATGTATGGCATTTGAAATGTACTTTCTTTGCACATTGATTAAGTCCCTTTACCTGCAAATGGAGGATGCCTGTGCCTCCCACACCTCAGTTCAACATAATCTAAAGTTTGAGTATACAGATAATGACCTTCTAATGTTTTTGAGCTAGGTTACCAAAACATTACTGTAAATAAATGAATCTATTACATGTGTTTTTTCTTGTTTTTTGTCACACTGACCTAGACAAGGGAGCCATGACTTATCTTCCAGACTAAGTCAGGAGACTCTGTATGATGTGATGCATTTAAATTTAGTCTTTCTCCTCTCATTAAACTGGCTATAGCAAGAAGGAAGTATTAAGCACTGGTAATGCCACAGCAGTCCCAATAGTAATTTCTCTGCTTAGCAGCAGGGAGAAATTATGGCCATAATTACTTTTAGTAACCACTATGATTTGTATTTTAATGTATCTACCTGTCTAGCTTGTGTGGGGAATTCTTGATTTACAACAGAGGCATCGAATGCTATTATTCAAGCAGCATTCATATTTTAGAGTCTCAATATTGCCCCATTTATGAATTAAAGATGAAGCTGAATGTGTGAAGTGAAAAAAAAATTGTGTTGATTGCATTACAGTGGGAATAAACAGATGTTATTTTTTTATGATATCATGGTATCTAAGTTGAAGGTTGCTTTAGGACTGCTTTCTCACAGTGTTTGGTTCTTCTGCCTGGTTATCTCGTTGGGTGTCTTCTCTTTGGATACCATACATTCTCCCTACATCCAGATTGCTTTTGATACCACACTGGAAGTCCAAGACTCGACAGTGTGAGTCCTGAAACTGTGAAAAAATAAGTATTGTCAAACTGTCAATGTCACCATTACAAATTACACTTGTTTTTGCAGGTGAGCAAACCCCATGGACCAGCACCCCTTCTGTTTAGTAAGTCCAACAATGTGCATTTTGGATAAAAGGGGGTTTTCTGACATAGAGCAGTTTTAGAGTTTATTACTCATTTTCCCATAATCAGACAAACTTCCAACTGCTGCACTTACAGGACTCAAACTAAAAAGGGGAAACAGTGAGTTTTTGGCAGATGGGATGGTTTCCCTGTGCATCCCAGATACTGTAGGTGAACTGGCAGTCTAACAAATTACCTGAAGGTATGCATGTGGTCAGTGACTATCTGTGCTTTCTGTGATGGACTGTTGTCCTGTCTCCAGGTTTAGTTTCTCTTCCTTGAACATGTTGAGTGGCTGAAAATGCTGTATTGCCTCTGCAACCCTGAACTGAATAAAGCATGTATGCGATAAGGTATAAATGAATGAAATGGACATGTAGTTCTAGTAGTATGTGCATGCTGACATTGCGAGCTGTATTTCCATGATACACTCTTACATGTAAAGCACCTCCCTGATGGCACTGTATCACAGTTTCAGCAAACAGCCTTGGTAAGTCTGATTGGCTATCTGCAAAATATGGCAGCATTTAATTAGAACATTAGTATGTTTTTTTTTCTAAATAATGTATTCTCCCTCACTTCACTGTCTACTGACTCAACAAATTGCAGTCTGAGTTTCTGACTGTGGCTCTGAAAGCTATGAGATAGAAAACGTCAGCAAATAGCTAATACAAATTGTAAGAGACGGGTAATAAATGGTGATAGGTGAGATAGTTTTCTGCTCAAAGGGCAAATCTGAATGAGATGCCATCTGGTGCTGGGGCTGTAATTAGTCAGACTATACATAGTCATAGCAAGCTGCACAATTTTTGTTCAAGGTACCTTCTATCATGATTACATTAATATTATTCATACCAATTTGTTAAACAATTATAAGCCTCTTTGTAGACAGAAGTACAATGACAACAATGCTTGATGATGCTGGAGGACTGAAATGCGCCAGGTCAGTGTAGTTAAACTGTAAGACTAGACGGACAATGACATTCAGGTTCAGTGCCAAGATACCCAAGGTGAGGTTGTTTGTAGAAAGAACTTCCAGAACTCTATAAATTGTAAAAAACAAGGCTGAATATTTGCTATTAAGAAGGAGTCTTGGTGTGAGTATTTCTTAGTATTTTCTAAGGTGAGATAAGGTGGAGGATATTCATCCTTTAGACTCTGAATGCCACATACAATCAATCCTTCCCCAGTTTCACCATTCTACTACTTTGAATCCCCCCATACCATGCAGATGTGCAGTTATTTCAAATCTTTATAAAATGTTTTACCTAACATTTGTAGGAGATCCGTTATGCTTGGCCTGTCTGAGCCACACCACTGCCTCCTTATCCTCCTCCTCTTCCCTGTGGTGTGAAGGGCAGACATCAGGTATTGATCTTATTACTATACCTCAATATGAGCTCCCCTAGACATTAAATACTTTTGTACCCCCGCTAGATCTAAGAAAACTAGACTTTGTTTTTTTGCATGACATTGAGAGACAGGAAACTTACAGTTTGTCACTTTGTAAGCAGTGAATTTCAAACCTCTGCTGCAGGAAGATCACTGGGTTACTGCTACTGACATTTCTGTACCTCAGAATGTTCTGTGTTACAGATGGTATTCTTTAACTTTTGGTTTAAAGGACTCAAGAAGAGAAATAAAAGTGAAAAAAATGAGTTTTATTTTTTTCACCATTTCCCTTCTATCCAAATTTGTGCTACCTTGCAGTAGGTATACATAAAGATCAGTGGTGTGGAGGCTTGCCCTCACATTGCGGGTATAACACCTGAAAAGGTACATTTATGGGCATTGTACAATATCAAGAATGGTGCTAGCATGAAGTGTAACTAATTATGGTTTTGGTAATGGTTAATCACATGCCAATGAAACAAATACAATTGCTTGTAGTGGATCTAGAAATACACTGATGCAGTCAAGATGCTAGAATCTACAACAAAAGAAAATGTCTCTACATTAATGGGAGCTAAAGCTCTGTATAAATATCTGGCACTTCTTAGGTCAGATCTATAGCACTGTGTAGATGTTTGGGATAATTATCAGAAGAAGAAAATCAGAATATTCAGTAAAACGGTGTCAGTGAACTGACCACTAAAGGTGAAACCACTGAAGCAAAGGTGAGAGAACTGATTTTAAATTCCTAAGAGGAAAAGAATACAGCAACATAATGAGCTACCTTAAGTACCTCAGATATGTAAATAAAAGACACGCTAAGCTAATATTCTAGTCAGAGACAGACAAGGTAATAAAATGGCAAAGCCTCAGACTGGAGAAGTACAGTGTAGAAGGATTGGGTGGAGACAGACCTTCATGGAACAAATGCTGGGCAATCAGAAAAAAAAATCTAATAGTCTAGGCTGCAAACTACAAGATGACCAGTATCTTCAGAAGTCAGTGAGACAGGGTGAGATGGACAAAATATCTAGAAGATATGCAGTTAACTGGACACCTAGGTTACAGAGCATACACTCCATGTGATGTGAAGTCCACTTCTTCCAACACTAACTTATATTCATGTACTCAGATGTATGAAAGGATAGACAGAATAGGATTACAGAACTGAAGAAGAATCAGAACTGACTGCACCACAGAATGGAGGTTTTGGTAGTAGAGCTAAAAATCTTTATTTTAAAACTAATATGAACTAGTGCACAAATGGGATAAACTTCCACCCCTCAGTGCAACAGTTAAAGAAGAAAATGTTAAAAAGTATAAAAAAGAAGCAATCGGTATGACTGTACCAGATACTAATAAATTAAAAGTAAAATAAAAAATGCAATGTGACATTGAATGCAGTCAGACTACTGACATCTTAATACTGTCCCCAGGATTCACTAATCTTCTGTGCAGGAGTAGCTTAGTACTGCATGGAAGTGCCCGTTTAGGAGCAGGATGGCAGCATGCCATGCATATTAACAAGGCCCGCTGCCCGAGCTCCTAGGCTTACATGGAGAGTGCACGAGTGCAGGGGGCATGTCTGAGAGCAGAGCTCTCAGAATAAACATGCCCCTGCAATGTAGAACAGCAGAAGGTGCTAAGAAATGAGCGAGATCGCTCATAGGTATCCTCATATCCCCACCAACAGTCCCCATGTGTACAACAGCAACAGTACATAAAAATCAAATGAAGACACCCCGATTTTTTTTTTTAAATCCGGGTACAGCTAACCAGAGGTGCACGGGTGTGCTCATCACTTAGCTATGGTTAAAGCAGCTTAAAAGGCTGAAGAGTATAACAAGGAAGATATACGCAACTGAAGCAGCACAGCAATAGTGCAGTGGGCAGAGCATTCACTTAATGATCAGGCATTCTTGGTTTGAGTCCCACTGCAGCATAGTCTATTTTAAATGGCAAAGCACGTTATAACCAATATTTATGTTGCAAAATCCATGAAAAAACATATATTTATGAACTGGAGTACTGCAGGAAATCCACATGTGAAGTGTCATTGTCATAATGAATAAAGCACTAGTAAGCAGGTTTAAGCACAAATAAGCAGTTGTATGCATATGTAAGCACTAGTAAGCATGTTTAAGAGCATTTGCGTGAGGGTAAGCATTGTCTACACAGATTAAGCAAAGTAGAAGCTAACTGAGTGTAAGAAACTGCAACCGGAAGTAAGTACTGCTTAGCTCCATGCAAACCCGCTTACAACTGCTTTAAAGTGCCTTAACCACTCTGCATCCAATGGCCCATATTATGCCCAGCAACAAAATAAACAGACTCTGCAAGGCTTGAACCCAAGGCCTTGTAGATTACAGTCACAGCAGTTGACCACTAAGCCATCAGGTTTCAACAAACAAATCCTCACCATAGGAAATCAAACTGAACATGTGAAAGGAATCTATGTACCGTGTGATGTTGTATAACCTGCTACATAACATAAATATGTGAACTGGAGTTCTGCAGTAAGGCCAGATGTGATGTGTTATTGTAATAAAGTGTTGGAGACCCTAGGACCCCATACAATGTATGTACACATGAATCACGGATACCAGACACATATATAACATGTAGCAAATAATAAATCAATGCCAAAAGGAAAATATAATGCAAAATAAATATTAAGCAATGCTAAACATTGCACAGCTCAGCTTAGTTTGGGTAAGCAATGTGTAAGCCGGCTAACTCAATCTGCCCAGTGGTATTCTTCTTTAAGCAATGCCAATATTAGGTAAGCAGGTGTGCCCATAGCTTAGCCTTTTCAAAACCAGCCAATCACCGGAAAGTGCGGGAAATCAGGCATATTTAAACCCCACAGGTGCCAATGATTCCCATAACTGGTTGCAGCTCCCTACTGTACGCAGAATGGCTGGTGTTGGGGAAGGCACTCGATTTAGAGAGCAACACTGGGGCACCCAAGAGACCAGATTCATGGTATGGCTCCTGGTAAAACATCATGAGGAGAGACTACTACAGGGCCAGTACCAGGGCTCTCAGTATAAAGTGGTGACCTGGTACAGTCTCACCCGTGACCTCACCAGTGCCACTGGTATCCACCTGACTGGTGAGTAGGTCGGGCTTCACCATGCTGACCTGAAGTGGCAGAGGGGTGATCTCTTGGACCAGTGGCTTCAAGAAGCAAGGCAGATGGCCGATGTCCCAGCACTGAGTAAGTACCCATTCTACTACGTAGATAATGATTGCCTAGCTTGTGTATACTATGGATAGGTAATGGCTAAATATCACTGTATTTCTCTGACAGCTGCAGATGAGCAGGCTGCAAAACAGCAAGCCCATGTTGCTAGATTTAAAAAGCTGCATCGTGAGGCAGGTTAGTAATATTCCTGCATGTACTGTCATAACAAATAAATATAACAGTTATGGAAAGTGTTGTACCAGTAAAGAAGTGTATTGTGCATGGGATGTACTGAATAAACCAGACAATATGGCAGGAAGACTGTCATATAGGTTGCATGGAAATAAACGTGTAATATCTTTTGAATAAAAGTATAACCCCTGGAGTGCTTGTGTACATCCTGCTTTCATATGTTGTTGTAGTGTTACATTCTATAAATAGTACTGTTGTATTAAGCAGTATTCCCACACTGTTGAATGCAGTTACAATGTGTAGGAATGTCATTATAACAATGTTGGAAGCCCCAAGAGGTCAATTATATAGAACAACTGAGGGAGACTTAGAAACCATTGGAATGGTTTACACCAGTTCGCTGATAGCACAGTGTACTGTGATGTCACCTGTAATATTTCTACCACACACAACAGGGGTTCGAATTCCGGGAGTGGTAGTAAGTTGTATGCATAATCATACCCCACAACTGTACAGATTTTGTGAGAATGTCCAGCTAGAAAGCTGCATGCATAATTAGACCCAACAACTGTACAGACTTTGCTAGAATGTTCAGATAGTACGCTGTAAGCACAATTATAATCATCAACTGTACAGACTGTGGCAGAATATTCAGGTAGTAAGCTGTATGCATAGTCATACCCCCCCCCCAACTGTTCTGATCTGTCCAGCATGTCCAGATAAATGGCCCAAATCTGCTTCCCGGTAACCTGTTCCCCTGACAAATCAGTGTGCTGATCCAATAAATGTAGGCAGTTTATACTGGCATATAATGGATAGTCAGTCCTGAGCATAAAAAGTGAATGCATATGGAATCAAACCTGTTATTGTAGCATCTCACCCAAAGTTTATGACAGCTATTCCAGAATATGTCACATTAACACCTGCATCCTGTCAAGCCTTGACCAGAATGTGTGCAATAATGGATTGTAAGAGACTAATCCACTTCTGATGCACGGAAGCAGGTAAAGCTCCATGTGCTACATAGGATGAGTTGAGTTAACTACTTTGACATTTGTTTTGAAAGTACAGTTATGTAAAATCTTACCATAATGGTAAGATGTCATTGCCTTCACTGCTGCAGTATTCCTTACTAATGGGATTCCCTGCTGTGAAGCCTTCCAACCGACCAGTTTACAAAAGTTTACCATTGCTTTAAGGTGTGTTGAACATCGTCTGCTTACTCCTTGTGTAAGGTAGGGCATAAAGGTGACGTTCAGACGTACCATCCTCGGAACACATTGCCTCTGTAGGAATAGCAGTCCAAGAAAACCAAGGAGAATCTGCACAGGAAGGAAGGGAAAAAGCTCAGGGGGATAGAGTGAATTTTGCAGAGGTGAGGGAAAGGACATCTACCATTTTTGTAAAATTTTACACAACTGTACTATATCCTTACATTCACAGCTTCAGTAATGGGAGAGTGCAAAAACTCAAGAAGAAACCTGGGAGGAAGAAGCAGCAGAGCCCTCAAAGAAGTCATGAAGAATGGCAGCAGCAAAATCAGCTCTAGCTCTGGAGATACCATCCAACTGGGAATGTTTTTTTAAAGGTATGCATGGAAGTCCAGGTAGCAGCTTCAAGAATAGAATTGGTGTCTAAGCCTTTGAAAAAAGCACCAGAAGAAGCCACAGCTGTAGTGAAATGAGCCTTTTATAGAAGGAAGGCTCTCGCCATGAAAAATGTAACAAAAGGAAATAACCTTTGAAATCCAAGTGGAAATAGTTTGGTTGGAAACAGCCAAACCTAAAGAACTAGGATGAAAGGAAATGACCAAACCTAAAGAACTAGGATGAAAGGAAAAAAATAACTGGTCAGACTTCCTGATAGCTCAGATTTTATTTGGATAAAACTAAAGCTGTCTATGCACATCTAAGGTATGTGAACCCACAGATATTGCCAACATTCTGGCTGACAGGTTCAGTGCAAATTTCTCCCCTCCCTCACCCCCAAAAGAAGAAATACTTATCCCAGCTGAATGTAATCTCTCTCTCATCTCAGATGTCCAGGTGAGAGCCGCCCTCAGCAAAGCTAAAAACACAACATCAATGGGATCTGACGGTATCCCGGGTTGCGTGCTACGTGAACTCCAAGAGGAGCTAAACCCGCACATAAAAATGCTATTTAACCTTAGCCTTACTACAGGATATGTACCTGAACACTGGCGTACAGCAACAGTGGTCCCACTCCACAAAGGGGGTACCTCTACAGACCCTGGGAACTACCACCCCATAAGCTTAACCAGCATGGTCTGCAAAGCTATGGAAAGAATCATTATGGAACTCACATTGGGGACCTACAGACACTTGATCCCACCCAGTTTGGCTTTGTAAAGGGCAGATCCTGCCTTTTGAACCTGGTTGACTTTTTCGAAACAGTCACTAGAGCCATTGATGAGGGCAAAGCAGTCCATACAGCCTACCTGGACTTGGCTAAGGCCTTCGACACAATACCCCACTCAGGCATCATAGATAAGCTCAACAGCTTAAAAGTAAACCCTTATGTCACTAGATGGGTTGCAAACTGGCTAAAGGACAGAACCCATAAAGTTAAAATCGCTGGAGCAATGTCAGACTCAAAGCCAGTCACAAGTGGTGTCCCACAGGGATCTGTCCTGGGACCCCTCTTGTTCGGCATTTATTTCTCAGATGTTAAAGGATGTTAAAGCAAACATGGGAGTGTTGTGGCTGACAAAGTTCGCAGATGACTGCAAACTAGGCGCCATAGTCGATACACCAGCGGACACTTACATCCTACAAAAAGGCCTTACAGAAATGGACAACTGGTGCCGGAGTCACAGCCTTAAACTAAATGCCAAACTTACATCCTACAAAAAGGCCTTACAGAAATGGACAACTGGTGCCGGAGTCACAGCCTTAAACTAAATGCCAAAAAATGTATAGTCATCCCCTTTGGGAAAAACAAAGTACCCACAAATTATCACATAGACAGCAACCCACTGAGTACAGAAAAAGTAATCCGAGACCTAGAGACCCAAGTCGACAGCAACCTCTCATTTGACACCCACGTTGCCAAAGTTGTTAAAAAGACATTCTACCTTGCACACCTTATCATGAAGGGATTCACGTCCAGATCCAAGGATGTCATTGTACCCCTATACTCCTCCCTCATCAGACCCATGATTGAGTACAATGCCCCATTTGGTATGTACCTCACCCAGCATTTGCAACAGCTGGAGAGACCACAAAAGTACCTCACCAAGAGGATCAAGGGTCTCCAACATATGTCTTATTCTGCCAGACTAAAGAAACTCCAGCTCTGTTCAATAGCATACCGCCTGCTCAGAGGTGATCTGTGCCTGACGTACAAGGCCATGTCCAATCAGGAACTGATGGACATGCTCCACCTCAAAAAATCCAAATCCATCAGAACCACGAGAGCTAAAGACTTGAACCTCGGCACAAGTATGAATAGGACATGCTGGAGGGATAGATTCATAACCCAGAGGCTTCCCATGCTCTGGAACAAAATCCCAGTTCATGTTAGGCAGAGCCCCTCACTAACTCTCTTCAAGAGAAATCTTGATGAGTGGATGGGAGATCGTAAGTTTACCCCAGGGGTCACATCTGTGTCACTACTAGACAGGGGCACAGTAAACTAATTCTATTATATAATTACTTGCACATTCACTACAAAATCAGATATTTTGTGCCAACTGTAACATGATGGTGACCTTCACTGTGTCACTACTAGACAGAGGTACAGTATTCTAAATCTATTCTGTGCATTTTGGTACCATTTCATGGGGTGGCAAAAGCCACATCACTATGGCTAGGCTTACAAATGCCCCAGGGCAGATAGCCTAGTACTAAACTATGAAACTATGAAACTATCAACATGGAATCTTGGAGTATGTGTAGTATTTGTCAGGTAGTGTTAACAAAGATTTTCTCCACAGCTATAACAGGTAAGAGGTGTAGACTGTAGGTACAACACAGGTCACGTATATACTTGTCTACAAGCATGGAATCTGGGAGTATATGTAGAAATTATCAGGTATTGTTAACAATGATTTTCTCAACAGGTATAACAGGTAAGAGGTGTAGACTATACGTAAGACACAGTCCACGCATATACTAATCTACAAACATACCACTGTACAAAGTAAGGACATTGGGTAGTGTAATAATACATGTAAGGGACAGATCACTGCAGTGACTAAGAAAGTTGTGAAAACTACAGGGATATATTAGTTGTTAATTGACCTCTTTCTCTCACCCCCTCCATATGTGCAACAATAACCTTATTACACACCTCAGTGGGTACATGTACACTCCATACTATTGTTGGGACATATGTCCTATTGGTTTATAAATATTCACATTTGGTTCTATGCTTGTGTCATGTTAAAATACTACCATATTGGTGGCCTGTTGCCATCAATGAAACCTGCATGCTGCTGTAATGGCCACTGTTGTCCAGTATATGCATGTGTTCTGCTTGATCTGCAACTGTTGTAAACTGGTGTCTTGGGTTAATGGGAATACCTATGCATGCTGTTATAACTAATCCTGAATGCTGTTGACTATGACTAACTGATATATTTCTTAAAACTGCAACACCATAGCATGTATGGGAAGGCCTGTCACAGCGGACCCACCTGTCCCACCTCAGATGGCCATAGCACTGGGCACCAGCACGTTGGGGGCCCAGCCTGGGACTTCCTCCTCCATTGGCCCTGCACCACCTTCACGTGGAACCGCCGCAGGGAATGGGGCTCGGCCCCCCCCCGGTAGCAGGGGTGGATAGGTACCGGTCACCCGCTGTCAGGTCCTGGCTGTGGTGCGTAGGGAGCTCTACAAGGAGATTCGAGACCAGCTATGCTAACTTGAGGGCTGTGTAGCAGAATTAGAGGGTGAGCCTGCCCCTCCTACCCAGCCTGCAGCACAGCCATCTTTGGGGCTGTGAAAATGCAGTGGTGACTGCCCATGGGTGGGGACCTCAGTCCCACTGTTTCCATTTGGGGGATCATGGGCTTGCAACTTCCAAACACCCCTCCCCGTCCAAGGTGTTTACCCCCCACATGTGTCATATACTGCCCCTGTATGTATCTTGTTTGTCTTGTCTGTTAACCTACCCAACCTACTTCCCCAAATATACCTACTACCCCTCCCCAACATCCCACTTTCACCTGAAAAAGAAAAAAAGGGCAATCTGTTCCCACAAAAAAATCTCGCCCCATACATAGCTGTCCATTTCGCACACTTGTCCACTGGACACATGTTATCTGGCCTAATTGGCATCATAACTTATTATTGTTATCCTCACCCCCACCCAGGAGTTTGAGTGTCCAAATCTATCTCCAAATTCAGTGTATATGCACAGCTGCTGTTGTAGAAGAAATGGGCAGCTATGGACCTTCCCTTCCTGCACATCCCTGGCTATTTTCCCAACTGTCTTTCCCTCTTTGTGCCCCTTTTTTCACCACTTTCCTATCAACCCCTTTTTCTTTTCTTTTAAAGAAATTAGTGCAGGGGTAAGCGACACCAAGCACTTTTAAGCAGCAGTAAGTGGGTTTGAGCCTGTTTGCGCAATGGTAAGCAATGCCTACACTGGTTAAGCAAAGTAGAAGCTAACTGAGTGTAAGAAGCTGTAACCGGAAGTTTGCAGTGCTTACCTCTATGCAAACTCACTTGCAACTGCTTAAAAGTGTCTTAATCACCCTTTATCCAATGGCCCGTGTTCTGCCAAGCAGCAATACAAACAGCCTCTGCAAGGCTTGAACCCAGGAACCCGCATACCGTAGACTAAGTGAATTATCACTAAGCCATGCCAGATATAAACACATCTGATGTTTTCAGAAACATATCATTCAGTCCAGGCATGCAACAGTACAGAGAATGTATACCAACATCTAAATGTATGTGAGTGTAAATATATTAATATCTAAACAGATACAACACACATATATATATATATATATATATATATATATATATATATATATATATATATATCTTTCTAAAAATATATACATATATATATATATATATATATATATATATATATATATATATATATATATATATATATATATATACATACATATATATATATATATATATATATATATATATATATATATATTAATATATACGAATATATATACATGCAAATGTCTTCATCGACACATATACATGTCTACACCTATATGTCTACATATACACAGCAAGCTACATATGTGTATGCAGATATATATCTATGTAGGTATATACGGACATAGTAATATACATGTAAGCATATATATATATATATATATATATATATATAGGTATATACGGCCATACATCTGTAGATAGCAATGGCAGATTAACAAAAACACATATGTCCACATGCACCATTAAAGAGGATGAGAGGCCCCACACACTATATGTCTTGCACAAATAGGCATCCCACCCCCACAGCCAAACACGTCCACCCTGCAATACACTACCAAGTTTTGCAGATCCCATAACCAGGACCTGACACAACATGGGCACAAGATGTTAACAATACTACATTCCACCTGTATGATGTCAGCCTGGTATTGGTAAGATATCATGCAGTACAGTCTGCCTCCCATAGGAAATGTAAAATGTGGAAGCCATCAACATCCCCAGGATACAGATACACAGACACAGATATGCAGATACATATATATATATATATATATATATATATATATATATATATATATATGTGACTACTCATACAAAAGCAGGTATATGTACAGTAAGATACATATGTAGAAGGTTCACACAATATGAAACAGACACTATGCCTACAGTTAACACCTGAACAACTGGACATTGTATGGGCCACCCATACAAATGACAATCACTGCCTGCAACATATACCCACAGAGAGGTCATAGGAAAAAACACCTCACAGGTTTGCAGAAATGGAAAACCTTTAACTGTGTACTATTACAGTTCTATACACGATGTCATATAGCTGTTCAGACACTGACATCCATATAAACAGAGTAATGCAACTGTGAAACAGTTATACTAATACAGTAGTCTGGAAAGGTTCACAACTGTTGCTGTCCAGGCCAAGCCCTTCAAATTGTGCAATAGTGAGGACAGACTGGGCCACAGGATACCAAACAATCAACAGTATGTAAAGCAGGTGTATCGTTCAGCAGCCTCTATCTACACTCTGTACAAAATCACTAGGTGGTAAATACATCATGTGACCAAATGGGATGTAACTGTTATATAACAAGGCATAACTGACACCATCACAAGCACACTGACAAACAGAACAGGCTGTATGACAGGAGGCAGTAGACTTGCATTAACCAGTTTATTTAAGTAATGTAAATATAGGTGAAGTATACTGTACTGTACATCCAGATACCTTAAGGCAGCTCACCCTGATACCCCCACATTTTGTAACAGCCTAGGTCATTAATGGTGCCCCCCCGACTCAGTAATACAGGGCCATATACCACTGTTACATACACTGGCCTCTGGAGTGCATAAGAGCACACATGTATTGTGTAGGCGACGCCCACACATATATGGCCCCAGCCCCACTGTATGTGTGGGGGATACAACAGCAGTGGATTGATGGCAGCAATGACAGTGTGATATACTCACAGCCCACTAGGGAACAACCCCTGACAACATGTCATATGTGCAAAGATTGGTATGTAGGTGGAGGACAGAGGCTGGAACACAGGCACAAATGTGGAAAACTGTTGCCATACACTAAGAAAGTTGTTGGTGTTACAGGATAGTGTGCAACATACCCTTAGTCAGGGAATTGACATTAGAAACAGAAATGGATGTAGCCATGAACTGATAGCACTCAGCACACACACTGCCAGTGAAATATCTGACACTGTGTGGTGGACAGACAACGTAGGATAGGCACACTTCTGGCCACCAAGAGGATAGGCCCACAGTTGAGAGCTATGCATACAGAATGCATTCCAAGGTAAACTAGTATGTACACACACACCCTGTAACACCAGTACTATACAAAGCATAACACAACTCTACTCACGCTCTGTCTGTAGTTCCTGAACCTCCTACAAATATGTTGCTGTCCTGAGTGTGCCAGTTCTCCTGTAAGAGGTATTCCTACCTGCTCTCTGTAACACTGATAACCACACACAGGAAGGATGTCCATTACACAGGAAATGTAAAGGGACCACGCCCACATGATGTAGGGGTTTAGAGTAGGTGGTTACCATGACAGTGGTAATTGGAAGTACTACACATGTGTAATCATATATATATAGCCATATATATACATATATATATATATATATATATATATATATATATATATGGCTAACTGGATAATAATATGTATACATATTTCCACCATATGTCCTGGACATGGAGTGTAGCCCTACCCCAGCCTCTATAGTCCCACAGTCATAGTGCAAGGGGATGTCAGCTATGTATAGCAGATATATTAGTAGACTATTGCTACTGTCATTGGGATTGTCTTCACAGATATGGTGCGTGTTGGAGGTCACATCTGCTTATAACATGTGTGCCACTGGCTACTAACAGAGATCCTAAGGACATCATAGTAAAGTACTGCTGCTAGCACGTAATGCCCCTGTGTACTGCAACAGAGATATTGGCCAATATATGTGGACATTCTGGCACACTCTGTGCAGTCCAGAGGTATACACATAACCCCTTAGTGTTAAACATGTGTACCATGCCAGACAATATGGATGTAGACAGCCATGTAGATGGGTATAACACATAATGACTGGAATACATTTGCCACCATAGGTTATGCATTCACACATCCCTGTCTGGCCTGCCACATAATAACCGCTGGTACAGGGCTGCCATGGCCACATACTACCCACTTGATATTGACGTACATTTGTACAGTATACCACTGCTCTGTCTGACATACATGACTTTTAAGGGAGGCCTAGCAGCAGTACATCTGGCAAGTATCTGCACATGACACCTCACTGGGTAAGTACACTATGCTGCTAGGCATGTAACAATGCACTGTGCAGGCTACAGGCAGACTGGCTCAATACTGGCCTACATCTCCTATAGGGGAATGCACAGGTACCTGCATATATAGCAGGTTCTACAGGCATGTCACAGCACAGGGTAAGATACACTTGCGTGACAGTGCATAACCGCAACCAATGTGAACGCAGCCACAGCCACTTATGCTAAGCTAGCATAATATTACATTATATGGACTATCTGTTCGACACCATCCTCATATGTGCCACTCACAGACAGGACTATATTAGAACACCGAACGTTCAAAATGTCAAGTGTTCTAATATCGACCCGTTTTTCAGCAAATGCTGAAAATATCGAAGAAACAGAAAACCAAATTTTTTCCTAGAGAAAGAATTCAGTTGTCTATTTCTGTTGCTTCGGTATTTTCAGAGCTGTGGTGGAAAGTTACGCGTCGGGTTGAGATAAGTGTGCGATTGTGTGGACGTGAGGGTTATGGTGGGTTAGGTGAGTTAGGGTTAGGGCACGGGTCAGGTAAGTGTGCGATTGTGTGGAGCTGAGGGTTAGGGAGGGGTAGGTGAGTTAGGGTTAGAGCGTGGGTGAGGTGACTGTGTGATAGTGATGGACCTTAGGGTTAGGGTTTGGGTTAAGGTAAGTGGATAGTTAGTGGTGTATGTATAGTTTAGTGTTGGGTTAGGTGTAAGAGTTTAGGTGTATGTGTGTGGATTGCTGTTTGTTTGGTGTGCTTGTGTTGTGTGTATGTGTTTTGGAACGACAAATTTTTTCCCTAGGAAAAAATTTGCCATTCTGTATGTTCGATGTTTTAAATTTTTGATTCTTAGGGTTCGATATTAGAACACTCTAAATTTTGAAAGTTCGGTCTTCTAATATAGACCCGCACTCACTGACCCTACATATACTGGGCTGCTACACAGTTTGGTCTGATGGCTGTCTGTTGTATGGGACATGTGTGCGTATGGCCCTACAAACATGTAAGCCAATAAGGTACCATACAGTGGAGCAGCATGTAACATTAGATAGGACGGGACCTAAAACAATGACATTTACCACAGTCTGTACACAGGCTAAAGTACATATTAACAATACACACACTGTTGACAGTCACCATAAGTACACAGGCCTCAATACTGTACAAACATCCACAGAATGTCCAGGTTATGTCATCAAATATAACCCCTACTGTACATAACATGTGTAGTAGTTTGATATCTCACTGGCTTGTTATCAGACACAATGACACTAATAATATGTACAGTACATATGCACCACTTCATGCATGACATATGTACACAGGTTGACAGAGTTGTGGCTGGAAGCACATACACAGGGCCAATAATGACATGTTGCTGTGATAACCTCATACATTTACTGTTGTAAAAGGGTTTGTTGCAACATATGTCCTATGAGGGATATGAAGCCAGTAACTGTCACGGCTTTCATCATCTACAGACTGCAATCCTCACATTACCTTCTGCACAACACAGATAGATGCTCCATGGGTAACACATGAAACCAAAGGCACAACACACTGCCCAGTTTGCAGATGACCCAGCAGATGGGGATTCCTCATAAACATAGAACTGACATGGCAGGTATTGAGACATGTAGAACAGTCATATCCACACACACACACTGTTAAACCAACAGTACTCCAAATGCAGTATAGCCACACTTACAGTCTGTAGTCAGGTCAGGCACATCCCGCTCCTGTGTGCTGCCCTGTTTCCACAGTGTATGTTGTTAGAGGTAAATCCCCAATCCATCTGAAATGCTGCTTGCCAAACAACAGATCTGGTTCCTGCTCACAATGAATGAAAAGGACCAACACCAACATGATGCTCCAAGATACTGGAGTGTGTTTCCATGCAATTGGCTATGGAAATGTTACCACAGCTGTTCCACATGCAATCAGCTATGGGAGGGCTGCAATTTGTGCAGAGGCCATCAGCTGATCATGAGCATCACTTAAAATACATATGCTGCTGCCAAGCAAAACAGGTGTAGGTCTCCACATCCAGCAGAGAGGGAGTGGGAGAGGCAGACAGAGGCAAAGAAAAGTCAGGGAGGGGTGGGAGAGTAAATTCTAAGCATGTTTGTGTCACATACCTACCAGCTCAGGGTATCAAACCCCCGATGACTATGTAGTGCTATCACAGTTCTACGGAGTTATTGGATGCACCACATGGGTTACCTGTTGTGGAGCCCTCAGAACATATATATGATGGTGACTGACATCTGCAACAGGTATACGGTAGCTATACGGTAGGTGACGTACACATGCCTGTCCGCATGTACAGGTGCCAACATCAACACAGCCACACTCTCACAGGGACGCACACACATTGACACACTTGGCAGGGCCAGGATTACAACTCATCAGTAGTGGGATTGCCACAATACATCACTGTGCAGGTATCACATGCACCACACGGGTCATACGGGGGTTGTATGGGTAAAGGTTATGGGGAGGTGTCTGACATCAGACAGCATGCTTCAGTATGCCCATGGGGGTTGTAGGTAATTTGGATGTGAACATACGCACTATACAACACACTCACACAAACATACAGGGTGCCAGTACTGACATGCATGGGTGCATGTCTGCACGGATGTGTGGTGGTCGACTGTGCCAGATGGCTGTACAAGGCTAGGCGATGGGTATACCTTGGCATCAGGCCACATGACTATGGTCCGCATTGTGGCTCAGGGCTGTAGTGTCTGCATTTGCCCACACAGGTGGGTACTGTATCCCCCATCCAGTCACCTGGGTGACTATTGTATGTGGCCAATGCTGTGCATCGCTTGCCATATATGTGTTCCTTATTCTATGACATGGACAGTGTCTGGGATGTGCACACTTCCCATATGCATGTACAGTGACATGTGGAACTGTACCTGTGGTTTCTAGCCCATGTTGTGAACACAGATTATCATCAGATGTGCAGGTCTTGCCCACCTGTGGCGGGAACTAGTAATGGCAGCAGGTTTACCTACATCAATAGCATGCTAATGGCATTCCCTGGTGTCAGTGGCATCTGTCAATACAGTGCATGTTGCCAAGCATGGTATGTCCTTTGTGAGTTACATGTGATGGCACCACAGGTGTTGCAGGTGTCCATTGGGAAATATGGGGAAGGTACACTGTCTGCATGTACGTGCATATTTGAGAGATGGACAGGGTGACATGCCCTCTGTAGCCCACAGCTATCACCCCATAGTTACTATCAGTGGCCAATATGCAGTGTACTGCCCACATACTGGCTGTTGCCTAGGCATGTGTGTGTGTATGAGACATGGGTTGAGAGTCTGCTCTGGGTAATACTGGGGTTGCTAACTGTGATTGCCTGGTCTTGATGTCACATGTATGGGTATGGCTTTGCACCCCTGCCTCTCAGCTATCTCACATCTGTTATCCCTGTATAGTGGACATTGTGATATATATAGTAGGGCTACCATATAAGAAATATGCAAAACCCGCTCCACACTGGCCACAGATGTCAACACTCAGAAGCACCTCCACACAGGATATGAGTTGCAAACACACACGCACACACATCTGTCATGTCTGGGAGTAGAACCCCTACCTAACTAGTTTATTATACTACAGCACTACACAGCTACAATATGCACCACAGAGATTTCTGGAGTATTCCTTCTTCAAAGGTGTATATCAAATTGGATGACATCAGCAGGATTGCCAAAGTAGACCATTTGAATTGTAGTGAGTGTGACTAGCCTAAAATGCATTGCTCCCTGCACAGACAGTGACACACCCACAAAACATCCACAACTGCCATGTGTGGGTAAAGAACCTCTAACAGAGGTCTATATCACACTACAGTATGGAGCTGTTATAGGATGCACCACGGGGTTTACTAGAGAACACTTTCCCCAAAGGTGTATTTCACAATGAACGACATCAGCAGGATTGCCAAACAAGGCCATTTAAAATGTACTGTGTGTGACAAGCCTAGAATGCATTGCTCCCTACACAGATAGTGACAAACACACAAAACATCCACATCCAACATGGGTGGGTATGGAACCCCTAATAGATGTCTATATCATACTACAGCATGGTGCTGTTATAGGACGCACCACAAGGATTACTGGAGAGCTCTTTCCCCAAAGGTGTATACACAATGAATGACATCAGCAGGATTGCCAAAGTAGGCCATTTGAAATGTACTGCGTGTGACTAACCTAAAATGCATTGCTCCCTACACAGACAGTGACACACACACAAAACATCCACATCCAACATGGGTGGGTATGGAACACCTAATAGATGTCTATATCACACACCAGCATGGAGCTGTTATAGAACACACCACAGAGATTACTGAAGAACTCCTTCCCCAAAGGTGTATATACAATGAATGACATCAGCAGGATTGCCAAAGTAAGCCATTTGAAATGTACTGTGTGTGACTAGCCTAAAATGCATTGCTCCCTACACAGACAGTGACACACACGCACAAAGCATCTACAACCGACATGGGTGGGTATAGTACCCCTAACAGATGTCTATATCACACTACAGCATGGAGCTGTTATAAGACACACCATGGGTATTACTGGTGAACACCTTCCCCAAAGATGTATTTTACAATGAATGACATCAGAAGGATTGCCAAAGTAGGCCATTTGAAATGTATCGAGTGTGACTAGCCTATAATGCATTGCTCCATACACAAACATTGAAACACACACAAAACATCCAGAACTGCTATAGGTGGGGATGGAACTCTACCACAGTTCTAAATCACACTACAGCAGTACACAGCTATGTAGAATGTGCTACAGAGATTATTGGGCTACAGCCTTCCCAGAGGTGTATTTCTAGGTGTGTGACATCCGCAGCCTTGCCAAAGTTGAGTATATGAATTGTAAGGAGTGTGAGTACCCTAAAAAGCATTGCTGTCTACACAGACAAGGTCAGACAGACACACACACACTTGCCATGTCTGGGATTAGAACACCTACCTAACGAGTTTATCACACTACAGCAGTATGCAGTTATAGGACACGCTACAGAGATTACTAGGCTACAACCTTCCCAGAGGTGTATTTCTAGGTGGGTGATATCAGCAGCCTTGCCAAAGTTAAGTATATGAATTGTAGGGAGTGTGAGTACCCTAAAAAGCATTGCTCTCTACATAGTCAGATTACCAAGTCTGGGGTTAGAACTCCTACCTAACTAGTTTATTACACTACAGTAGTATGCAGTTTTGGGACACACCACAGAGATTACTGGGCTACAACTCTCCCAAAGGTGTATTTCACATTGGATGACCTCAGCAGGCTTGTCCTAGTAGGGCTACGGGGAGGGCAGTGTGTGTGCATGGGCCATAACACATTCATCTAGGGGTTGACACTACACATGCGGGCACACACGGGGTCATATTTCATAGGTACGTGTATACAGCTGCTAGATGACTACTTCCCTGTACAGTCATGTTGCACAGCTGGCACGTGCACCACATAGTCTGTAATGCTGATAGATACTGGTGGCTAGTATCTGCAGTGAGTGACATCTGCACCTCATGTGTTTGGGGCCCTTTGGCTGTGTGCTGCGTGGGACAGGACTGGATGGCTCCTTGTCACAGTCATCCTCTTCCACACATCTATGTACGTCTATCTTTGGCTTATTATAGTGTGTTGTTCTGACATATATGTCTGTATTCCTATCCACTGTGTGTGCAAGGCATGAGTGGTGCATACTGATGAGTGTCTGCACTAACAACTGCAACTGCAAGATATGTCTGTTCCACTGGTGTTTGCAGACATGGCCTTCATCTGTTTGTGTGTGAGCATGTCCAGTATGGCCGTCTATATTGAATGTGTGGATCGTGTCCAGGTAGTTTGTGCTGCAGTGCTGACCTTTGTGTTGTACACTGACAGGTAGCATGCTGTCTCTGCAGGGTATCCATCGATCATTTGGCTTTGACTGTTACAACATTTCTGCATAGCAGGGGGAGGCACACCTGACTGTTTCTACATTTCTACACAGGAGTGGGGGGTACACCTGACTGTTATTACATTACTATGTAGTATGGGTGGGGCACACCTGGCTATTACTACATTTCTACACATGATTGGGGGGGGCACACCTGACTGTTATTACATTACTATGTAGGATGGGGGGGCACACCTAACTATTTTTACATTTCTACACAGGATTGTGGGGGCACACCTGACTGTTATTACATTACTATGTAGAATGTGGGGGGCACAGGTGACACTTGTACACATTTGCTATAACTGTACTAGTATGTCAGGTACTCCATTTCATTCTGTCTTGCTAACTATCGTGCTGACTAGTGGCATACCAGTGTACTACAGATCGTGGTTTTGGTTGCCCTACATAATATTGTCTGACTTCCTACCCTTCAAAACTAACATCCCACTGCCTGCCCTGCTGTGGTTTGTCTGTGTAGGCCTGTGGGGAAGGTTAACTATAGCCATCTTTCAGGTGCCATGGCACAGGCTCTGTTTGGGTTTGTCTACACCTGTCCTGTTGGCTGAGACTGTTGTTGGGTATCTGAACCATACTGACTGGCATGTGTGGGTCATATGGACAGACATGTTGCTCAGCACATTTCCTGTAGTGGGGTTTGTCACCCTGTGTAGTACTGGCTACTATGGTGACTCCAGTATGTGTTACAGATGTCATGGTGCCACTATGGGTGTCTACTGTCTGCTGCCATAACATTCAGCCACCCAATTCCCTTGCATGCTCACATCCATTCCATAGCTACAGGTAATAACACATTCTACTCCATTTGGCAATTGGTAGGTTGATTGACTTACCTTGAGGGTGTTCCAGACTTGTGGATGGTGCTGGAGGGCTGCCTATGTCGGATGGACATAGTACACTCCCTATACATGGTAGAGCACAGGTAGTGTTATGTTCGGCATCCCTTTTACTGTATGTGCGAGTCAGAGAGAGGTGTAATTCCCTGGGTCCCTACTGTTTCAGTGCATGTGATATGCGTTGCCTCTTTGCCAAGGCCAGGGCACACTGGGCACATCTCCTTCTGCCTACTGGGGCAGGCTCAGGTTGTTCCTCCTCCGGGTCACTCTGTGCCTGTGCAGGACTTGGCATTGGTGGGGGGGCTGTGTGACCCTGCCCCATGCTGTTTCTGCTGCAGCTGTTTCTGCAGGAACATATTGTGTAGCATAGCACATATCATAACAATTTGGGTACATGTAGCTGGTGAATACTGGAAGGCTCCACCAGATGTGTCCAGACACTTGAACCGTGACCTGAGTATCCCAAACACATGCTCTATTATATGTTTGGCTTGTGCGTGTGGCTCACTATGGCATTGTTGTTCAGGTGTGTGTGCATTTCTGATGGGTATCATCAGCCATGGCTCCAGTGTGTACCCAGCATCTCCCACTAGGTGACCGTAGGGGATGTCCCCATTGGCTAAATCTCTGGTACAGCTGCGTCAGATGCCATATGAGGGAATCGTCATAGCTTCCAGGACAGCCAGCACACACATTCATTATAATGCCCTGGGCATCACATATGACCTGGCAGTTGATGAAGGGGATGCCCCTGCGGTTGATGTAGGCCCTACCCTGCTCACCGGGTGGTGCTTTGATGCATATATGCATGCAGTTTATAGCACCCACTACCCCAGGGTATTCTGCTATTTGGTGGAAGAGACGCATATTGCTGGTCAACACCTCACGGGTGTTGAGGAAATATACGTGGTCACTGACATGTGCTGACATGGCATCCAGGAACTGGTGGAATACTCTGGATGCTGATGCCTGTGAGATCCCCATGATATCCCCAGTTGTGCTTTGGGAGGTACCTGTGGCTAGTATACTTAGGCCTACACATACCTTGGTATCCACTGGGATGGGTTCCCCTCGGTCAGTTTGGAGTGTCAGGTGTGGCCAGTACAGCTCAACAATTTGCTGTAGGAGGTCTTTGTCTACCCTATAGCGCTCCACTATCTCCAGCTCATGTAGTGAGTGTGGTAGGTTACACTGGGTCTGTACACTCTTCTCCTTCTCCTCACTGTGGGTTGTTTGGCAGCATTCACATCCTCACCACCCTCAGCCTCTTACACATGTTGTTCTCTGTTGCCTGCTGCAGCCCTTCTCATTTTGTAAGTTTGTTTGTTAAAATTTTCCCGCTTGTATACACCGCTAGTGTAGAGTGTGGTAGAATACAGAGGGGAATGTGTTTGCTTAGTTTATAGTAGTGTTCTGGGCTGGGCTGGTCTGCTGCCTGTGTAATTGGCTGATTCTGATACATGTCACCTGCCAGCTAAGCTAGTTCTCATTGATTACCCTCCTACTGCTGTTTTCCCTTCCCATTGCCTCCCCTGTATAAGCCCATGTGCGCTCCACTCAAACAGAGTGCTCAAATCTGGACACTGCTGCTATTTCCTGGTTTAACTTCTTTTTTCTTCCTGTAAAACCCGGTGCGCAGCATGCACACCCACTTAGGCTTTGTAAAGAGTGCTAGGCAGGTTTAGACACACCCCCTAGCTTAGTTGTGCTAAGCTAGGAGCAAACCCGAGCCACAGGGCTCCAATCTGCTTGCAGTATGCCTGACACCCCCCCCCCCCATGATGTCACCTACCTCCTAGGCTTGCATCAAGCTATTCCTACTCTTACACTTTTGGGACCTGCCTCACATGCTGGGGAAAACTGGGATTCACTATCCTTCCCCTCATTTGCATAGGATTGTCTGCTAATGCATAGTTACATGTCTCACACTGAGCCTACCCCCTTAGCAACCACTAATCACTGGCCAGGTTGTCTTCTGCCTGCCATTGATTTACATGAAAGAATACTAATTTTAGTTAGAATGCTTATTGTAGGTTTATTTTATTATTTCCCCCCGATCCCATTTGCAAACCACAGCCCTACGCTTAAATAGCCGAGATCGGCTAAAAAAAATAAGTTTTTTTTTTTATTTTTTGTTTTCTTTGCAATGCCAATGACCTTATACTTGGCCATTGGCATGCTTACTACTTGATATGCAGCCTTTATTCAGAGCTGTCATAGCTCTGTTTTGGATTTTGCAGAAATGTACTCTGTTACTGAGTACATTTCTGCTGTTAGCACTAGTCTTGCACAGACTGTTGCAAGCTTCCAGGATTGCAAAATTACCTCATTTGCATGGATTTCACCTGCAAATGGGGTGATTTGCATTTGCTTAGTCTGTGCAAGATTAGTGCAGGAGCGCTCGTGCATGCCCCTGTAGGCTGTTCCTGGATCGCACAGCAGACATATTGCCTGCTTGAGCTCCTGCACCGATCTTGCACTCCGTGCAAGCTTTTGAGAATCCGGGGGTATAAGTAGACCACAAGACTAAAGCAATTGGGAAGACATATTCTCTTCTGGGTTTTAGAGCTCGTTAAACACCACTCAAAGATGAGAGCTTGTATAGAGTTACTAAGAGATATTCAAGGAAATCACAGAGGTTTTTGGGAGGCAGCAAACCTAAACAGCAAATGTAAGAAGTAAAAGGAAGCATGACCTATCAGTACCTGTAGAAAGAGAACTTTCTGTCCGGTTTATTATAACCTCTCAACCTCAAGCCAAATGTAATGGGTGAACAGAGGCCCAAAAATCATGGACAGATTTTAGCTATTGCGCTTATAAACTTATAAAGTTGCTCGAATAATAGGGTTTGTATTTGCACACATTTTCTGAAGGCTTTGAAGTCTGAAACTTAAATGTCTGTCATTATTTAGTGACTTCAGTCCTTAGAGACTTGCCAGAAAATGACAATTTTTACATGGAACAGACCAAAATTATGAGGCAAATACCTGGACATTCTGTGAAAACCTGCACATTTGACAGACATGATAGTTATGCGGAGAAATTCATATGAACTTAGAAAAACAATTTTCAAAAAGAAAATTTTAATCACTTTTCACAGAAAGGATGACAGATAGCTGAGAAAAGCTATCAGTAGTATAGGTTAAGAGAGTGGTAGATCCAAACTGTGTTACAACTGAAAAAATGTCCATGGTAAGAAGGCATACCTCTCAAATGTCCCTTATTTTAAAGAACACTCTTGATCTAGTCTGCCGCGGTGGTACGGCGGTAGCGTTGTTACCTCACAGCAAGAGGTTCTCCTGTTTGATTCTCGGCTTGGCTTGGGAGTGCCTTCTGTGTGGAGTCTGCATATCCTCCTCGTGGCTGGGTAGCGTTCCAAAGACATGCCTGCGTAAATGGGCATGCCTTCATTGAAGGATGGGTGTCGAGCTGGCACCTTGGCGTTTTGTAAAAATCTACTGCCAATCATTAGCAGACCAGAGTTCCACTGTTGTGACCCCTTACAGGGGAAAAAGCCGAAAGACAAACAACAACTCTTGATTTTGACTCATGTTTTTTTGCTGTGCTTTGCATGCTTTTTTGAGTTTGTGGTAAATCACTGAAGGTTAGTCAGTCAATAATACCAGACTTTAATATTTCCTGCCAATTATTGTTCTCAAAAAGCATGTTGATACAAAGCCTGTTGTTCTTTTAACTTTTAAGTGAATTATATTAATATTTAAATACTGACCCTTGTGTTTGACCATTGCCCCCCCCCCATTATTTTTTGGATTTTTTTCCACAATTTTGAGCAAAGAAGAGAGGTATGTATGCAGGAAAAGCAAAAATTATAACCTAGAGGGGCACCCACTTAAGCAAGTTATGATGATAATGGGGAAGAACATGGATAGATTGCAAAGTCCACCACATTTTTTTTTTATTCTGCTTTACTTTACCATTAAGTGGGACAACACAATAATATAAGGCAAGAAACTACTTGCTATACATTTCAAATCATGCTTTTCTCCATAATTAAAGTTGAATTTTAGATGTGGTACTGAAAAATACAAAGGCCCAAACTGTACTATTACACTAAAGGAGCAATTTTTCTATCATTAGATAAAGTATTTTTTTTTTTTTTTTTTTACAATGAATTATGCTTTTAATAACATGGCGAGAAAGATAATGCTATGCACATGGGGAAATAGTAATGAAACCAAGGACTCTACTAGTGAAACGATTTAACATACATTGGCTAGTTTCAAATAATTGACTTTGAATGATGTACAGCAAACAAATATTTTAGCTTAATACTCAATATAAAGAAATTATGTTTGAACTGAGCAGATTTTGACACTTGCATTTAACTGATGGGCTAGGCAAGTGTTTTCCTGATCAGTTATAACCTAGTTTAGTAAAAGCAATATATGACATTAAAGTTTATTTACTTAGAAGGAAAAATAACACATTTAAAAACAAATTAAAAATATGTTGCACTGTGCTTGAAGCAGGGTTATTATACTCTACTCACCTGTCTGAAATATCCTGGATGAAGAGTAAAAATACATTTATTGCTAAAGTTAAAAGTTCTGCTGATCACTAAGCCTGCAGTCGGGGCTACATAGAAAATGTTTAACCACCTAAAGACTTTTGTTCAATTCATAAATGGGTCAGGAAACCATGAATATCAAATAAACATATACATTTTCACATTGTTCTGTTAAACAAAAGGTCTCAATGAGGCAAAATCTGTTATGCAGCACACTCTGTATTTTTCTTAATAGAATATAATTACCAGTTAAGGCAAAGGTAGTAAACATAACATACTAAATTCACTGTAAGGAGCTCCTCCCTCTATTTAGACAGAAAAGATAAAATTTAAATATAGTCACAAAAAAGAAGAAAAAAAACCCCGGCAAAAATGGAATTCTAACCTGTCGTTTGGTTATACTACCATCTACAGGGTCTGTGTAGTCATAACTGTCTGCCTTGTCCACACTGTAGAAATGATTCCCAACTGCGAACTGCTGACTTGCAAATGATTTGTCTGTGATTGTAGCTTCCAGGTCCCTCATCATGAAAAATGCAGCTCTGGGTTCAACTTCTTCATAATCAAACCTTACCAAAAATAAATAAATAAATGTATGATTAATAAATAAAATAGTAATAATACAGTCACTGGACAAATCAGAATATCAAAGCACCTGGATTTTTCAAAGATAAAAATTAAAGGTGTTATGTTCATCATAATGACTAAAGATATCAAGAAATAAACAATTCTATACCTTTTGCTGCACCAGCACAGACAAAAAAATTGTGTATCACATTTGTTTTAACAGAATACCCTGCTTTAAGGTGAGCAAGTTATGCGTACAAAGAAAAGAGAATGTGTGACAGAAATTTCAGTGGAAAAAACAGAATCTTACACAAGTAATTATAGCATGCCAAACAGAGTCACTCTTCTCTCCCTTGGTGGGGGGCAGTATTAGCCACTCGCTACCACATTTCCACTCGCCCCCACAGTACTCAAGCACCTGAGCTGCTACTAGAACTTGAGTTTTCTAGGGCATAGTTAGAGCTTTATTCTAATATGGCGATGAGCCAGCCATAGCCCTGAAAGAAGTTGCCCGAGCATTAAAGGCACTGCTCTTTAATGACCAGTGGTCCTTCCACTCATTATTATAGCTGCTACATAACTCACATAAGGTAGATAAAGACACAGTACTAAAAGGGTGCCTCTCACCCTTTCTTTCTTTCAGCTTAGAAAATGGCTGCCTGGTTCAATGTTTTACCGTGTGTGTGTGTGTGTGTGTGTGTGTACAATGTAACTATCAACAGTGGCTCCAGCTTCTGTTTTTGTGAGGGAACAAAAGGGGCACATTAGGTACTTGGTGGGGCATGTGAAGACCAAAAAAAAGGGGGGGGGGTCTAAGATCTGTAAGATACACACATAATACTCCTGTAACCAAATAAATATCAGAGCACCTTTTTGAGAACAATATGTTATGAGCCACAGCTACTACACAATGTATTAGCCAGTAATTTCAGGTATAATGAGTCAAACATTTTGTCAAGGATTTCTTTTCTTTTTTTAACATCTTTATTAAATTACATTTTAACAAATGACATAGGTGCACATACATTAAAAGAAAACAAAACAAAGTAACATTTTCATCATTATTTTCACGCAGTATGCACCTGTTTCTTTCTTAACTATTATTCTCCACAACATTATTTATGCTCATAGCCAGGCCGCTGATAACCCTAATAAATCCTTGCCTTATCACCACCAATAGACAAAGGTAAACTAACTGATGAATTTTTTTATCTATAAGGGCCTCTGACACTTCAAACTACTTTAAATCATTTGCTTTTCATAAACCAGCTGCAGTTTATTAGTATCCTAATGGTAGCCTGTCACAAGACAGCAAATGATCTAAACTAGACCCTTTATATAATCAAAATTTACAAGGCAACCAGTACCCGTTACAGGGAAAAAGTCACAATGCAGCCTCAACACAAGTACATGGAGTTCATGAAGATGAGGCCTGTGGGCTTTTACTATTCAAACAATTTACTAACTTCCTGTCATTGACATAAAAAAGTATAGGCAGATTGTTCTGTTTTCTTAAGAAATATTGCTTCAGCATCCAGCATGTTTATTTATTTATTTATTTTTTATAGAGAAAATGTTTAATAAAATTTGTACATTTATATCTCTTAATCTTCCACAAATGACTTGCAACAAAACACAACTAAAAGTTTGGGAATGCAAAAACAGAGGCCCTCCGGGGTGTTTTAACATTGCAAGAAGGTATAAATGTGGCTTTTTATCCAGGTGCAGATGTTACAGCTAGAGTGTCCCCATGATTTACAGCCACAACGAATAAAGGAACTGAATTACGGGGTTCAGCATTCCATGTGACAATGTATACTAGCATTTAAACCGCCATCAGAAACCATGCACATTTCATGCTTATTGGGACTCTGCGTTGATCTAAATGTATTTTTATTTTACTGTGTTTACTTACTGTTTGTTACCTTTGTAGGTAGATCAGTCCAAAATTATCTCTTTTAGGTATGACTTGGGCCACAAGGCAGATGGGGCTACAGACAACCAGTTAAGCCAATTAGTAATCATGAAACTCTATACAAAGTACAGTTAATAGACAAAGCACTAAATGAAGATAGGAGAAAAATTAGATAATAGAGTTTTTATTCTGTGCACAGTAGTTCAAAGACAGTACTGCTAAATCTCTAATGTCAAATGACTAACTGCAAAAAGACCAAAGTTAAAAATCCCAAATGTCAAAAACCTGGCAGCATATATGGCTGAGGCTTTACATATTAAGTATATCACTGTGTAAACATACTGAAACACTATGCCAGCAAAATCTGTAACTTTTCAATCCCAGAAAACTGTACTGCATGAGATTGTATTCTCCACTAGCTTCCTTAGCCTGGATCAGGTGTAAATGGAACAAGGTTTAGGCTTGTTAAACTTCCTTGAACTGCAACTCATCGATCACTCTTTTCAGATGAGAATCTCTGCTGGTGCAGGTTGTATTAGTGTGCCAGAAGCGATTCAAAGAGTTTAGGCTTTTAACTGTTCTCTAAGGCTTTGCAATCCTGGGCACTGTATACATAAATAAAAAGGGTGCATCAGGCAAAATGCCCCACTTAGGGGTGCAGGGACTTTTATCCCCATACAAAATCATTTTTTTTTCCTTCTTCTAATCTGGTTGAAGCTTCTTCAAATGGCTTGTTTGGTGTGGCTGAAGCCTCAAAGGAGTGTTGATTTGTCCAGATGTAATGGAACCACCTCTGCTATTTTAGTTAACTGTGAAGATGTCAAAACCCACAATGATTCTAACAATGAACTAAACACCCAGGAAGCTGCATGGACTATATAAAACATGGTCAATAAAGAAATGCAATTAAAACACTTAATGTCTGTCTTTCATTCAGAAAATATCTCAAATGGAAAGCACTCCGGAGACGCATGGGAGCAGCTTCTAAGAAACCAGAAGAAAGTGAGCAACTGCATAAGACTGGACACTGGCAGAGAAAAAAAATCAACTAAGCAGACAAATTTTGTGTGTTAGATTACATTAAATAGACAGCATGAATAAACTAGTACCCAGAAATTATCATAGAAAATGTACTGAATATATGAGCTGAAGTTGTCCAATTACAGCCAAATAAGCAGTAAAACGTAGAACACAGAAAAAAATACAAAAATATCTTACTTTCCAAAAAATAAAGGATAGTCCTAGATACCTGATCAACTCCAACTGATTCATGGAAAACTCAAGACTGAAAACATGCATTTAGATGCCATCATGGCGACAGATGCAACAGCAACTAGTGATGGCACATCTGACCCCTTTATTACTGAGCATTTTCAGGTGTGTTCTCATAATATTATGTTTTGAGCTATTTTTAGTTCTTAGATTTAAAAGCTTGAATCACCAAAACAGATCAATATTTTCTCATGAAACAATCAGGGAATGCTACTGTACAGTTGTATAAAACACCATTTAACTTGGACCCCTTTCATTGTAAAAGAAAAAGGAGCAGACATCTTAAATTTTACTAAAAAATCAACTGCTTAACATCATTGTTATGCCTACAGATATGAAAATACTTCATTTACATCTGAAATCAGACCAATACTGTACGTTTATATTTTATGTAACTTTTATTTTAGTCTGAAGATAACTGAAAGTTATACCATTTGTAATCAGCTGACTGTTTTGCAAAAAGTTTCACTCCTTCAAATTACAAAGACCCTTCTTGCCTGAATTATAGTTTAACATCATATGACAATCTCTCTCTACTGTGTCAAGATATTTTCAGGGCAGGACTTTTGACAATCCCACTTTCATTTTATTTTGTACAGCCCAATAGTTTTTATAAAACATAGGCAAGACAATCTTTAATATGGGTATGCCTTTACAGCATGCAAAATATCCATATTATGCTAAAACATAAACAAAATTACAGAAAACATTGCTTTTCCATATAAACGAGCATTATTCTTCACTCTCAATTGATATGAATGCAAGAGTAAAATGACTCTGATATGTACTGAGTTTATGAGCTGGGGAAATGCAAAATATACATTTTTTTTATGAAGCAAATGGCAAAACCAGGACATCCAAAAGGTTACATAAGACTACTGGTGGCACCAAGCAATAAAGGATTGTTTTGATGTACCATTCAAGTATTATAGCAATTTTCTCAGAATAACATATAATGACTCTCAAATACAAGACATACTTAGCTGGCTGTTGTGTCTGTAAAGATACATACATAACTTTACTTTCTCTTAATGCAGTCTTGAGTCTAAGCTGGGGGTGTCATAAGTATAGAAACAAAAAAATGTTTATATTCAGGGGAGAAATAAATAGGACTTTTGTGATGTAATGACAGCTGAACATACTGAGTAGAAATTCACCTCAGAACACACAATTTGCTTTTCCCGGTTAGGGGTCATCACAGCGGAACTCTGGTCTGCTAATGATTGGCAGTAGATTTTTACGTACTGGCTTACCGGGCCTAATGCACAACCTTTAACAAAGGAACGCCCATTCACGCATGTCGCTACACAGAAGACGCTCTGAGAATCGAACGGGCAACGTCTAACTGTGAGGCGACAACGCTACCGCAGCACCACCACCGCAATCAGAACACACAGTACAAGTTGAATATAATGCAAAATGTTAGACTGGTGGCAAATTCACATTAACTGAACCATGGGGTTCTGTCTTTTAAAGGCTATGTGTTTGACACACTTTGCAATACCATTATAAAACTGTCTGCTAATAGCAACAGGGTATTCAGCTAAAAATGCACCTCAGACTACAATTTACATCTTACAGTTTCCAGTGCAGTACACCTCTGAATTTGACTTCACAGCTTTGACTGCTTAAAAGGATGGCACTGTACACATGGTGTGAATTACATAGGATTTTACTTCCAATACTATGACATTCTTTGTCTACATATATTTTAGGGATTAGTTTTGCCTCACTGTTTGTGCAGAAGTTAAATAGTCTCCATCTGAATCCAAGCACAGTGCTAGACTGTAACAATAACAGTGTTTTCCCAAGTGTTCCTGTAACTGATATCTGCTTCCATATATTACATGCCACCAAAATGATATCTACAATATCTATACTCAAAATGTCTCATTGAGAAGAGAATGGAAAACACAGCAATGTATTTCCATTTGCTGCTATAAGGTACTCCACCTCCATATCTGTTGACCGAAAAGTAAAATAAAAAATATATACAAATGTATAGCAATGCAGGCAGTATGCATTATTATCTCTGCCCACAGATCTATCTGGCTTTCTGGCAGAAAATGTGAACTAACACCAAATCACAGTACTGAACAATAACTTAGAAGCAAGTCCTTTCCCCACCTTGACTTCATCAGAAGAAGTCCTGGATACACTAGGACGAAAATGTGGTGTTTTTGCAGCATTAAATAAAACAGACTTTTTGCTCCTTTCTACGCTGTGTTGGTGGCTTTGTTTTGCTGGTTCCTAGGTGCTTTACTTTGGATGTTTATTGGTCATGTTTAAAGCACTGTTCTCTTTCATTTCTTTGGTTTTATTATTTACCATTGCTACCATGGTTATTTGTTAAAAAAAATCACATCAATGAGAGTGTGGCAGACCTCTTCATTGTGGAATAGGGTGGAACATGAGATCTTAAACATTCAGAATGAAGAGTGTGCCTCATAACGAGGTACATAATAAAGAGCTTTATGTCTTCTCCAGACTGACAGACACTTCCGCTAATTAGCTGTGATAATGAAAAATGGTAAAAAATAACCAGACATATGTGCTATTGTAGAGGATTGACAGTGATTCTACAGAGATTCAAACCTCTCAATTGTCCCTACGTTTGTCTCATGTTGTGCTTCACTGTCCCTTATTTTCTAGTAAATCACTGAGGATCACAGACAAATCAATAATGCCAGACATTAAAGTTTTATACTTCGTATTGTTTAGAAAATGCATGTTAATGTAAAACCTGTCCTATTAACTTTTTAAAGTGGAACAGAGTAATATATAAATTTATTACTGATTTTCAGCCTTTGTCCCTCCATTATTTTCAGGCTGTGCCCAGACTTCTTGAGCAAAGAAGTTGACAGGTATGTATTAGGGTGACATACTTTTCAAACCATATTTGTTAACTGTCGCTGAGTTTGCAAAATGTCTCTGATTTTGCCTCATGTTTATTGCCCAGTTCCTGATATTCTGGTAAATTATTTAGGATTACAGACAAGTCAGTAATATCACATATTAGAGTTTTATACTTTTTATTGTTCGAAAAATGCATCCTGATGAAAAATATGTTGCTCTATTAACTTTAAGTGCATTAGAGTAATAAAAATTGTCCCTGACTTTGACTCCCCACCCCATTACATTTGGTTGTATCCAAAATTCTTGAGCAAAGAAGTTGAGAAATATAGAAATATACACTGACTCCCCATAGCAGCAAAACTAAAAAAAAAAACAAACAAACAAAAAAAAAACCCACTCTTGTCAAAAATTGTGCCTACTAAAGGAAACTGGTCCCTAAAGCTCTGCAAAAATTCCTTACAGTCTCAAGTCATATAAATTCTTAAATGCAGTTTGCTGGGAAAGCACTGTGAATGGTTGCAAAGGGCAACGGATTGCAGTTCCTTAGACTGTACTGTTACCACTAATCTCTAGTCATATTCACATTAGAAAGTGGTGTAATAGATTGCTAGCAGCAACTCATCACAGCCAATTAGACAACTTGGTAATAGGACAGGTATCAGTTATCCATGTCTTATTACTTCAATTAGGAAAAGAATGAAAAAAAAAAACAAATCTTAAAATCTATATACTTCTACTAGTGCACTCATCTGGCCACTGTATTTCAGATCTAGGTCATGTGGCCCGCCATGCTCCAGTGTGGCACCACCTGTGGTAAGCATAATGCACTGATGTGCCTTTTTAGGCATAAAATGTAATGGTTATTAATTTTTAGTTCACAAAGACATTATCAGAGGAAAGGTGGTCAAAACACAAACACAGCTGTCTTGTTCCCTGGCACATTTCTTTCATAATGGAATTTTTTGAAAAATCTTGGATTTAGAAACATGCCACTAACTAAAACAAATTCAAACAGACTCAGATACCATATACTACATTTATTTATTTATTATTAGCATTTGTTTACCAGGATAGCCCGAAGTGGGCTTAAGAAGTGATCCTTTTCACTGGAGGCCCAGAGAGAAAAGCTCCAATAACACTCATGCAATAAACCGAAACATAGTAATACAAAATACGCAGTAGTTTTGCAGCTTCAGCGACAGTGCATAGTTATATAAGTTTTGATAGTATACATCTTGGAGTAATTGCAGGAAGTCAGTACAATAGGTTTGCCATTCAATTAACATAGTATAGTACAGTAGTTTGACAGACTGTAAAAGCCTACAAAGGGTTACCTTTTTTTAGACTGTTAATGTAACAAGTGTATTTGTATGGAGGATATAGAAGACTGTTTGATATGCTGAAGTCGTATGTTTGATATTTGTAGAAGGATAAGTAAGACTGTACAAGAAGAGCAGAGAAATGTAAATGACAGAATATAGGGCATCTGGAAAGGTTAGGGCCACTGAATGATGGTAATCAGCTAGGGTGGAGTAGAAGCAGAGCCAGGAGTCCTTAAGATAATTTTTAAGTTATAATGTGAAGATGCAATGGTTGTGTATCTGTTGGAGAGCAGAGGCAGGGAGTTCCACTTTCTGGAGACATATGAGTATAAGGAATTATATGATTTGGTACTTTGGAATAGAGCCTGGTCTGGGGAGCATAGTGGCCTGTTTGGGGTAAAGCTGTAGTGTGAAATATAAGGCTGGGCATCGATCAGACCTGTTAAGAATTTTATGTAAAAATCTTATCTGGGAAAGATGTAAAGAGTAAGGCAACTCCAGCCAAAAGAGTTATTTAAGGACCAAGAAATGGTGTGATATATTTTGCATATTAGTAGCGAATGTAACTATTGTATTGTATCATTAATCTACAAGACAAGATCATTTGGACGGTATATTGACAAGTGTTGGGTAAGTGTAGAGAAGGTTTGGAAGTAGGAAGATAAATGCTAAGTTTTTTTTTTTTTGCTGCAGGAGTGAGACAGGGTTTGACCCCATACAGTGCAGCCAGTGTTTGGTGTAATTTTTGATTGCTTCCCTTATACTGATATCAGATTTGAAGCTTTCATCTGCAGTGGCACAACAGTTTTGTATGGGATACAAGTTCAATCTAAGTGTGATTGTGGAGGCTTGTGCAAATAAGAAGTTTTAGATCAGTGTGCTGTTTTTGGATAAATAGGATTAGTTTTGATTTTCTAGTTTTTAGAAACATTTGAAAATTACAGAGCCACATTTCAGTAGACATAAGGAATTTTTCCATTATTTGTTGTAGTTTGTCAATGTTCTTGGCAGAGCATACAGGAATGGTGTGGTCAACATACAGCACTGTGAGGAATGGTGTGGTCAGCGTACTGCACTGTGAGGAATGGTGTGGTCAGCATACTGGACTATGAGGAATGGTGTGGTCAGCATACTGCACTGTGAGGAATGGTGTGGTCAGCATACTGGATTGTGAGGAATGGTGTGGTCAGCGTACTGCACTGTGAGGAATGGTGTGGTCAGCATACTGGACTATGAGGAATGGTGTGGTCAGCATATTGGACTATGAGGAATGGTGTGGTCAGCATACTGCACTGTGAGGAATGGTGTGGTCAGCATACTGGACTGTGAGGAATGGTGTGGTCAGCATACTGCACTGTGATGGTATGCTTACTGGTAGTGTGGAACTCATTTATGAAAATGATGATTTGAGTAACAGCCTTAAAATGGACCCATGAAGGTACCACAACTGATACAAGGAAGAAGGAAGAGCAGAAGTTAAATCATTTTACAGACTGAGATTGCCCAGTGAGACAGCTTTTCGCAAGGTGAGGGTTGGGACATCAAATCCAAGAATGGATATTCTATGAATGAGTAAAGTATATGAGACTGTATTGAATGCCTTTGAAAGGTCAAGAAAGATGGAAAAAAATAGGTTACCTTTATTTATCTTTAGATTTATGGAAGATGTAACACTAAGGAGGAATGTGCTGGTACTGCAGCTTGGCTGAAAACAACATCGTGTTGGAGATAAAAGACTGATACTTAGTATGAACTTAAGGAGCTGAGAATATATGCATTTCTTTAACATCTTAGATAATGGAGATAGGATGGCAACTGGTTTCTAGCTGGAGATATTGGTTTAATTATCACCTTTGTGCACAGGTATAATGTAAGATTTCCTCCACAAGGCAGAGACATAGTTTTCAGTATATAGATAGTAATGCTAAAGCATCAGCTGCTAATTTTAGGTACTTAGAGGGAAGATTATCCGGGCATATGTGGTGGCTTTTATCTGTGTTAGTAGGTTTTTGATATTAGAAGTGGAAACTGGATTCATGTATTTGGGATGTTGTTTGACTTCAGGTTTGAGGCTGCTGCATGGGTGGAGTTTTGCATGGGGGGGTTATTTCCTTTATTAAATGCTGATTACATTTAGGGCATTTACATACCATGTCTCTATCCTGAGAAGGGGAAGGTTGGCTTGTACAACCTGGATGCAAAAGTTGCTGGTTAATAGAAGTCTAGACTTGTTTGGGAATTGGTATTTTGATAATTTGTATAATAGATCTTATCTTGTTTGATATTTTGTTTTGTTAAATTTCTAAACCACCTAAAGTTTAATAGGTGTGAATTAGAAGTTACTTTTTCCAGGCTTCGTCACATTCTTTCATTAATTGTTGTGTTGCATAGACAGCCAGGGAACTGGGCTTCATTTGATTCTTATTGTTCCTTATATGGGCATGAGTACTTAAGGTAGCAAGGATAACAGTACTGTATAGTGTAACTGCTACATCCTGTGGGGGTGTTTATAAAGATTTCTGGTCAAACAGCTTTATGGTTGAGATGAAAATTTCTTTATTAATGCTGTTGAGATTTTGGACTTGGTTGTACACATGTTGTCTTTGTGTGCTGATAAAGTCTGTAATTGTAAACCTAGGTAGGTGGTCACTAAGAGTATCAGGGAGGTGGTAGCCATTAGAAATAATTTTGTTTGGACAGTTGGTCAGAATCAAATCAATGGCGGATTTTCTGCTACTATTTTTGTTATATCAAGTGGAGGTGGAAATAAGTTGGTTAAGACCATAGAGTAGAGGTTTAATGGAACATTTGAGGAGTTGTGAATTGTTTGGCAGTCAGTACTGAGGTCACCTAGTAAAATTGTTTCATATGGCAGGTCAGTTGTGACCTAGAAGAAGAACTCTTCTGCTGCGTCATTGTGTTGCTGTCAGAAGGTACATATATAATACATAAGAGTTTTTGTTTGCTTAGTATGAGGGAAGAGATAAGAATTTCTTCTTTGTTTAGTAGACAGGAACTAGGAAACTAGGATAAAGGGTAATTTTGAAGTTGTTTTGGTACATAAAGGCCACTGTACCCCCCCCCCCCACACACACACACACACATTTCTTATAATATTGTAGTATTTCCTCATTTTTTTTTACTCTTTGCTTTAGCCAGCTTTAATGGCCACATCAATATTGGGAGAATGCTGGGCTACCCATGCATGGAATTCTGTGATTGCATTATGCATGTTACATTGGTTAATGTTACAGAGCTAAAGTGCTGTAGAGTTTGTTGATTTATAGGGATGGTGGGTGGTATGGCTTTGGGAGGGTACATTGTAGTTTAGTGATGGTGTTGTTGTGCCTGGGAATATATCACCACAAAGAAGTAACAGATGATTGGATATGAGGTATGGGAGAAGATGCTTTTGTTTAGTTTTAAGATGTTGGTATATAGGTTCAGCTATGGTAAGTTCTTTTGTAAAGATGAAAGACAATAGGGTGGATTAAGGTAGCAGCTGCAGAGAAATGGCAATGTGTGGTGAGGTGGATTTTTGTGAGTGTGCCTGAATAGGGTAGATGCAAGGTGAGTGTTGCAGGGATGTAGATTGTCCTAACAGAAATAGATGTGAAAATAAGAGGAAAGGAGTATACAGTATACTGTGTTAATAGATCTGGGAGGAGAAATATAAATAGCAGTCTGAAAAGGAGTGGTTGATATGTAAAGGAGTTGCAGATAATTATTTTAGTGCAAGATTAAATTCATTGTGTGGTAGGGGATTAATGTTTTATAGTCCAGTTGTTTATAGACAGGGTGAGAAAGAGGGCATTATAGAGTGAGCAGTTGGTTTGGAGTGTAACTGGGAAAAAGAATGGAAGGTGAAGAGAGAGCACAAGATGGATGTGTGAGTGATAAAGGTAGAGTTAGAGAGTGGAAAGGCAGAAGTTAGCTGGTGGGACAGTGACTTAGGTCAGAAGAGAAATGTGAGTGGGTAGGGGTGGATTACAATGCTTGAATAAGTTGTTAGGGGATTTTAGTGGGGATTGTGGGAGATAGCTTAAAATGGGAGGGAGTTAGAACAGATTACATCAAATGTGCATATGGTGCTGATGAAGAAGGAAGTCGAGAATTTTGGCAAAGTGCTTTAACTGATGGTAGATGGTGAAGATGGATAGGTTTAGGTATTCTAGGTGGGTGGAGATTGGGGGAAGGGTAGAGAGGTGAAGAGCAAGAGATAATGGAGTAGCCCCCACAACACACACACACACACACACACACACACACACACACACACACACACACACACTAGAAAAACTATCAGTAAATGGAGTAAAATAGAGAGGTAAGAAGACTGATAACTTTTGAGGGTAAGCAGTGCTAAAAATAAGGAAAGTGATTATAGGAGAAAAAATAAGGGGTACAGGGGTTATAATTCTGTTGCAAATGACATCTACACCACTAAAGACATCTTCTTCTGGATATCCCCAAACATCCCCCAGGAAACAATTCAGCTGGGTGACCTGAAAACTTCTCCAACTACATGCACATTTATGGTTTCTCACAGCTTATCAACTAGGTATGATTAAGCAAAATAACATGCAGTCAGTACCTGACCGGATCCTTTCTTCCCTTCCTAATTAAATCATTTTATTTACAACACTCTCAGATTCCCTTATTTATCACTTCCTACCATTTGCTGTAAGAGAACAGACTCAAATCCACAAGTAGCACCAGTACAAACCAGTCAGAAATCTCACATCACTTAACAAAGAAAACTCCATCAGTTATTTAATACTTCATAAGTAGAGCAACCAGTAATCTCTACCGCCAGATGCTGCTGTCACTTGGTTTAACAACATCTTTCTGGCTACACTTAATTCATATGCTCCACTGAGAAATAAAAGTAAGCCAGTTCCCTGGTTATCTAGGAATACAAAACATCTCCTGAGGCTAAGGGACAAAGCTTAGAAGGCATGGCAACAAGAACAGTCGCAAACAAAACAAGAAAACGTGAAGCACCTCAGGCCATACCTCGAAACTGTCCAGATTATCACAAACTTTCCAGATTTGTGCCTCATATTTTTGGTCTCTTTCTTGTAAAATATGGGGTTTCTGGCAAACCACTGAGTGCTGAAGACACTAAATAATGACATATATTTGAGATTCAGACTTTATATCCCTCAGAAAATGCATGCTAACACAAATACTGTTATTCTAGCAACTTACTAGGTTTACAAGAGCAATATTTAAAATCTGTCTTTATTTTTGAGCCTTTGTCCCCCATTATTTTAGGCACTGTTCAGATTTCTTATGCTAAGAGGTTAAGAGGTATGCCTCAAGAATTAAACTAAGTGACAATGACAACAAAAATTAAACTATACAACACTTCAACAAGCCCATGCAGAGAACCTGAAAAATTTCTAGTCATCTAAAATAATCTGTTAAACCCCAGCCATCCCACACATGCCACATCCATTACTCCAACCACAAAGACTCTATTGCAGACCAATTAAACTCTCACTTTATCCATGCAGCAGCATCACTGATAACTCAGATAACTCTCCCTTACACGTTCCTTCCTAAACTAGCAGTCATCCACACTTATTTAACTTCCATCCAGTTTCTACCAACAGTAAAAAAACCCTCCTCTACAAGCTAAACATGTACCACTCTGGCAACAGCTAATATACCTGCAGAGGACATCAACATAGCAGCAGAAGCCCTAGCCTAACCTATTTCAATACTATGCAACTGCTCTGTCTCCGAAAGCTACATACATACCCTCTGGAAAAAGCTTTCATTCTATCTCTTCTTAGAGGGTACATACCGATAGCAATATTATGTCCAATATACAAAGTTCTTGAAAAATGTTCTTTGAACTTTTTAATTACCTCAGTCAAAATAATATACTCTCTCCAGTTCAGAAGCTTCCATCTTTCTTACAGCACTACCACTTAGTTTTACTAAGAATTTCAGTGTAAAGATAAGCAGTGATAATTTTATCTCCTCCCTTTTCCTAAACCCCTCCAATGCATTTGATACTGTATCCCATTAAAAATAAGTAGGAAAACTCCTCAACCCTGGAATAGGTAACACATCCCTGCACTTATACCCAGCTACCTTTCACACAGAAATCATGCAACAAAAATGGCAAACTGAGCTATTGCCCTTTCGTCCTGTATCTACTGGAGTACCCCGAAAGTCAATACTTGATCTCTTGTTATTTAATATCTTCATCGATGACTTTCATACATTTGCCAGACATGCCAAAATAGTCTAATATGTTGATAATTCCACAATTATATGTTCAGCAAATACTCCACCCGAAATCCCAAAATGAACTTGAGTCTTTTATCTCCATATAAACCTAGTTAAAAGTTGCTCAATTCCTACTCAGTCCTAAAAACACAAACTAATGCTATTAACCCCAAAATCCAATCATAACAAAAGACTCTATTCTCAATTGTCTCTTTGAACAACACAACAATAGATACGGCTATGCACACAAAACCTCTTTAGTCAAAACTGATGGCCAGATGAAGCTTGACTATCACATACTACAATGTGTTAAAAAACATCAAAAAAGCCAGTATAGCACCTCAGAGATGCAGCTAGAGGCATCATTGCTACTGCATACCTACTGCCATTTCTATTCTATGTTTCTCCAATTTGTTTTATCCGTCTACAAGTCTCTCTTCTAAATACGCTTTAGTAATGCTACAATACAATTTCCAAATTTACTATAAATCACTGCTATAGAAGCCATTCTGTCCTACCCTAAAACACTTAAACTGATTAGGACTGTCACACCTATACACAAGTACTTACTACTCACAGCCTCATTTGCAACCCTGATAGATATCCCTCCACTTAACAATATCCTCCAAATTTGTTCTCCAGACCGTTCACTCTGCTCGGGTGAAAGAAATGCTACTTGCCATTAATAGAAGCACAGTGGCTGACTCTCTATGCTCTCATTAGGTTTTATAACTGTGGAACACCATCTCGCTATCCCTACAGCAAAATAAATAAATCATAAACTCAATCAAATCCCACATAAAAACATATCTAAATAATACCTTGCTCTGCTCTTGCACTAATCTAAGATAATCTTAAAATCCAACTCTTTTCACTGACATTAAAATAATATACCTCTATATCACCTA
Organism: Protopterus annectens; assembly: GCF_019279795.1. NCBI lineage: Eukaryota > Metazoa > Chordata > Ceratodontiformes > Protopteridae > Protopterus > Protopterus annectens. The sequence continues at coordinate 1,111,801,503 of NC_056730.1, forward strand.
CTAAGCAGTTGCTTTTCTCTATTTCATCTGTCCTGACATACTAACTTTCCCCAATCCAGCCTCTCATCAGTTTCTTTCTCTATATAGCATCTCATTTGTCGTCTCATCTGTTTTATACTAAATTTAATATCTAGTTACAGTACTTTAGTTCTATATAATTTCAACAGTAATTGTCAAATATCTTTTCTGCAAGTACATTATCTGTGCATGCTCTGTACTGCTGCTACATTATGTATCATATCTATGCATTGTTTTATGTATTCATGTACATGCTGTTTGTACTAGGGCTTTCCTCCCTGGGCCTGATCTAAAAAGGTTCTTTTATCAGCCCTGCTAGACTTTCTGGTAAACAAAAGTTAATAAATAAATGAATAAATATAAAGAAATTGACATTGAATTTTTCTTTGCTATATGTAATAAGGGGTGAGGACATACATCTCTGATTTGCTATCCAATAGGCTTTGCCTCCCACCTTTCATTGCATTTGTATTTGCATATATATCATGAGCAGTGTGAGTATCCTGGTGTGAAACAGCAGCCTCGTTTAAACCATTTGTCCAACACTGAGATTTCTAAATGATTCTAGTTTTAGATAAATCTGTTCAGAGAAATAAATACCCCTCTCTGGAGGAACTCCCATATTAATAAAAGTCATAACAAAAGTTTAAAAATATTGAAAAGATGTAAGAAGTTCCCACCCCACCCCCACCTCAAGACTGCAATGAAAGATGCCAGTAAGCCACTTAGAAGCACTATTAGAAATACAAAGTGAAGTTATGAGCTTCAGGTTACTACAGAGACCAAATGAAACTACATTTCTTAGTTATGTCAAGAAATTAAAAAAAATGTTACATAAAGTACAACACTGCACTGAGACAATGCATAATATCATCACATATGCCAATTCCAGGGATACAGCCAATGTATGAGCAGACAAACTTAGTACTACCTTCACTCCACCTACCCTCATTGCTGCTCCCACCATCCCTGAACATTTAGTTTTCTCTGTAATCATTTTGAAAGACGTCTTGGAATCTCTGTCAAAAGCTAAAAATAATACTTGTACAGGATGAGATAACATACCACACTGCATTCTCATCAGTGTGAGCTATGCTCTATCTGAGTATCTACTTAAGCTGCTCAGTCTAAGCCTATCCAAAGGGTTTGTTTAATGCTAGGACAAAAGCCATTGTGACGACTGCAAGAAAGGGTGACTCCTCTATACCCCTTAATAATTATAGGATCACCAGCCAAACCAGCCTTATTTGAAAAGACATAGAAAATATCATAGCAGGACTCATTTATGCAAAAATGACATCTTATGTGATCTACACTCTAAATCAGTTTGGTTTTGAGAAGGGTAGGTCCTATCATCTGAACCAAGAAAGTTTATTTGAAAGGTTTACTGTGACTATGAACAATGGTTAATCAGTGCAGGCTGTTTATCTTTACCTAGCCATTCTCCATGCTGATATTACTGAACATACAACAAATATAAATGTAGACTCCTGCATTTTCTGTTGAATTGCAAATTGGCTATCCAACAGATCTCATGTTGTAAAAGTTGCTGATATCTTCAAGGAGCATACAATTGTAACTGTGTATGTGTGGGGGAGGGGGGATACCACAGGCATCAATATTTCACCCTTTCTTGTTTGGCATTTATTTTGAAGATATCCAGTCCAGTAAACCAGAAGTGTGAGTTTGTGCAAGACTGCAAGGTCAGCACTGTTACCCCCTTATCCACTAAGCAGCTACAGCAAGGGCTGGAATATACACAACATTGGTGAGCCAGAAATTGTTTCAAGCTAAATGCAAAACACAAATGTAGCATAGTAGCATTCAGCAGGAAAGCTGCCGCCACCTCATATGCTACAAATGGTACAAATGGTACTTGTATTCATTCAGGCTTGCTCATTGCAGACAGGTAAGTAAGTTGACAACTTTCTCTAGCTTATTTGATTATGTTTCCACCATAGTTAGGAAATCCTTCCATTTAACGTAGTTAATTTCCATGGGAATATCCTTAAGACCCAAATAAGTCATCTTACTCCTGTTCTTTGCCCTCATGTACACTAACAGACCCATTATTAATAATACAATGTTCCCTTTCGTATGTAGAAATCCAAGAATGTTGCTCAGCTGGAAAGACCCCACAGATTTATAGCCAAGAAAATTAAAGGCCCTGAATCTTTAAAATTTTTCAAGAGATTAGCACAACATTTCTTATGCTCAGTTGCCTACTGCCTGCTCCAAGGTGACCTATGTCTCACTTTTCCAGCCATGAAAGACCCTGCCTTATTTGACATCATTTTTCTTCACAAAATCAGTGGCTCTGCAAACACATGCATTAGGGACCTAAACCTACGCCAACAAAATAAAGAAGACTCACTATGTGATAAGTTACCACTGCAGGTCAAACAAACTACTTTAGCTACCTTTATGGCAAGCTATGATGACTGGATATGCAGACATAAATTCACACCAGAGTTATCATGTATGACCTTGTTCAATTTGAAAGGTTAGCACTATTAAATGCTTGAAAAGGATGGCAAGAACTTTAAGAGGTTTTAAATATGGCTGCTTAGAAGTGTACATCAGTGGATATCTTGTAGTACCACTGATCACTTGCCTTGAAATGTTAATGTTCCTGTAATTAAAGAATTTCCTTCTGATAAATTACAACCCTCTTGTTGTCATTTTATAAACCTAAAGTGCAACCTATTTATTTGCAGAATTAAGAACTCATCTATCCTTTTTCTTTTATCAGTTAATCTGACAATACATTTTTGTGGACTTTCAACATGGAAAATGAGTAATTATTTTGAAACAAATACACTCAGCAACAGACTAGCATGATATAAAAGATTAAGAATATACTTACAAGTCTGCACATTATTTATGGGCCCAGGAAATTACAACCAAACTGAACACCTTTCGCCAAAGTCAATGGCAACAGGACTGAATGCCAATTATTTAAGCACTTGGACTCCAAACCAGTTATTTTACATTAGGAAATTTTGTGGTCTAAACTCTTGTGGCAGGAGAGGACAGCCTACACCCTTTTGAGGTGGAATTGCTAGCTGAAGGCTTATTGTGTCTGTTATTTTGAAAGTGCCTTAATTCTGATTTTAAGCACTTGGGTACCAAACCAGTTATTTTACATTGGGAAGGTTTGTGGTCAACATTCTTGTTAGAGGAGAGGGAAGCCTCCTCCCTTCTGAGCTGGGAATTGTTGATGAAGGCTTATGGTGCCTGTTATTATAAGTGTCTTTGTTCTGATTTAAGTAAGCACTTGGGTTCCAAACCAGTTGTTTTGCATTAGGAAGGTACGTGGTCTAAATTCTTGTGGCAGGAGAGGGTACCCTACACCCTTCTGAGCTGGAAATTGCTGGTCAAATGTTCATTGGGTCTGTTATTCTAAAAGTGTCTTAGTTCTGGTTTAAGCACTTGGGCTCCAAACCAGGTGTTTTACCTAAGGTTCATAGGTTCATAGATTGGTACTAGGCTATCGGCCCTAAGGCCTATGCAAGCCTAGCCATAACAATTCCCTGGAAATTTTTTCCCACGATATTTACTTCTCTGGGCCCCTGTCTAGCAGGGCAACTGACATGATCCCCGGGGTGAATTTCCTATCTCCCATTCAATCATCAAGGTTCCTTTTGATGAGGGCCAATGAGGTGCTCTGCTTGACATGTATGGGCAGTCTATTCCAGAGTATGGGGAGTCTCTGGGTCAGGAACCTAGCCCTCCAGCATGTTTTGTTCATTGTGATGATAAGGTTTAGATCCCTGGAGCGTGTGGCTCTGAGGGATTGGGATTTCTTTAAGTGGAGCATGTCCAACAGCTCTGGGTTTGACATGGCCTTGTAGTTAAGCAGAGATCGCCTCTGAGTAGATGATATGCCACAGAGTATAGCTGGAGTTTTTTTAGACGGTCAGCATATGGCATCTGCTTTAGGCCTGTGATTCTTTTAGTGAGGTATTTCTGTGGCCTTTCCAGCTGTTGCAGATGTCTTGTGAGGTACATACCAAATGGGGCATTATACTCTATAATGGGTCTAATGAGGGATGAGTACAGTGGGACAATGACCTCATTTTTTCTGGATGAAAATCCCTTAGTGATGAGGTGTGCCATGTAGAAGGATTTCCTGACTGTTGCAGTGAGGTGGTTATCGAAAGTGAGACCACTGTCCACTTGTGTCCCTAAGTCTCTCATCACACTTCCGATGTTTAGTGTCCTGCCACCTATGTGGTAGTTCATGGGTACGTGTTTTTTTTCAAAGGGGATGACTATACATTTCTTGGCATTAAGCTTGAGCCCATGGCTCTGGCACCAGTCATCTGTTTCTGTAAGGCCCTTTTGTAGAATATTCACATAATTTGGGGATTCAATAATGGCTCCCAGTTTGCAGTCATCATTTGTTAGCCAGAGTCCCTTAGTGTTGGCCTGTACTTCAGAGAAGTAGATGCCAAACAAGCATGGTCCCAGGACTGAACCCTGAGGTACTCCACTTGTCACTTGTCTGGAACTGGATTTGGAGTCAGCTACTTTTACAGTCCGGGTTCTGTCAGTAAGCCAGCTGGCAACCCATCGAGTAACATAGGGATTTATGCCCAGCTTAGTAAGTTTATCTATGATTCCAGAGTGGGTGATGGTGTCGAAGGCCTTGGCGAGGTCCAGATAGGCTGTGTGGATCTCCTTACCCTCGTCCACAGCTCTGGAGACCGATTCAAAGAAGTAAATCAGATTCAGGAGACAAGATCTGCCCTTCACAAACCCAAACTGGGGGGGGGGGTCCAGTGTCTGGAGGTTGCCAATGTCTTTGTTTATAAGTTCCATGATAATGCGTTCCATGCCCTTGCAGATCAGGCTAGTCAGACTGATGGGACTTCCTGGGATCCAAGGTGGATCCTCCCTTGTGGAGTGGGATAACTGTAGCTGTGCGCCACTCAGTGGGCACGAAGCCTGAGGTGAGGCTATGATTAAACATGACACTTAGGTGGGGTGCCAGTTCATTTTGTAGTTCATGTAGTACACAGCCTGGGATGTCATCTGGTCCCATGGATGCTGTATTCTTAGCTTTGGAGAGTGCTGTTTCTACCTGTGTGTCTGTGATTATTGGAAGGTTTGTGGTCTACACTACTGTGGGAGGAGAGGGTAGCAGCCACCTTTCTGAGCTGGGAATTACTGGAGAAGGCTTATTGTGTTTATTAGTCTATGTATCTTTGTTCTGATTTAAGTACTTGGGCACCAGACCAGTTATTTTAACCATTTATTTGATATTAGGAAGGTTTATGGTCTAAACTCTTGTGGCAGGAGAGGATAGCCTACAACCTTCTGAGCTGGGAATTCCTGGGGAAGGCTTATTGTGCCTGTTATTCAAAGTGTCTTTGTCTGATTTAAGCACTTGGGTTCAAGACCCATTATTTTGCATTAGGAAGGGTTGTGATCTAAACTCTTGTAGCAGGAGACGATAGCCTACACCTTTCTAAGCTGGGAATTGCTGGTTGAAGGTTTATTGGGTCTGTTATTGTGAAAGTACCTTAGTTCTCTTTTGGGAGGAGTGGATAGCCTTCACCCTTCTGAGCTGGGAATTGCTGATGAAGGCTTATTGTACCTGTTATTCTAAGTGTCTTTGTTCTGTTGCCTCATGTACACAAACAACCCTCTCCTCCTACAACCCAACACTATAACTTGTGAGAGATGCACTTATATAGCCAAACTGGAAGCAAAGCTCTCCACACCCAAGACTGGAATAGACAGTCAAGAGGAGAAGGTAAACACTTGCACCAGACCACACTCATCACATAGTCCCTCAAAATCTACACCACCAAAACACACACATAGAAAAGCAAAACACACACCTACATTCACGGAGGCTCTCAATAAAAACCTGCCCAAGCAAGAGGGACCTCCAAAGCCAAAATGCAAGCAAACTCCTCCCCCCAACACAACCCAAATGACACATACCCCACAATCTCAGTGTGCCACTTAACCACAGCCCATAAGGCATAACAACGTACCCAACACTCTAGTCATAGATGACTCTATAGTCAGGCACACTGGTGTTCTACTCACCAGGCTAAACAAAGAGAACGTTACTGTCAGCTGCCTGTCAGGTACCAGGATCTGCCACATAATGCATGCACTCAGGTTACTGCACAACAAGTACAAATATGACTCTGTCATTGTCCATGTTGGTGTGAATGACCTGAGACATACCTCACTGGACTATATGAAAAGAGACATAGAGGAGCTCTTGTAGCCCAGGCAGGTATGACCCTAGCCCTCAGTAGCATCTTGCCATCACCCAGAATGATACCACAGTACAAGGACAAAATGATTGACTTCAACAATTGGCTAAGCTTTTGGTGTCATTCTAAGGGGATCCAGTATTTGTCTGCCTGGGATGACATGATCGACAGACCACGATGCTTTGCCAGACATGACTATGTAAAGTCGCCCTTGGGATTCTGGATACTGGTTTAGGCTCTTGCCACCCCTATAGTGTTTTTTTAGGCAAGGTTCAGATGACAAATTCACCACCGTAAAAGGTACAAGCAAGCAAAATCTGAGGATAATGCTACTCAATGCTAGTAGTCTAAACCTCAAAAAGCACTCACTCAAGGCACTCCTTAAAATGGAGAACACTGACATCTGTGCAGTGACAGGGACCTGGTTCAAAGCTCCAGAGAGCACAGCTGCATTACCAGGCTATTATTCATTTGGACACCTAACCCAGACCGAAGCACTAAAGGTGGAGGCATGTCCATATTCATTAAGGATATCCACACCACCAGGCTAGTTGCACAGCATAATGCATCCGAGATTTTCCAAGTGCAACTAACTCTGGGCAAGACCGCAATCCAATTTGTAGCTTGCTACAGACCCCCCACCATGCCCAGGATTCCCACTCCTCATTTCTTGATACACTGGAAAATATTAGGGTACAACCCAACACCCTAATAATGGGCAATTTCAACTACCCCACCATTAACTGGGAAAACTACTCATGTACCAACTCTTTTGCTCAACATTTTCTGGAATTCATAAATTCCAACACCTTGGATCAACTTATTCATACCCCCACCAGAGGCAGCAGTATCCTAGACCTGGTAATTACCAACATGGGCGACTGGTGTTCCATACCAGAGGTCAATTCCTCATTGGTCAGATCCGACCACAAGCTAATCACCCTAGACATCCACATCCTACCCCCACCCCCATTAGAGAAACCACTGTAAAAAACTTCTCCAAAGCCAAATCCACACTTCTTAAGACAGAAGTGGCAGATGGACAATAGAGGTACGACTGCTGAATCCTGCACAAATTCACTTTATAAGCACTTACATGAGTGCATGGATCGTGCTATCCCTAACAGAACCAAGATGCTATCCTCCAAAAAAAGGAAGCCAGTCTGGTGGTCCTCTGCCATAAACAAACTCTACAACAGAAGAAAGAAACTGTTTCAAAAAAGAGTAAAATCCCATGACTTGAGGAGCTCCCTGGTCACCCTCAGTAAGAAGCTGAGATTCCTCATAAAATCCTCCAAAAATAATTACAAAAACAATATTGCCACTGACTCTAAAGACAGCCACAAAGCATTCTATAGCTATGTCAAGAATCTCAATGGGAACACTCAGATCTGCTCTGAGTTACAGCACAATGGGACTAAATATACAGAACCAACTGATATTGCCAACATCCTGGCAGATAGGTTCAGTGCTAACTTTACCCCCCCCCTCTCACCCCCTAGAGGGCCCATCTCTATACCAAAAGAATGCAAAGTTCCTGTAATCATGGCTGCACAGGTAAAAAACACACTCTCCAAAGCCAAGAACACAGCATCCATGGGACCTGACAATATCCCAGGCTGCGTTCTACATGAACTACAGAATGAACTGGCACCCCACCTAAGTACCATGTTCAATCATAGCCTCACCTCAGGCTTAGTGCCTACTGAATGGCACACCACGACAGTTATCCCACTCCACAAAGGGGGAGCCATGACAGACCCTGGGAACTACCGCCCCATTAGACTGACGAGCCTGGTTTGCAAGGCCATGGAACGTATCATCATGGAACTCATAAACAAAGACACTGGTAATCTCCAAAATCTGGACACACCCAATTCGGGTTTGTAAAAGGCAGATCATGTCTCCTAAACCTGATAGACTTCTTTGAAGCAGTCACCAAAGCCATAGATGAGGGTAAGGTGGTTCACACAGCCTATCTAGATCTTGCCAAGGCTTTTGATACCATCCCCCACTCTGGAATTATAGATAAACTCACTAAACTAGGTATAAATCCCTATGTCACAAGATGGGTTGCCAACTGGCTCATGGACAGAACCCACACTGAAAGTAGCAGACTCCAAATCCGACATCAGACCAGTAACAAGTGGAGTACCAAAGGGTTCAGTCCTGGGTCCTCTCCTGTTTGGTATCTACTTTTCTGAGTACAGGCTAGCACAGAAGGTCTTTGGCTAATGACGTTTGCAGATGACTGCAAACTGGGAGCCATAATCAAAACTCCTAAAGATGTGGGCATCCTACAAAATGGCCTCACTGAGACAGATGCCTGGTGTCAAAGCCATAACCTGAAGTTCAATGCCAAAAAGTGTATTGTCATCCCCTTTGGTAAAAACTCTATACTCAAGAAGTACCACATAGGTGGGAGTCTACTTAACAGAGAAAGTGTGATAAGAGACCTTGAGACACAGGTGGACAGTAGTCTCTCCTTTGATAATCACATCACCACAGTGGTCAGGAAATCCTTCTACGTGGCACACCTCATCACAAAAGATTTCTCATCCAGAAAAAAAGACGTAATTGTTCCCCTCTACTCATCACTCATTAGACCCATTATAGAGTACAGTGCCCCTTTTGGTATGTACCTCACAAGACACCTACAACAACTGGAGAGGCCACAGAAATACCTCACAAAGAGGATTACTGGCCTCAAACAGATACCCTATGCAGACCGCCTCAAAAAACTCCAGCTTTAGTCCATTGCATATCACCTACTCAGAGGCGATCGCTGCCTAACATACAAAGCTATGTCAAACCCAGAGCTGTTGGACATGTTCCACTTAAAGAAATCCCAATCCCTCCAAACTACACTCTGTAGGGACCTAAACCTTGTCTTCACAATAAACAGAACATGCTGGAGGGATAGATTCCTGTCCCAGAGACTTCCCAGACTCTGGAACAGACTACCTATCTATGTCAAACAGAGCACTTCATTAGCACTCTTCAAGAAAAATCTTAATGATTGGATGGGAAATTCACCCCAGGGATCACTTCTGTGATTCTGCTCGACAGGGGCACAGGAAAATCATTTTCTTGATTGGCGGAAGCCAGGGTACCTTTTTGGCTAGGCTGGTATAGGCCCTAGGGCCAATAGCCTAGTACCCACCTATGAACCTATGAACCTATGGTCTGTGGTCTGCACTCTTATGGCATTACTGTCTCCACAGATTTTTTAACTACTATAGCATCTAGTTTGCTCATAGCTGAGCATTATTCATCAAGATACTTTCCTTATTGACTTTTTCAATATTTAAGTTTTCCTCACTCCTCCTTATTTGATCCATGGCTATGGATATGCACTTCTTGAGTCTTTCTGTGGTCAGTCTGGTTGAACTGGGTATTCTGAAGCATTGTAACAATTGCCTCATGTACACTGATAATCCAATTATTCCTAATAAAACAGATAGTGCATGCAAGAGGTTTAAATACACTTCAACACTGGAGGCATAACTCTCTCATACAACCAAAACTAATCCTATAGAGGTTGTCAGTGACACTTGCACCACACCTAATGCACAGGGTAAAGACCCTATACATAAAACTACTTATGTTGAGACACATAGAAGTAAAGACCCTACACATAAAACTACTTATACTGAGGTACCTAGAGGTAACCTTCTTATAACACTAAGACCTCCTGCAGAGTACAATCAAAGAAAGGGTCCTCAGCCGTCGCATAAACATTATGTTAAAATATCATCCACATAGTTGCCCAAATAGTTGCATTGTATCCAGTGCCTCCACTGCTAAGCCCTTAAGGCAAACAGGTGCACAGCCAAATTTCCTGGCCATTGGTGATTTTATAGTGAGGCACAACAATGTCCCCCTCACCAGACTGAGTAAAGAGAGAGTCACTTTTATCTGCCTTTCCGGGAATAGGATCCATCAAGACACACAGACACTCAGGTCATTGAACCACAGGTACCAGTATAAATCTGTCATAGTCCATGTGAGTGTTAATGACCTAGGACATACCATATATGAAGCCAGACACAATCAAGCTCATTGATTATGTGTCTCAGGTATGTATGAGGCTAGCACTGAGAAGCATACTACCTTCTCCAAGGATGATGCCACATTACCAACAGAAAAATATTGATTTTAACAGTTGGCTTAGCTTCTCACGTCAATTCAAGGGTACAATATTTGACAGCCTGTGAGGACATGGTTGACAGTGATGGTCTGCACTTATCCCCTCTATGCTTTCAGATATTATCAAAGACTTTTTCAACCCCCATAGTGTCTCTTTTAGGCAATGCTAAACTGATAAACCTACTGACAACTGAAATGATGAAGGAATATCTGAAGGTGGTACTGCTCAATGCTAGAAGTCTTAGCAAGAAACTTCACTCCCTGCAAGCCTTCCTCTCCTTGGAGAGTGTAGATATCTGTGTAGTAACAGAGACATGGTTTAATGTCATTAAGAGTACCACAGCAATGCAAGGTTATAATGCCTTTCACACCTTTAGACCAGCTACTGCACAGGAGGGAACTAAATGAGGAGGAGTGTCAGTTTATATTAAGATTAATCTCACATCCAGACTATGTAAAGTCATACATGTGCAACTCACCATAAAAAGGGTGCCATACTATATCCTTGCAACATGTACATTCCCATCCATGTCACAGGAAACCCATACTACCTATCTCAATGTACTAGAGTCCCTCGCAGCTCAATCCAATTCAATATTCATGGAGGATTTCAACTACCCCTTTACAGATTTGGAATCCTACAGCACTTCTAATGCACAGAACCAGTGATTCCTAAACTTTGTTAATGCCAACATCTTGGAACAGTTGGTCCATTCTCCTATCAGGGTACAAACATCCTTGACCTTGTACTCATGAACATGGGGAGCCAGTGTTCCTCAACCAGTGGAATATCTTCACTTGTCAGATCTAACTGTAAGGCAGTACTACTTAAAATAAAAATTAAATCTGGGGATCCAGCAAAACCAAAAACATTTAGGAACTATTCCATGGCTAATCTATCTCTACTAAGCAACACCTTGGCTAAATTTCAAGGATCCCCAAACCCAGTAAACACCATAGAATACACTGAGTTATTTACAAAATCTCTGTACAGCCATATTGATAGATGTATAGTCTGAGCTGTGCCTACCCATATTAAGAATAAGACAAACTCAAAAGACAAGCCACCCTGGTGGAACCACACTATCAATAAGTTATACAACAAAAGAAAAAGAAAAATCTTGCCCAAGCATTGGAGGAACAAAGCCTAACATACTAAAAGCCCCCCTGACCAATCTAAACAGCTAAGAGGGTTAATTAATACTTCAAAGGCTAAATCTGAAGAAAAAATAACTTTTCAGGCAAAGGACAACCATAAATCATTCTACAGCTATGTCCGTAACTTTAGAGGAAATACACAACAATTTGCAGAGCTTATTGTAAATGACATTACCCAGACTGAGCTGGAGGCCATTGCCAACATTTTGCCTAACAGATTCAGCTCATATTCCCCCCCCCCCCCCGACAGTTCAAAGGAAATATCACGTAACACAATCCCCCACACCATTACTATAGAACAGGCCATTAATGCACTTTCCAAGACCAAAAATACTGCATTGATGGGCCCCAATAACATCGCAGGATATTTAATAAATAGCATGAAATATGACCTCCTGGTCCACTTGAATCCCTTTTTATCTGGAGCCTTCAGTCAGGTTTTGTGCCCAAGGAATGGAAGTTGGCTACAGTCATTTTTCTACACAAAGGAGGTCCAACTACTGATCCGGGTAACTACAGGCCCATAAGTCTTACCAGCCTCATATGTAAGGCCATGGAAAGAATCATCATGGACATAATAAATGAGGACATAGTCACAGCTGACCTAGACCTGGCCAAGGCATTTGACACAATACCCGATTCAGGTTATAGACAAACTCATTAATTTAGGCATAACCCCTTTTATTACTCGCTGGATAGCCAGCTGGCTCACTGATTGGACCCAGGAGGTCAAAATAGGTGACGCCACCTCCACCAAGAGGCAAGTCAACAGCAGAGTCCTGTAGGGCTCGGTATTGGGCCTACTCCATTTTGGCATCTATTTATCCAAAATGGAAGAAAATGCTGAAGATTTATGGCTGTTTAAGTTTGCAGATAATTGCAAGCTGGGGGTTATCATCAACTCCCCTGCAGACACTAGCATTCTTCAAGAAGGTCTATCACTGACTAAATAATGGTACCAAAGCCATGGTCATAAACTCAATGCTAAGAAATGCATAATTGTACCCTTTGGGAAATCAACCATCCTGGCTAATTACTGTGTTGATAATACACCCCTAAGAGTTGACCCAGTGGTCAGGGATCTGGGTACGCACATAGACAGTGGCCTTATGGTTGACCACCATGTGGCTACAGTGGTGAAGAAATTCTTTTATGTTGCACAGCTTATAAGTAAGGGCATTGCATCTAGCTCAAAAAAGGTCATTATCCCACTGCACTCTGCCTTATCAGACCAAGCATAGACTACAAAGCACCCTTTGGTATATACCTGACCAGGCATATGCAGCAACTAGAGTGACCTCAAAGGTTCCTTACAGAAAGAATACAAGGCATAACAAACCTGCCTTATGCAGAGCATCTTAAAGCCCTTTCCCTCTACTCCTACAGATTGCTGAGGGGTGATTCATGTGATTGTATTGGGTGTAATGCTTCAAGATGATGCAGTGTTCAAGAAAGATAAAGAAAAAACATTAACATGGACTGTTGTATTGAATGGATAATGTGTAAATTTAATATCAATGCTTTTTGAATATATGAGAATGCTTATTGTATTACATATGATGATGGGCTAACTTTCATTTCTATGATATTTTAGAAAAGTTACAGTGCTGTTCTATCCCAGTGGCAATTTGATGGTGTACATAGTATAATACACTCAAGAGTTTGTAAAGAGGTAGACATCCTCCCAACATAGGTGTATGAGGGGGGTTGTGTCCTCCAAGTAAAATATGTGTGACGTATATACTTAGAATTTTGCACATGCAGTCTTTGTGAAATTTTGAGATTCAGTGAGGTAGACTTCTAAAGCTGTGCTTTAATGAAGCTGTCCTTGATGCATTGAAGCCCAAAGAAATCACACAGTATCTATCTTTCTGTCAATCTGCTTATCTATCTCCCTCTCTCTTACTCACTTGTGGAGGTTACAAAATACAACACTATTACAGTCCAGCATTATAATAAGGAAATGTATCTTTTATGGTCAGATTTCCTCAGAATTTACTGAAATTCTTTTCTCCAACTATCAACATTGCTGCATGCTCATCAACAACTTAATTTCATCTCTTTCAGAGTGAAAAATGAAACTGAAAGAAAGAAGCCAGTAACTCTGCTGGTTTTAGCGAATTCAGTTACAAGCTAGCAAGAGCACTGCCTAAATGCCAGCAAAGAATAAATATAGAGATCCTGAAAGAAAATCGACTAGAAAAGGTGAAGAGAAAAGACTAACTGGGAAGAATCCTGCAGCTGCTCAGCAAAAAGCAATTCAAGTTCCAGCTTTGATACAAGATGTAGCTTCCAGTAATCTAGAGGAAAAAATAAATCAAATGTACTCAGAAGTGATTAAAACAAACAAAACACTGAAGGAGTATATCAACTCAAACAATAAAAGGATGGAGAAATGAAAGAATCTTTTAATAGTTATTCAGATAAGATTCAAAAGCAAAGCAATGCAAGGGTAAAGTACCTCTCCCGAGCAAATAAGTCAATGAAAAACAAAACTCCAGAGGTAACACCAAAGTGAAGGCACCAAAACTCAATTTATTGCAACATAAAACAAAAATAAGCTCTTTCACGTTCTGTAAAAAACACTTTTGTTTTATGCTGCAATAAGCATTCTTTACAGAATTTGAAAGTGCTTATTTTTGTTTTATGCCTATGCTTTGGTGTTACTTCTGGAGTTTTGTTTTTCAGCTAGTCAGATAAACTAACAAAACTGCACAAATTTTATCAGGTTGGCTGAGTAGGAGATTGCTCAGGAAGAGATGTTTCAAAAAAATGGTAAAGTTAGAAGACATAGCACACAGGTGATTTTCTTCTGTACCAGAGAAACTAGTAAGTACAAACTGTATTAATTTTTTGAAAGCACAAATAAGCAGCTGGACTAGTATTCCACATAAGATTTGTCAACTGATAGGGCACAAGTTATACATACTATAAACCTGGCCATGAGAAAGCAGCCAACATCTGTAGTAGTAAAGATGCAATCATACTAGTAGAAGCAGTTGATCTTGACAAAACTGTGGTAAAGGTTAAGGCATTAAAAATTGCAGACAATATGGTGTTTGTGGAAAAGGATTATTCACTGTATACCAGGCAGAAGAGAATAACATTTATCAGGAATGTCAAGAGACAGGTATAACATTCAAGCTGATGTATCCAGCTATCTTCAGAATATTTTTTTCCTGGAGGATCAAAGTAATATTTTGATGTAGAACAGGAGGAAATATAAAAGTTTGCCTAACAAAAAGTGAGCCATCAAACAGAAAGAGACTCCGTTTTTCATTCTCCTGATAAAAAAAGCTAATATAGAGACTTTACCAGTGAAAACTTTTCCAGTGTTCCAAAGGAAAATACTTGAGAAACACAAAGAAGTACAGGACTTGACTAGAAGAATCAGGAGTACCTTGGATTTGAATCATATACTGGGACTGGGGGATGGAGATGAACAGAAAGAAAATCAGGAACACTGAAAGTGGTTAATAAATATTATGCTATAAAGCATCAATCCCACTTCTGAAACATGTCTTTAAAAAAGTGACAAGATTGGACTTTTGTTGACTTTGTTAAACTTTTGCAGGACTGAAAAGCATATACCCCACTTCATATCATTAATGTTTGGTGAGACAATAACTGTAAGTAAACATTTTTTGTTCTTAATAGTATTTATATAAATCACTTCATGAAATAAATTGCATGTTATATAGTAAGCATTTTTAGTTATTGTTGTATGTGGCAACCATACTAAAGTAAACGAGTACCTTTTTCTTTTTTAGTTTTAAGAAATGTAGGCATTACAATGTAAAAAGAGAATAGAGGTCATCTTAAGTTAATATGCTGTAATCTTGGATTGTTGAGGTGGTGATGGGGTGTAAAACTGCATAGATTATAATTTGTAGACTTGATATGTTTTCTCTTTCTTTTTTTTGCATAGGTAAATATCTGGATTAAGGCCCTTGGCTTAAAACTAATAACAAGTATTTTGTGAAACCAAGTAAATAAGAGAATACTGAATGTAATGAGAAGTTTTCCTTTAGTAAATAAATGTTCAGTATAAGTTGAGAAGTTTGCAACTGAGGGCAGCTGTAGATTTTATTCTTATGTTTCTATGAAGACGTGTGGACTAGAGAGACAGGCAATAAAAGCCAGAACACTTTTTAAGGCTAAAGTTTAATGTTTTTTAAAGCATACCAGCTATGATAAGATAAGAATAGATAGCAATTAATGAAAGTATGAGCACAGGCTGTAGCATGTGCCATAACATAAGAAACCTTAATTTTAGGTTAGGTAATGCCTGTGGTGGCAGTTGTGATTTGGGACAATTTTTCCTATCGGGAGGGTTAAACTTCATTATTTGAAGATATACATAGTTTTGTGTTTGTTTTAAGTTAATAAATTCTGTGGGTGTTCCTATAAGTTTTTTTTTTTTTTTTTTGAGGGTTTTCAATAAAACAAAAAGTCTTGGCAAAAAACAGTTCTATAAGATATCACCCTAAAAACGATAGTGGGTACATATAACACTAATGTTGAAAATAGACACTTAAAAAGCTGTCATATATGATAGATGGGAATAATAACCTCTTATCATAATGGATACACTATCTATGTTATTTTGGAATATAAATGGCCTCACAGATATAAATAAAAAGGTAAGATTATTGACTTATATTAAGAAATACAGAGTGCAAATAGGAATGCTACAGGAGACACATTTGAAAAGAAGTAAACGTGAGGATTTCGGGTAGATATTTTGCAGAGTATCAGGGACAAAAGAAAAGGGGAGTATTTATACAAATTGCTAGAGGAATTCCAATAGTGAAAAAAGAAAAAAAAGATACTAATGGTATATTTGTGGTAGTAAGGGGTTACTAGCAAGGGAGGAGGATAACACTGGCATGTATTTATATTCCAGCTAAAATTTCTACTATGGGGCTTAAGACATTTTTGGGAGACATAATCAGCTTTCATCAGGGAATATTACTTATAGTTGGGAATTGGAACACATAATCTGCTCAGTGAGGATGTATGCAGAGGACCTAGAAAGGGAAAATATAACAAATGGTGTAGATTTCTAAAGACATTTATGAAAATATTTGGTATGGAAGACATGAATTCAGTAGTAGGAACTCAGAGAGAATTTACATATTATTCCCCAAAGTACAATAACTGGGCTAGACTAGACAGAAATTATATTTCACTGGAACATGTGTATTTAATTGAAAGCTTCAACCCACATCCAATAACTATTTCCGATCTTGTGCCAATAACAACTAAGATAAAAATGCAGGGTAATGAAGTAAATATGAGACAATGGTGTTTCCCCACCTACCTGTTAAATGAGAATAATTTAAGCAATGAGTAATAGAAATTACTTGAGAGTTATTAGGGAAGACAGACATTTCTACACAAGTTATGGCTAGTTAGAGTAATAAAATTTAAATGCAGTTAAAATAGGGTAGAAATAAAAGAAAAATATATATGCTTGAAAACTAACAAACATTGTTTAGAAGGGCTGACAGAGGTTAAAGTATTGCAGAATAACAGGAATCTCACTGAACAAGAAGTGCAACTGCAAAGTGCTAAAGAAAGAATGATGTAGTATCCAGATAATATGCATGAGTTTAGAAGATTATTGTTAAGCAACTTTTTTATAATAACTCCAGAGCACAAAAAACATTTACCACAATGACTTAGACAACAGCAACTAGAAAGGGTTGTTGCCAAACCTAGGGAGCCTATAACAATAACAATAACCAGCGGTATTAAAGATATTTTGGAAATTTTATAAAATGTATATAATGCAAAAAAAAATGGATGCCAAGAAAGAGCTCAACTGGAAACATGTATGGAAGTCTAAAGTATGCCAAGGTTAGAGGTTGATGATGCTCAATAAGTAACATCTAAGATAAGAGGAGTTGAGATAAAATGATGATGCACAAACAATCTGCAGGAATGTATGTAGGAATTGATGATATTCCTATGGAGGTTTGGAAGCTAGGAGGGAAGAACTGTTAAAGATCTGGAAAGTTTTGTTTAACAGTATTTAAAAAGGAGGAGAAGCACCAAAATCCTGTTAGAAAGCTGTGGTGACTATAATACCTAAAGATGATAAAGACCCATCACTCCCAATGTCTTATAGGCCCATTTCAATTTAAAACCATGATTATACAGTATTTATATTTATCATAGGTTCATAGCTTAGAACTAGGCTAATTGCCCTTGCAAGGCCATTTCAAGCCTAGCTAATTACCCCATGTGAGAATCAAACCCTGCACCTTGCATCTGTAAGGTAAACATCTTAACCATTATGCCATCCTCCCTCCCATAACTGCTAAAAGAATGCAGAGGTGTTGCCAAAATTGATAGATATGGATTTATCTGGTTTGTGGAGGAGAGGCAAACATTTGGCAACTTTAACAGAACAATGATGAATCAGGGGAAGCAGAATATAAGAAAATACTGCTGTTGTTGGTGAGACTTGATGCAGAGAAAGAATTTGTCAGAGTAAGTTGTCTTTTTATGAGTTGGGCAATGGAAGCATTTTCATTCCCTGATACAATAACAAGGTTAATTAAGAGGATATATGAGGGATCGAAAGCAAAACTTAAAGTGTGAGGGTTCCTGTCTGACAAGTTTTGACTGAAAAGAGGAACCAGGCAAGGTTGTATTCTTTGTTTTCTCTTTATTTGCTTTATATTTAGAACCATTGACAAAGACAATAAAGGTCTCAGAAATTCAAGGATATAATATGTATGGTAATCAAGAAAAGATGGCTTTATCTGCAAACTAATAAATGAACACTAAGTGCTAAAAATGGGAATATAGTCAGCAATACTAGAATCAGAGCTTTTATTCCACAAGATATTTAAGACATTCATTAAGTGTTTTTGTCCCTCATATGGGACTTAATCAGAATGGCTTCTGTCATTACATTGCTTCCTTAAATATTCAAAACAATAAAAAAACTACAATTACATCACTTCTGTCAACATTTAAACTAGCTAAGAAAGCTTATTAAAAAAATTACACGGACATATAAAACAGGAAAATTAAACATAACAGCTATCCAGGGATGACTAACCAAAGGATGTTCAGCAAAATTAGCAAACCAGGATAATTCTTCTGTTGTCTAGTAGCTCTTATTTTAAGTATTGGCTGAATACAAACATTGCCATTAAGCCCAGGCATTACTTCAGCATTCAGTCTAAACTGCTAAAGTAATTCTTTTCCAAAAAATTTTCTGATTCAACCCCTGAGATTTTTTCTTACAATATATATAATGCCAGAAATATTTTTTTATAAGTGTGACATATTTCTGCATGTTTTGTCAAGGCATTATTAGGATTCCTTGTTATGTCCATACATCCTTTTTCTAAGCATGCTTTTGGTTTCCCCCATAAAAACTGTCACATCCTGAACATACAGCCAGATACACCAATCCTGTTGTAGTACAATTTCCTCCTTTAAGTATGACTTTAAAATTTAACCTATTTTTTAAGATAATGAATTTCTTCTCCAGAATGTATAAATAGTGGTTACAGGAATCAAATTGTAATGCTGATTCCCAGTTTCCTGTTCCAGTAGTTTGATCTTTAGGTCTTTCCAAGAGCTTTTTAAAATTAGCCATGATCTTATTAACAAAAAGCAGTTTGTCTCCAAAAATTCTATTTAATCTTTGGTGCCCTTAAAAACTTCCAATTACTCTTAACAATACTTTATATATACCCCTAATACTGCCACTATATGCCACTAGGCATGCCCTTATGAAAATACCATCATTTGCACATGAAGTTTAACTTCCTACTTCCCTAGGGGGCTCTTCCCCAAAAGTGGTTTGCATTTAATACCCCAGAGGTCTTTTACTTCATTAAGAATATTACTCCTTATAATCTTGGGGTAACCCCTCTCAAGAAACATCAGTGTTAAAGTATTAATTTCTGTTTCTAAGTCTTCTCTTGTAGATATCATCCTAGTACCATAATGACCTGACCTTTTATCAGATTCCTTTTAAAGTAATAAGAGTGAAGAATAAAGTGCAAGTATGAGTTGCTAAAAGTGGGCTTCCTGTAAATTTTAGATATAAAACCAATGTCCATAACACTGATATTCACATCCAAATAATGCACCTTTTCCTTATCAGAGTTAAAATAAATGTTAAAAATCCAATTGTGTAACAAAGCAATAAAATTATTAATTGTATAATCTGGTCCATTTCATACAATAAATATATCATCCAAAAATCTAAGATATATCTTAATATAGTTATAAAATTCATTAGTAAAATAAAACCCTTGTTGTCTCCCAAACCAAAAGAACTGCATTGGCATATATGGGAGCACAGACTACAATAGCTTTGAGCTGTCTAAAAATTTCTCCATCAGAATAAATAATTATTTTCCAAGCTAGGGTAGCAAAATTTGATAAATACCTAATATCCTCTCCAAATAAAAAAAAAAAAAAAATCACATTCAATCAATGGGGCCAAGAAACTGGATAGTTCCTCTTCAGTAGGGATATAATTGGATAAATCAACCAAATCAATTGCTAAAAATCCAACACCTTTTTTTACAAATTTCAGGAGTCAATCTTCCTAGGAAATCCCAGGAATCATTTAATAAATGAGGTTCCAATAAAAACGAAGGTTTTAAATTTTGTCAATGTCGTAGGTGGGTCTTGGATTTGCAAGCTGAAACAAATGGTCTGCATGGCAGAGCAAAAAAAATGGAATCATATATTTGTAGTGGAATGAATAAAATACCTTACTGAACATATGTATTGTATAAAAGATATTTTATCTTCATTTATTTTATTTCCAGAAAAGACTTGAAACTTTCAAGATGTTCCACAGCATTGAAATGTCCTTTTTATGGTTTTATCAGGTGCAAAATAATGTAGTCTGCAAAAATGCAGAAGTATGTAACACTTATAAAAAAATTATTTTTGGGATTATAGATATTGTAAAAAAAAATCCCAAGGGAGGTAAATGGAAAAAAAATATTCGAATACAAACAATAAACTTGGCTGTTTAGACTAAATTCTGCAGTTATGTCTGGGCTTAATGACAATTTTTGTGTTCAGCCAGTACTTAGAATAAGAGCTACTAGACTATAGAATAATTATTCCTGTGTTGCTGAATAATTTTACTTTTATTTTTTACTCTGGATTGTCTCCTCTATTAAAGTTTTTAACTAGTTATATCATTTATCCAGTTTTGTGTATGTGTGTGTCTGTGTGTGTGTGTGTGTGTGTGTGTGTGTGTGTGTGTGTGTGTGTGTGTGTGTGTGTGTGTGTGTTGTATATATATATATATATATATCTTTAATACAATTAAACGTATTTCTGCGGCCTTTCCAGTTGTTTCAGATGTCTTGAGAGGTACATACCAAATGGGGCATTTAAAGAGATTTATCATTTTAAAGATGAAAGCAGCTTTAGTATGATTTTTTTACTTCAGTTTTAACACATTTTCAGTGTACAACAGTAGATGTGATTGATTTAGTTGTATTTCATTATTTAGACTATGTAATACAACTAGATGTTTCAGGACTGGTTCTTTAAGAAACTACACTTGGTAGTTGAATGACATCATAATTTATTTTCCTAATTCAAATTTGATTGGATGAATTTTTTGTATTAAATTAAGTTTGTTGTGGAGAGTCCATTCCACTTTTTGATTTTTATTTTGTATGGATATGGATAGCAAGAGACAAGGAGTGAAACTAGTTTTAGTCCCTTTAGTTTTAAATATAGGTCAAGCATATTGTTTTCAACCAGAGAAATGGACAATAATTAATGAAGAGTTAAAGGAATTTATGAACAGGAGAAGAGGCTAAAGGTCATGCGGGATAAGCTGATCCTTCCAAAAAATACATATTTTAAAGGGATATTTTAGAGTTACATAGTTAAGGCTCATATACATAACACTAGCAGAAAGCTACAATTCAAAGGGGAAAGTATGATGGTGAAATGGGGAAAATTCAAGAAATAAGGAGAGACTGGGATTTGGGATGCAGATCCTTAAGGAGAATAACAAAAGATACACAGAAATTGCATGCCCTCAGTTTAAAAGAAAATGAGCTAAGAGAAGAGTTGCTTGATTTAATAGACATAGATGGACATATTAAGATCAATGAAATAAATAGACTACAGAAGGTCAATAAAGCCAAAAAAGTCAGAAGTTTGAAAAAAAAAAAACAAATGAACACAGTAATTAGGACTGTTCACAGAGATCCATGTGATATAACAGAAGTAAACAGGGTATATTACTGTGCAGCTAAATTAATAACTGATAAAGTTCTGCCACAAGAATACAGGGTAGTGAAGGAAAGGAAGGGGATACATTGAATACCATCGTGGAAGTATCAAATAGAGAATACTATAAAGCAATTAGGACAAGAAGTGTAACTGTTGCAAGAATATAGAAGAGGAGGAAACAGATCAACAAAAATACTAAGAAAGTTAGACATGATAAAAGCAATGTGCAGTATTAGAAAATACCAGAATTTATCATGCACTATCATAAATAACAAACTAAAAACTTCAGCACAGACAGAAAATCTTAGAAGAGTCACAGATAAATATAAAGGAAAGGTACAAAATAAGCAATTTATTGATGACCCAAAAATGTTTTATAGAGAATTAGGAAACAAGGAAAAAGGAATTGAAAGACCACCAAAAAAAGAAGAAATAGATGCATTTTGGAGAAGTATCTATGAAGATCATGTGGAACATAACAAAGATGCTAAATGGCTAGAAGACGTAAAAGAAAGAATAAGAAGTTTAAAGGTACAGAATATGAAATGGGATGAAGTAACAGCCAGAGAGATTGAAACAAAGTGAAGAAAAGCCTCTAATTGGAAAACCCCAGGCACAGACACAGTGCCTAACTTTTGGTTAAAAGTATTAATATCTTTGCACGATGATTTGGACATGAGTAAGAATAAGAAGTTTAAAGGTACAGAATATGAAATGGGATGAAGTAACAGCCAGAGAGATTGAAACAAAGTGAAGAAAAGCCTCTAATTGGAAAACCCCAGGCACAGACACAGTGCCTAACTTTTGGTTAAAAGTATTAATATCTTTGCACGATGATTTGGCCATGAGTAAGAACTATTTATATGCACACCCTGAACAGACATCAATCTGGCTAGCAACAAGAAAAACAATGCTTCTATTTAAGAGTGAACCTGCAAGCTACCCTAAAAATTGCAGATCAATACCTTGCCTTCCGATGACGTATAAACTATACACAGAAATTGATGTTGACAGAGTTTATAGTCATTTAGAAGAAAACTCAATTATATCATTAGAATAAAAGGGCAATAAAAGAAAGTCATATGGAACAAAGGATCATTTGTTGTTAAATAAAGTCTCATAGTGGACAACTGTAAAAAGCAGAAGAATCTAAGTATGGCATGGATTGACTACAAAAAAGCATTTGATAGTATCCCACATTCATGGATAAAAGAGAGCTTAAAAATGTATAAGATACACCCTACACAGATCAACTAAATTATAGTGACCATGAAACAGTGGCAGACCACTTTACAATTAAGCCATGATAAAGGACAAATTGTTATTCCATGGATACAATTAAAAATTGGGATATTCCAGGGTGACTCGGTCACCACTGCTATTCTGTCTTGCTATTAATCCACTAAGCTGTCTACTTAACAGCTTAGGCCATGGTTATAATTTGGCTGTAGAAAACAACAAAGTGTAATGACTTCTCATCTTCTCTTTGTTGATGATTTAAATTTAAAACTGTATAGCTCATCAGATGAGGAACTGAAAGCACAACTGCAAGTTTTCAAAACTTTCTCAGATGATAAAAGAATGTCATTTAGTCTTGATAAATCCACAAAAGCAACCTTTAAAGCAGGAAAGTTGCAGCACCAGAAAATCAGTTTGAGACAAGAATGTGATACAAAAGAACTTGAGCAAGAGGGATTGCATACATATTTGGGAATTGACGAAAGATCAACAATAAAAAATTAACAAATGCAAATAAAACTTAGTAAGAAATACTTTAGAAGACTTAAATTAAACATGAAAACAGTGTTGACATCTAGGAACAAAATCTAAGCTACAAACCAACTTGCTCTTCCTGTCCTAATTTACAGTTTTGGAGTGATTGACTGGCCCCAAAACTTGTTGGATAGATTAGATAGGAAAACAAGAAGGATGCTTCATGCTCACCAAATGATTTATAAGAATCAGTGCATACCAAGATTATATATCTCTGAAGGAGGGATGGGCCTCCATGAAATTGATTACATGTATAGAGCTGCAATTGTGGGTCTCCACACATATCTGCTAAACTCACAAGGTCCAAATGCAGTGAAAATTTTTACCATGAGGAGAATAAATCTAAGATATCTTCTCTGCTTAATCTAGCAGAAGCATATCAGTACTAAGCAGGAATGGAAATCAAATCAGAAGTAGATAAAAATCAGGCAGCAACTGAATGTGCCAAAAAGCAAAAGAAAGAATATAAGGTGAAGGACCAGATGAGAAGGCAAGAAATGTAGAAAAATCATAAATACAGTTGCAGGTATAGAAAGCCTCTGGAAGAACCTCATGTTGATCAAGAATGAACACATAAATGGTTAAGGAGAGGTGAATTCAAACCAAGAGATGAAAGGTTAATATCGGTAGCCCAAGACAGTGGGCTGCATACACGTTGGTATACAAAGTCCACTGAACATGTAGGAGAAACAAACAAATATAGGTTTTGTAAAACCGAATTGGAAACAGTTGCACACCTTGTTGCTGATTGTAACATACTAATGCAGATGGATTGTATACTGAAAGGCATAATAATGCGGCAAGATTGTTGCACTGGGGATTGTGCAAACATTATGGTACTGAAGTGGCTGAAAAACAATGGAAACATGAACCACAAACATCATAGAAAATGATGAAGTGTACATCATATAGGATCATCCAATAACAACAGTTCAAAAGATAGATGCTAGAAAACTGGATGTACTGGTCTATAAAAAGAAGACTAAAGTAGCATTAATCATTGAAATTGTCACACCCAGTGATTACAGTGTCTTGTGTACAGAGAGACATAAAGTCATAAAATATCAGGAATTGCAGGCAGAAACGAGAGCAATGTGGAAGAAAGATACCTAGACAGTCCCAACAGTAGTAGGAGAAATGGATCTTAAAAAAAAAAATCTATAATTGTATTTAGATATGTTACTAATACATATAACTCCATACAAATTGCAGAAGGAGTCATTACTGGGCATATTGCGGGTGTTGCAAAGAGCACTTCTGTGTGACATCAAAGATTTGAAACAATACTAACATCATGAACTTTAATCATACTTTGACTTAGGAATGGGGTTCATTCCCATTATGGCATTAGAAACCCTAAAGATTTGTAGATATTAAAAAGGGAGAAATTATATTCATAAAGTAGCAGAAAGTATTTTAAGAACTAAGCCAACATGAGATTGGAGAAAGGAAATTTTGCCAGTAGGGTTGACTGCAATTAGGGGTCCAGAGAACAGGACAGAGGGGTTTGGAATTTAGTAGAGAAATCTGGCAAAGGCTATGGCTAGGAGCAAATGGGTGTAACTAAGGAAATATTTTTTTGAGCTGAGGTAGAGGACATAATAAGGCCTTGTTAAGAGTTTAATTATGGTGACGTCTAAAAAGCAATTACTAGAAAATGGAAATCAAAGTCTAAATAAAATGTGCTTGAAGGATTAAATATTCTAACAGCGATAAAAGAACTGGAATTGGGATCTTTAGAAAAGGGTACGAGCAAATTACATTAAAAAATACTTGTAGTATAATGTTTTGGAGATTTAAGGGAAGGCAGTAAGTGGGCAATTTATGTAATGTTGGATTGATGATAGTTACACAAAAAAGATGTGATGATTTGTTTTTTTTTATATAAATGTGTAGTTGCCTTTGTCTTAAGTGATAATTTAAAAAGAGATGTAAAAAGTAGAAATTCTTTGCTCCCTCAAACATGTATATCTCAACAGTTTCATTAAAAGTACCACCATAAAGTTACCGTAAACACAGTAAGGAAGTTATATTGCTGGATTCCTTAATGTAAGAAGATCCCTTTACATAAATGCAACAGGCACAAACATAATCAACTCACTCCTCACTTCTGCATGCGTATTAGTTTATTACATCATTGACTGGTTTGATCAGAAGTTGCTATACACCATAAAAATATTTCTCAGCAAATCACAAGAAAAGAACTTTGGAGCTCATAACCTCTGCTCAGAAGTCCAGTCACATAAGCATCAAGTGAGTTTTTGGTCAGAAGTACAATGAAACAGCTATACATCCTTACAGCTTTGGAAATATTATGTCTATCTACATGTACATTAGGTTACATAATTATTTGCTCTTCTCTTTACATCTAACTTCATTATAAAATAAAAATTAAAAGGAAAACCACAAGTAATGGTGAAGCACACTGTCACACAAAAAAGACTTTAATCCACTGGTTTAGCACTTTCAGCCCAAATATTAGGCCTTCATCAGAACAAACTGTTAAAAAACTGTCGCATTTTTATAGCATCATCAGTACACATCAAACCGATCAGATCTCAGTTTTCTTAAAACTTAATATAAAAAATATATATGTGTGTATAAAATACATCCTGAATAATGCATTCATTTTTAACAAGCATATAAACTATTTACATTTATTATAATAGGCTTTTCTTTTCAACACCGCTTTATAGTTGACGCCATTGTTAAGCCTTGGTGCCCTGCATGCAACCAAAAGAACATGCCATTTGAACTCTCTTAAATCTAGTTCCCCATCTCTGTCTCCATTGAAATCCACTGGAACATGATCTATAACTGTGAAAAGAAACTTAACATTGTCATTTTTACCCACACAGTTTAAAGTGTGCTTATAAAGAGCATTGTCCAAATTTCTCTTTCTGTTGGCATAATAATGTTCATACATCCTGTTTTTAAGTTGCCTATTGGTCTTCCTAATATAAAACAAAAAACAGGTGAAGCATTTTGCCATGTATACCACAAAGGTAGATTTACAATTGAAAATGCCTGGAACATGCCACCTCTTGTTCTGGGTTACAATATCAAATGCTGGTCCCTCTGAAATGTATTTACAAAAATTGCAGCTTTTGCATTTAAAAGTACCTGTGTTACCTTGGGGCATTTTTTCTTGGTCTGCTTTCTAACATTTTTTTTTAAATTCCTTGCTCTTGTGTTAACAAAAATGGGGGCTTGTTCTACTACCATCTGAAGATCAATGTTAGAAACTAATATTCTCCAGTTGTTGTCACTATATTTTTGATTTCTTTGCTGTCTATGGTAAAGGTTACCAACATTGACGTAACCCAATCCTTCTTGTCCTGTGTGTTTCCTCTTAGCCCCTCCTTTTCGTTTGTACTAATAATGTAATGCTTAATTTTGGAAGGGTACCCCCAGTTTTTAAATCTAAAATGCAGTTCCTGCACTAACAGATCTAACTGTGCTTTGTCACTTGTAAGTCTCTTAAGTCTTGCTAACTGCAACTTTATAATGTTGTATTTCACATAAGTGGCAGGCATACTAGAATAACTCAAAAGAAGACCATTACTTGCTACATTTTTATAACTGATGCTGGACCCAAAAAACTCTTTACCTTCCCCTTTAATAACCTCTAAATCTAAAAAAAATCTTAAAAGTGTCCCAGCTACCAGTAAAATGCAAAAAAAAGAGGTGTTGTTCTTCACGTCTTCAATAAAAAGTAAGAGCTCAGTTGGTGTTCCTCTCCAAATAAAAAACAAATCATCAATAAAATAATGGTAACTCACAATTTTGTGTCTCTTGGTAAACATGGACATAATGTTGTTTTCCCAGTAAGCCAAAACTAAATTGGCATAATTGGGAGCCATCCTGGCACCCATCGCCACACCCTTGATTTGCAGAAATATTCATTGTCAAGCATGAAGTAATTGTATGAAAGAACTTTGTCCATTCATTCCAACATAAACCTACACTCTTCTAATTCATATACTCCACTGTTAATTAACAAATTCCCAACCCACTCTAAAACCAAATCATGGTGAATGCAGGTGTATAAAGATGCCACATCAACTGTCTTCAAGAAATCACCAGCTTCAACCTTAATTTTCTTGATTTTGCTTAAAAAAATAAAAATAATCCCTAATAAAGAATTCTGTCTTCTGTACTATCTCAAGCAGAGTTCTGTCTATAAACTTAGAACATGGCTCTAACTTCAATGCTGGTGGGGAAACTATAGGCCTGTAAGGGGGACAATGACCATCCTTGTTTATCTTTGGAATTCCAAAGAGATGCCCTATCGTGGGTTTGCCTACTTACAAAAAACTCATACATATTCCTGGAAATTAAATCTTCTGCTAAAGCTTCAAAAAGCCAAGAATCTATTCTTTTGTAAGCTTTTAGGAGATCACCTTTGGAAATGTTTTTATATACAGTTTCATCTGCTAATAAAAATTGCATCCCCCTCACATAATCATCAGAATTCACTATGGCCATTGAACCCACTTTGCCTGCACGCATAACCCTGATAGAAATATCATCCTTAATAGAGGTTAAAATCATTTGCTCTTCTGCAGTCATATTATAACATTTTCTCTTACTTCTTTTGTTTAATAAATCCCTAATTTCTGTTTCACACAAATCCTTAAATGATTTTAATG
Organism: Protopterus annectens; assembly: GCF_019279795.1. Taxonomy (NCBI): domain Eukaryota; kingdom Metazoa; phylum Chordata; order Ceratodontiformes; family Protopteridae; genus Protopterus; species Protopterus annectens. Next base: position 1,111,829,740 of record NC_056730.1, read on the forward strand.
CAGGGTGCAGAGGTGGGTTAAAAGTACTAGGTGTAACAAAATCACCCTTTTGTTTACCTTCTTGATTTCCCATTAACAGCTTTAAATTCAGTTTTCTGGTGTAGGTTTTTAAATTAACAACAGTGTCCACAATGTCCGCCCTTCTATAGGGCACAAAATTGAAGCCTTTCTTTAATAACTTAGTCTCTGCTTCTGTAAAAACCCTGTGTGACAGGTTGTATATTTTAAAATCCATAGGCATTACCTGTATGTTTGATGCCATTCCAGATTTTTTCATCTGTGAAACAGAGAGTAAACACTGGCTTGATTCGAAGTTTTGGCTACCTGTATGACTGTCGGATTGTTGTAGCTGTTCAAATTCCTCCTCAGTGGTACATTTTGCTTCCCTGGTGTCACAGTCTTCCATTGGTGATGTTGCACTGTTTTTTACTCCTACAGATGCTTTGAGCGCAGAGGGGATAAAAAAGATTTGGAAAATCTGCTGTTTTTTTTTTATTGTAAAAGCCTCTGTTCACTCAAACGACTTCTTCCTCCCCTGTTGCAATGTTCTGCAATGACGTCAGCTCACCAGAAGTATTGCTTGCTGATTCTGTAGGTTTAACGGTGGAATTACATTTCCTTTTTCTATACAGCCTGCAGTCCCTGTTTACTTTCTTTTCTTTCTTTTGCCTCAAAGAATTGTCTAAGGCATCATCTTTAAACTGTATTCACCTTAGACCATCATCAATTTCTTTTGGTAAGGCAGCCAGTCTGAGTTTATCTATATAAGTCCATCGATCCACTTAACAAGCTTATGCTCCTCTTCTTCATGGTGTTCCTTAAGTACTTTAAGGAACACCATACCTGTGTCTTACCAGATCTTTTGCCATTTGTTATGAAAAGTGTTGCTAAAAATACCATTGGGAGTATTATGTACCTGCAGTGGATCGATGGACTTATATAGATAAACTCAGTCTGGCTGCCTTACCAAAAGAAATTGATGATGTTCTAAGGTGAATACAGTTTAAAGATGATGCCTTAGACAATTCTTTGAGGCAAAAGAAAGAAAAGAAAGTAAACAGGGATCGCAGGCTGTATAGGGAAAGGAAATGTAATTCCACCTTTAAACCGGCAGAATCAGCAAGAAATACTTCCGGTGAGCTGACGTCATTGCAGAACATTGCAACAGGGGAGGAAGAAGCCATCAGAGAATGAAGGCTTTTACAAGAAAAAATAACAAATGGCTTCAAACATACATGGATTTTAAAATATACAACCTGTCACACAGGGTTTTTACAGAAGCTGAGACTAAGTTATTAAAGAAAGGCTTCAATTTTGTGCCTTCTAGAAGGGCGGACATTGTGGACACTGTTGTTAATTTAAAAGCCTACACCAGAAAACTGAATTTAAAGTTGTTAATGGGAAATCAAGAAGGTAAACAAAAGGGTGATTTTGTTACACCTAGCACTTTTAAACCAATTCTGCACCCTGCATTAAAAAAATTTGAGGATTTGTGTGAAACAGAAATTAGGGATTTATTAAACAAAAGAAGTAAGAGAAAATGTTATAATATGACTGCAGAAGAGCAAATGATTTTCAACTCTATTAAGGATGATATTTCTATCAGGGTTATGCGTGCAGACAAAATGGGTTCAATGGCCATAGTGAATTCTGATGATTATGTGAAGGGGATGCAATTTTTATTAGCAGATGAAACTGCATATAAAAACATTTCCAAAGGTGATGTCCTAAAAGCTTAATTTCCAGGAATGAGTTTTTTGTAGTAGACAAAACCAAGATAGGGCATCTCTTTGGAATTCCAAAGATACACAAGGATGTTCATTGCCCCCCCTTACAGGCCTATAGTTTTCTCACCAGCATCGAAATTAGAGCCATGTTCTAAGCTTATAGACATAACTCTGCTTGAGCTAGTGCAGAAGACAGAATCCTTTATTAGGGATTCTTTTGATTTTTTAAGCAAAATCAAGAAAAATTAAGGTTTAAGCTGGTGATTTGTTGGGTGACAGTTGATGTGGCATCTTTATACACCTGCATTATCCATGATTTGGGTTTAGTAAAAAAAGAACCTTCTCACTACGAAAGGTAAATCTTAAATAAATGCAACAAAGGACATGGGTTAAGATTCACCACCAACGGCTATTAAAAACGTAACCTTTATTGTAGATAAAAGATGTATAATAATTAAAAAGCTCAAGTGGACGTCTCTCTCAAACAATAAGCGCTTTCAAGTAATCTTCATCAGATCATTATATGGGTGGGAACTAGTAAATCCTTTTATAGGTATAATAATGAAGAAGTTTACAGCTGTGCTCAACGTTCTTAGCACTCATAAGTCTCTCAGCCAATAGTAAAGTTGAAAAGTGCCAAACCTCTCATTTCCGCAAACAGGATATGAAATTACAAACAAGCCTTTCTTTAGAGACCTATCCTAGGTCTCCTTGCCTTTAAAATGGGCTTCAAAGGAACCACGATATTAAGCCCTGGCAAGCGATCTGCTTGCAGATTTACTCTCCACCTTATTTCTCATTGTTCCGTAAAGTTAGAAATATCTCCTTTTCTCTTAGTGGAATAGACAACCTCCAACACCTTGAACACAAAAGTATGTGTAGTGTGTTGTGCAATATGTGCAGCCAAGGCATTGTGTTCATCTTTATTTCAAATGTCCCGAACGTGTCTCTGAATTCTCTGTTTAAGCATCTGGTTGGTTTTGCCAACATAAAATGCTGGACCTTACAGAAATAGATGCTTGGTGCCAGAGCCATGGGCTCAAGCTCAATGCCAAGAAATGTATTGTTATCCCCTTTGGGAAAAAACATGTATCTATGAATTACCATATAGGTGGCAGTACACTAAACACAGAAAGTGTGATAAGAGACTTAGGGACACAGGTGGACAGTGGTCTTACCTTCGATAACCACATAGCCACAACAGTCAGGAAATCCTTCTATGTGGCACACCTCATCACGAAGGGCTTTTCATCCAGAAAAAAGGAGGTCATTGTCCCACTGTACTCATCCCTCATTAGACCCATTATAGAATACAATGCCCCATTTGGTATGTACCTCTCAAGACATCTGCAACAACTGGAAAGGCCTCAGAAATACCTCACTAAAAGAATTACAGGCCTAAAGCAGATGCCCTACGCTGACCGCCTTAAAAAACTCCAGCTATACTCTGTCGCATATCGTCTACTCAGAGGCGATCTCTGCTTAACATACAAGGCCATGTCAAACCCAGAGCTGTTGGACATGCTACACTTAAAGAAATCCCAATCCCTCAGAGCTACACGCTCCAGGGATCTAAACCTTGTCATCACAATAAACAAAACATGCTGGAGGGATAGATTCCTGACCCAGAGACTCCCCAGACTCTGGAATAGATTGCCCATACATGTCAAGCAGAGTGCCTATTTGGACCTCTTCAAGAGGAACCTTGACGATTGGATGGGAGAAAGGAAATTCACCCCGGGGATCACGTCAGTCTCCCTGCTAGACAGGGGTCCAGGAAAGTAAATAATGTTGGAAGAAATAGCCAGGGAATTGTTATGGCTAGGCTTGTATAGGCCCTAGGGCTGATAGCCTAGTACCAACCTATGAACCTGTGAACCTATGACAAAGTTTGCAGGTGGCTAAATAGACTAAATTAGAGGTTGTACAGGCAACTGTACAATTCAGTCTATATCGATGGCCAGTGGTCGGATGTATAAATTCATCCTGATTATCTCTAAGATGGAATGTTATGCATCTTCCACATGCTTTTGTTCCCTTGTTTGATTCAAATACTGTTTTACCGAAACCATCTTTATTGCAAAGTAGCCTTTTCAGGTTTTTCTTGTTCCGATAAGTAAAATATGGTGTATCTCCCACTATTGTTCATAACTTTGTGTCCTGCGTTAATATCAGTCAATACTTTTTTATGATACCATTAACTTCTTGGTTATCGGCAGCATAATTCAAAATAATTCTGAGCCCATCATCTTTTTGTTTCAGGGAATTTCTTTGGTTGGTGGTTGCGTGTCTACAATAGGGTAGCCCTTTGCCTGTTCTTAGAGTGTCCAGATCCTCATTGGATAAATATAAATCTTGATGGGTATTGCCTCTTTTCTGTAAGCATTTATTTAAGTTCTCAACCTTTTCAATAGAAATCTCATCTTGTGTGCATAATTGAGATATGCAAGTTACTTCATTGTACAAAATGTTTTTAGTTATATGGCGGGGATGAATGCTACTCTTATGAAGGTAATTGTTTCTCCATGTAGATTTTCTATGCATGCTGGTCTCTATGACAGTTGTCCCAGCTAGGCTGATATTGACATCTAAAAATTCAACTTGGGTCTGTGACCATTGGCCAGTAAAAGTCAAATAGTTGGTTGTTTGATTAATGCAATTCATAAAATTGGCTATTTCCTCTTCAGCACCCTGTATGAATTGTACTAATAATTCACTAAAAATTTAAACGTGGGTCCAATAAACCAGTATTGTACCGCCACCTTGTGGCCGAAAAACACGTAAATCATAATTTAGCTGCTCTTAACTTGAGAACTGAAGAAATGGACAGCATGTCGTTTAGACCTGGTGGCTTCGTAGATTCTAATACAATCTGCCAGTACAACTCCCTGTATTTCAAGTATTTTTTACTTGCTAGACATTATTTTTAATTTTTAAAAATGTTTAAATATTGTTACTGTTATTGTTTGTGATTATTTATTCATTACAGGCTTTTTAATATTTTTACCAGGTTACGTAAGGATTCAATATGTTTTAATATGTATAAATGGTTTAATTAACATTTATTCACAATTTCTGTTCAGTCAGTACTGATTTTCATCAACGTAATTAAATTAATTTATTTGCATAATTGAATGGATATATAAGGGTTCATTTCAGTGTTTTAATCTTGTTCATTCTGATGAAGACTTGTTTGTGGTCGAAAACGTACAAATTGGTCTGGCGTTATATTTGTTACAGAGATTTTTAATAAAGTAACCTTCTCTTGGTTTCCGACCTTTATTTGGAGTCTCCTGGCAAGTCTGAAGTTTTGGCTTTAATAATGTACCTTCTTAAAGTAATTGAAAACATTTAGAATTTGCACTTATTCTCAATCTGCAACGTGTTGTACTATGTGAAACGTATCTGGACAGTTATATGATTAACATTACAGTACACCTTCTTTATGTACAATAGTGATGCATATGCAAATAATTATCGAGTCAAGTCAGGGAGACCCCTGGTTTGCTTATAATGGGTTCTGCTGGTTGAAGAGTTGCTTTTTGGCTTCTTTATAGCTGTACAATAATAACCCAGTTATAAGTGACTTACAATATTTGATATTTACTGTACTATTTTTAGTGATTATAGGTTCATAGGTAGGTAGTAGGCTACCAGCTCATCTGGGCCATTTTAAACTTAATCATTTTCTTTCAAAGGTGAGAATCAAACCTTGTACATTGCATCTGTACAGTAAATATCTTAACAATTGTGCCAACCCTCAACCCCTATGATGATACTTATATTCATTTAAATGGCCAGTATTAACATGATACAAGATTAATAAGTAAAATAAATTGCATTGCTCCCTGTTAAACAATTTAGGATATGTTTGATTCAAGAGATCTATCTCCAAAATGTTGTGAAATAATAAAATGATAAAGCTTCCTTCTCTGTGTGAACACTAAGCATCTCAGCCAATGTCTAGGTCATGGTAACAGATGGAGGTAAACATCGAATGTAATATTGCACCATGAGCTCAAAGTGTAAACTACATCACAGAGAGCATCCTGCTGTATCAAGCTGTAGTAAGACAGTGTTTGGAGTACAAGCCGCAGGTCTGCAGTCTGTTTAGGGAAAGAAATATTAGGCAACTTGAAAGGGGTTACACTAAATCAACCAGAAAGTGTGAAGGAACTGATATCATCTAAAACTAAAGAAAAAGGGCATCTTCATACTTTCATAAAGAAAAAAAAAACAGATCAGACTGGATGACAGTGTAAAGTGTTGCCAGAGAAAAGAGAGAAAATATAAATTAAGTTTGGCAGCAAACCAAGTTGTCCCTGGACATCTTCATAAGGGGGGGGGGTGTTAGGTTGTTATTAGGGAAAGTTAAGTTGGTTGGGGAGGTGAAAGGGTTAAGTGGAGGCAGGGATGGTTGGGAAGAAATGAGATAGGGATGGGGAGGGGCTTAAGAGGTTTAGTCTAGTGTAGCTTGGTTAGGCAAGCACATTTTGGCATGAACTTGCTAAGGCAAGTGTTACGTCCATGACGACCTGTAGGCATTTGGTGAGTAGGCCTCGGGTATTAATGGAGCATGGCAGTGCTGAGTGAGTTATAATATGTATATATTGTATTGCAGGGTGGTATATATATATATATATATATATATATATATATATATAGATATATATATATAATTTTTGTTCCCCTTGTTCATGTTTTAAACTGTTGGGGAGATGGGGAATATGACTCGTGGCCAGGCCAAGGTAGGTGTTGTCAGGTTGTGGTCTAATTGAAAGAGCATAATGTAAAAAAAAAAAAAAAAAAAAAAAAAAACAGAAGAACAATATAAGGCAGATTTTTACTTGAAGGGGCAGAGATGATGGGGCTGCAGGTGCAGTTGTCTTTCTGCAGTCATTGAGTGCATTTTGTCAAGCAGTATTTGGTCATGCCACTCCTGCAAGGATTCACACTGGGGGCAGAGTTTGTTGTCGCTGTGCTTGTGTTTGAGTGTCCACCTGCTTTGGAGGAGTGTAGGTTTTGGGTGTTTTCTAGATGCTGTCCTGTTGGTTCCTGAGCTGTGCAGGCCCTTTGATGTCCAGTGTGTGTTTCGTGGGCTGCTTCTGCCCCTTTGTGATGGTGGGGATGGTGCACATGCTCAGTTTCTCTTGATGAAAAAAAAAAAAAAAAGAAAAGAAATAATTGGCGAGGTCATTCCAGCCCCCTTTGAGGTTTGTCTTGCAATGGGTTTCTCAGTTCATCAATGGTGGTGGTTTTATGGTGGTCAGTTGGTTCAGCATTCGTCGGGTTGCTGGGCCATGATCGGCTTGGGGTATTGGCCTCAGTGAAGCTGCAAAGGGTTTTCGTGGGCTCTGGGCTGGTTGGTTTGGCAGTTGCCATGCATGTGCATAGTGGCCGTCAGGTCCCTCAGCTGTGCTATGTCCACAATGTATGGAATGCACAAATTCATCCTAGTAGAGTTGGATATGTTTGGAAACAGGGTGACAGTGGTGATCGGTGGTGCTGGTGGGGACGGATGTGGTGGGGGTGTTCTGGGTGGTTGTTCCTGCTCATGCGGGGTGCGGCTGTCCTTGTTCGCCTCATTCTTTGGTCTGTTCTTCATGAGGTTGGAGTTTTCAGGACCATTGCTGGGGATCCGGAGAACTGGGTGGGACTGTATGTGATTTTCAGGCTTGATGTCCTGGTGCTCCATTCTGGCCTTCTTGCAGGAGTGGCGTCTTTTACAGGCTGTGGAGTCACGTGTGTGCTGATTAGTTTCCTGGGGATTCCATGCAGTGATGTCATTCCTTTCTCTGCGGCGAGTGGGGGAGGTCTGAATGGTGTCTGGATTATGCACTTTGCATTTCAATTTTTTGAAAGATTTGGCAGTTGTAAAGAACAGCTGGAGGGTCTCCTATGATAATTTGATTTTGAATGTTTCCTCCTGGTAATGCTAGAATCACTTTGAGCAGAAGTACTTGAACTAACTCATGAAGGACACAGAAGTGTATTTGGGACTTGCACCCTGCTAACCCTTCTTTTTGATGTGCTATCGCATTCGTGGGGCACCATGCAGCCTCCCAGCTTTGCTTTCCACTTGATGCATTTGTTCTCTTGCAGCAATTTTCTCTATTGTTGTAGAAGTACCGTAGTGTTATTTGGTTTCTGCTCGTATACAGAAACTTTGTGAATTTCTGCTGCCTGTCCTGTACTCTGGTAATTGCTGTGCATTTGTTCTTGCTGTACTGCTCATTATTAAACAGGCCAGTAACATTTTTTATGGTTAAATGACAGATTCTTTGTGCATGTCTTTTGTTGCAATGACTGCTAGGTGTGATTTCTGGGCGGTGACTGGGTTTTTTCCAGGGGGATCAGTGCATGGCCTCAGTAAACAATTGGGTGAGCAGATGATAAATAAGGACCAAACCACGTTTTGACTCTCTAGGATGAACCATTGGGCATAAGCTTTGCTGCAAAACATTGCTGCATATCATGTCAGCAAGCATGTCAGATACTGAACATTTAAAGAGGTTCATTTTATGAAATACCCATGGAATGGGTTAAATATGAATTTCATTTTACAAGACCCACTTACCACCAGGTTAATGTCTCTTGACTGTGACACATTACTATGCAACATATCTAGTGGTGATTTTTTTTTCTCTGCAATTAGTTCTCAGAAACCACTCAAATTACACTCATACTGTTAGCAGCATTTTGTCATCCAGCTGAGTGCTTACAGGTGAGGCTAAGCAATTCTGCCTGTGCTAATTGGTTGTCAAGATTTTTAGAAATACATGAAATTCCTGCATTAGACAGAAGTCAAATATCAACACAGTTGTGTTTGCCATTGTGTAAGCTTTAAGATGAAATATTTTAATACTTTGTATGTAGCATGGTTTTGAAATTAGTTTAGTTTTCGGGTTGTTGCAGATAGTGGAGGGTGCATTTTGGACTTTAACTTTGTGCTTGGCTGTGGTGGACTCGGAATGCTATTCCCATTTGAAGAACCACAAATTTCTTTTGCAGGCTTTATGCTGAGAGTGTGACGTTTGCTTGAGGTAGTATGGTAGTCTGCCAGGTCTGGGTGGTGCAGTCGTGGGGCTGATCAAAATGTTGTTTGCAAGCTGTCACTGTATATTCACCATACCTATCAACTGTACAGATTATTTTGCAGGATGTCCAGATTCTGCCTCATATTTTGGCGTGTTCCTCCTAAAACAGGTACTTTTCTGGCAAATAGGGTTGAAGTCATTTAATAATGACAAACATTTGAGTTTGACACTCCACATCCTTTAGAGGATTCATGCTAATGCAAAACTCATTATTCGGTCAATTTGCTAAGTTGCTAGGGGCAATGTTTAAAATCTGTCCCTATTTGTCCCCACATCATTTTAGGCTTTGTCTAGATTTTGGCTCTAAGAGGTTGAGAGGTATGGTATTCACTCTGGCATTTTTCTGCAAGTCAGTTTTATTCATTTTTACAAGAACTTTGGAGTCAGCTTCATAAGCATTAAGTTAATTTGTTATTAACTTTCAATGATACCCTGCCCTAATTACTGACATTCTGACTAGCCATTCTGAATATCCATGCTACCGCAACCTGTTCTATCAACCTTTTAAGTTCATAAGAAGAATACTTAAAATAATACGTGATTGTATTTTGTAAGCTGCTAGTTAACTATTATTAGGTTTGCTGCATTGTGTCCATTTGTTCCACATTATGTTGGTTAGTATGCCTCATTTGGAGATGGAAGGTTAAGAGCCAGGCAGATGGTTTTACAATATAAGTTAGCTTGGCTTGTACAGAGCACTAATGGATGTGGTCTGGAATTGCAATGTTACCCGGGTAGTGGATATTGATAGGTCTCTTCATGTGTGGGGTTTAGTTGTAACGTACTCAACTGGTAGTTAAATTTTTCTTGGGTATTTGAAAGGGTCATTGGAGGCATAGCTTCAGGTATGACTGCTTTGTCATACATGTAAGTGGTGGTGGCATATTCCTTCCCGGGATGGTAGGATAGGTTGTCCTTGAAGATGTCTTGGAATGTGTGTGATGTATTTTGGATTATTTACGTGTCTTTTTCTTTCTTGCAGATGGAATCTTGGAACGCTGTGGCTGTAATTCGGAATGGGTGGGTATAAGGTGGAGCTTTCTCTTTACATATTAGAGGATTTACTTTTCTCCTTTGCTTTGTAGATGATGGTGTGCCAAGTACCAGTTGTGGGGATGCACAGTGAATTTGCAGATGATGGAAGCAGTGGAGAGCGAGGAGGTTACACATGGGGAGCACAAGTAGGCAACAGTTGCTGACGGAATTGCTGAAGTGCAGATTGCTGAAGTGCAGAAGGCATCATGCGGTGGCTTGAAAGGGGATTTAAAAGGTAATGTTTTGATAGGATAGATGTTGCCACTGGAATGGGGCACAAGGAGGGTCTGAGTAATCACCTTAGTAAGGCATGTTAGAGCTCTGTGTTTAATTCACGGGAGCTGATTATTGCATTGGTATAGGGGGCAAGCAAAGAAGAGGTAGGTAGGGAGGCCAAAGCGAAAACTGTTGGGGATGGTTTATGGGGAGTGTGGGGATCCCACAGGATGAGTAGGGTAACTACATCCATAGGAGCACAGGTACTTATTAGGCTACAGCCATATGGCTCTTGCAAGCCAGTGAAGTTCAATCCTTGCTTTCTGGGAGCCTTGGGGTGGTTGTATTCACTAATCCAGTTGTCTGAACTGTATGTGGGGGTAGGGCTAATGAGGTGTTGGACAGGATGCTGGAGTTTGTTCCTCATGGTTGGTATCTTTGCGGTGACAAAATCGTCCCTTGAGTAGTTAGTGTTAATGTTACATACCAGGTTAAAGTTTACAGAATAGCAGAAGGATCATTTCACTTGGGGTTTGGGTGAATTTTGTAGATAGGGTTTTAGGAAGCATGGTAGGTAGGTGGCTGTTTTGGGGAGTTGTAGAAAATGAGTGCATTGTTACGGAGGAGTTAGAAGGTTTAAAGGAAGCATGGTTTAAAGGAAGCTTGTTTGCAGGATAAGGCAGCTGTAAGACAGGTCTTGATTACCTACTAGTGATATGTAACATAAAGAAAGAGAGTTTTCGAGGGGAGAGGACAGAGACAAACAGGGGTTAAGATGGTTTGGTTATGAGGGAATTGGGGGTGTTAGGGCTGGGCACGTAGAGTACTTCTGGTTTGAGTATAGGTGAGTTTTCAGGAACTAGGTCAAGGGGTGCTGGTTTCCCGACATCTAAGGTTAAGAAATTAAAGTTTTGGAGTTAGACTATTCCCTATGGTAACTGAGTCATTGCACATCCAGAACTGGGTAGTTGGAGGGCTAAGGTGATATGTTACAGTCAACAGGGTTTTTTATGGGAGACATGATACTAGTTTTGTCTGGGTGTCAATTTGAGTTCAAGGGGTTACAGTTCGTGGTTTTGTTGTGGTTATAGGTTGTGCCATGATTTCAGCTTTGAAGGAAGTGGGCTTAAAGGGTATGCATTCTCTTGGTGGATGTTCCGCTGGTACACTATGGTCATGGTAATTCTACTTTATGTAGTTTCATTAGGGTCTATTTCAGTGATGGTATGGCAAGAATGGTTTATGACGGGATGTGAAGGTGCTTTTCAGATGATGGGTACACCGAATGATGTTTGTCTTGACCTTTCCCTTTATGGGAAGTAGTGGCTTGAACAATTTTGGGTAGAAGGGAGAGGGAACAGCCTGGTCAGGCTGGTTGCCAGAGAAGAGAGATAGGCTTGCCCTCTTCTGCTCCCCCTCTGGTGTCTGGATGTTCATTTCAAGGATTTGGGGAAAGGCAAATAAGCAGTTGGAGGAAGTTTGCTAAATAGATAAGGAAGCTGAGGTAAGGATGCTGCGTATTTGGTGGAAGGTAATTCAATGAATGGTGTATGAAGTGAGATGGGATGCTGCTTCATAAGTAAAGTAAGCAAGCAGAGGTATGGACCCTGCTTGATGGGCAGGGTGAGTAGGTACACTGCCCTGATTAACATTACAAGGATGGTGCTTCATAAGTAAAGTAAGCAAGCAAAGGTATGGATGCTGCTTACTGGGGCATGGTGAGTAACATTACAAGGATGTTATGCTGTGTTTAGAATCAATTATATTATAAATAGTTGTAATTAATGAATTTGGTGAACAAAGCTATGTTATGGAAATTTAATAAAGGTCATCAAATGTCATTTGGTGTGATGTGTTTATTGAAGGGGACCAGGACAAAAGAACACTAATGAATTAAGGAGAAGAAGAAAACAACACAGAAATGGACGAGAAAAAAACTTGTCTGTCCACAAACCTATCAAATCTGCTGGGCATAGTCTATACTTGAACCATGTTGCTAAGTCCTAGAACACCTTATGTCTATTTATCAGGTCAATTTTCTGAAAGACTTCCTTGCCAAAATCTGCCTCTGTTCTTGCTCAACACGAGGATCAACTGTCTCTCTAAATGTGAACATTCATACCTTATACCTCCATACTCTCCCTTCTTTACTCATTTTCTAACTTTTATCAGTTTCTCTCCCCTGGCTTTCTCTCTAAATATACCATAATTCTGTCTTTTTCTCACTTCATATTGTGATTCCTGTTTGTATTATACTAACCTACCTTACATTTCTGTATAAACTCACTAAAATTTCTCTAAAGTACTAGGATAACAGCTCCTGTGGGACATTTTAGGTCTAGCCAATTTTTCCTTTGAGAATCAAACTATTCACTTTGTGTTTGCTAGGCAAACACCTTAACCATTTTGCAAAACCTTAATCTCGAAGGATCATAAAAGTCAGGATATGAACCTGTGCAGAGAAACACCAGTGGATTTCTAGTCCATCACCTTAACCACTTGATCACTACTATAACTTGTCATATAACTTATATCTATTCTTAACAAATGTTTTCATATTATGTATAATTTGGTATAAGTATTTAAACTGTAGTTTTTTTTTTGTATTATTTTTAAAGATTATAAAAAGTATTCTTCTTAAAAAGTTTTGTAATACTTTGGAGCTTTTCTCTCCGGGCCTCTGCTGAAAATGGGCTAACACCCAGATGGACTTTCCCAGTAATCAAACTTCAATAAAAAAAGAAAGAAGACAGGTGTAAATTGCAAACAGGTTAGACAGAAAGAAGATAACAGGCAAAATAGTCTTCTTTCTCCTGACTAGATAAATGCACATCCTTGTTCTGGTCTCACATGAAATGACATAAAACTCCTGTGCCACAGATGCTAGAAAAGGAATAATAATGGTTCCATATTAATGTCTGGACAAATTCACTTTCTGAACACTAAGTTCCATTAGATACATGGCTTTATTTAACAAGCTACACAAGTCTTACAATGATTTTATATACACTCCTTTTAAATTATATGGAAAACCAAGGTCCCTTTACTATTCATTTTGTATCCATATATTATTCATTTTGCATCCATTACTTTTTACTGTCATAGACACCTTAAAAGTATGTGCAAATACAACTCAATCATTCCTGCTGGCTTTTACATTTTGTCTGATCATTTATAGGTACTTTTCCATATGTTAGCTAACACAGCTTATTATACCTACTCTTCGTCTTTTCATAGTATGTCTTCTCCCTCCTTTCAACCTATTTAAAAAACACATTTTCACTGCATTTCATAGTTATGTTTTCCTCATTCATTCTCAAAATGTAACTTCCATCTCCTTATCTTCTTAGCTAACTCAGCAGTTTCTCTGTTTTTACTTCTTCTCTCCATCTTTTGTTAAAGTTTCTCATTTACCAAACTGTTAATGCATCATCCGTAACTAAATACGTAAAACAGACTCCTGTTTTTTTGTATGTATCTCTTTAAAAGCAACCACAAGGAAAGATAAAGCAGTTTAGGTTGAATCATCATTATTCAAAGACTAGTGGATCAATATTTTATTAAAACCAAAGATTAAAAGATACCATTACATAACCACTTTATTTTATAACTCAAAACACACAAAAGTCATTTGGATACAACATAATTTTGGCCATTTATACATATTTCCCCATCAGACAAACCACTGTTCAGATTTATACTTTACTGTTTTACTTTTCTTTATATGTGCAGTCTTCATATGAATTCATTGTACAATATGTTTTATGTCCATGTCATTGCATTCTACATATTTAATCCTTGCTTACCAAAACAAGTTGAATATCTACAACTGTTATCTGCAAAATGTCCCTTTATATTTCACTTTATAAAGATAGCCCCACTTCCCAAAAACTTTCAGACTTTTTCACAAATACTCCATAAAAATAATATTGTGTTTCCACTTCATCTTTGCCTTACATTTTTAGTTTTCAGATTCCCTTTAACATATTATTTTCACATAAATTCCCCAAAATTCTTCCCTTACAGAATTCCTGCCGTATGATATAATATTTGACAGGAATTATAGCAATATGTAACATTCTCACTGCTTCCTAACCCTTTACTCTTTTAAAGGTTACTTGTAAACTCATCACTTTTTTCTCATATCACATTCTGTCCAGCTTTCCTCTTTTTTGACACATATTTCAGGCTTCATTCCCTGTTTTTTTAAACTTGTCCTAAATTCTTTAACCACCTTTCTGCATATCCTGTTTATCTGCATAACACAAATTCTTTGGTACTCTCTTCTCCATAGACTGTTCAGTTTTAGTCCAAAGCTTAGATTGACTCTTTATGTACACAACATAATTTATTTCCTTAATGCCATCATCTCTTCATTATACTCATCCTTACTTTGCAACAACTTTTAGAACCTCACCTTTACTTTTAGAACCTCCCCTTTTTACAATTTACTTTTTATACTCACTGTTCTTCTGCAACTCAATTGAAAAAAAAAAATAACAGAAAATATCTTTCATTAAAATTATCTGTCACCCTGACAAAGAACAGAGCAATATTTAAGAGTTATCTAATCATTCTAATACAGAATCAATCAATATTTTAAATGTATCTGATTACTAGCAAACTCACCATAACGCTTAACAAGCATTTGCTATCAAACTCCTTGGTATCTCCATGCCTGGCTCTACTTTACTCATTACTGTCCATTAATCGAAATACAAGTGACAGCTTGGTCTAAACTCGCCTTCTGCTCATTTATCCCACACTGAACTCTAGCCATTTAATTACCAAAAATAATCAATTAGTGTTTTATCCAAGTGATATCAGCTAAAGCAAAAATCCTCATCAACTCCCTCACCTTCTCAGCATTACTGCATGCTTTCCACATTTCCTCGTTTCTATCTGCAATGCCTATATCAATATATCTTCCCCATTTTAATACTCCTTCTTCTGTATAAAAAACCTTTATCAATTCTCACTATCTTACTCTTAAATTTTCATAAGATTCTCATTAATCTCAACAACTTCCCTTGCTAATATCAACCATAAATAGGTTCATAGGTTAAGCACTGGGCTAGTTGCCCTTGAGGGCTATTTTAAGCCTAGCCAGTTTCCCTTTTTGTGCTCAAATTAATCTATCCCATTTGGTTAGAGACTGGCCTTACCTACGCCATGGTCACTAATTACATATTATCCTTAATGAGAATAACTGGGACCAGACCATAGAGAATTTGATGGGACACATGCATGGCATATAGCATTTAGGAACTGCCTGGGGTACATTTTCTGTGCGTTCACCATGCCTTTAGCCTCAGTTCAGGTAACATCATTCACAATTAGCACAGGGAATTGCTATGTTGTGCTTTTGAGATTACGAACATAACTAAAAAATGCCTTGTGATTGTCTTTGGCTTTTGTAACTATTTTAGCATCAAACTTGGCTTTGGTTGACTTTCATAATCTCTTGAGTTGTTTGTTTATTTCAGTGACAAGAGCTCTAACATTCTGGGGACTACTTTTCCTTCTTTTGGTCAAAATTAATTTATTTTTATTATAAAGCTTGTTGATATAATGGTTCCACCATGTGAGTTTGTTTCTGAGGATTGCCCTGTACATGTTCCTATGAGTACAGCTGCATCTATACAGTTGTTTTTACATGCTGTTATAGTGTCATGGTTTACATTTCTGTGGATTTGAAGCTTACCAGTGTAACACGTAGGAGTTGTAGGAGTTGAAATTTCTAAAGGTACCTTGGCTGGAAAGAATCTCTGGTTTTAATTTTATTTCAAAGGAGACTGTTTTATGGTCAGACCTACAAGTGAAGAAGAAGATACACAAGGATGAGGCAAATGATCCCATATTGGTAAAGACAAGATCCGACATTATTTTCCATAGTGGATACTCTGACTAATTGTTACAGGTCATTTGTATTGACGAAGTCCAGGAAGCTCTGTACTTGAGCACTAGTGGTGGTGTAGGTTTCCCAGTCAATAGATTGATAGTTTAGATCACATAGGAAAATGGCACTGGGTTTAATACTGAGTGATCCTAGCTCCTGTAGATAGGCATTGTGGCTTTCCTGTCATAAAGGGAGTTCTATAGCTAGCTGATGTATGGTATAGGACCTTTACAAAGGTTATTTGAAATGAAGAAGCTCTAGTGCATCATGCTGCTTTACCAACTTTGATGTGACTCTCTTATGGATGTAAACTGAATCATGTCCACTTTTTTCCTCTCCTGCACAGTAGCTGGTCTAAAAGTGTGGTAAGAATTATACCCTTGCACAGCCAGAGTGTTTTCCACTATTTTAAACCATGACGCAGTCACTACACAAATATCAGCATCTTCCAGTATAAGAAAGGCTTGAAGGGAGTGAAGTTTCTTGTTTAGGCTTCCAGCATTGATCAGTAACACCTTCATATTTTCATTTGCTTGTTTTGTCATGTTGGTAGGTTTATCGGGTTATCCAAAGAATGAGTTCTGAAGAAGTCTAACACATGAAGATGAAAGTGCTCATTTCTTTGTATTAAAAGTTTTTAATACTACTGCTGGTGCCTGTGGTGCTTCAGGTTATCATCTCCATGTTTGTGTTTTACTAGGTTTATCAGGTTGACATTGCCTACAAAAGGCACTATGGGGGTGGAGAATGTCTTCCCAATAATCAAAACCCACAAGTGGACAGATTTAGGCCATTCCTGCTGAAGCAGAAAAATCTGTTGATCATATCCTCCCAGACGGACAAATATCGGACCCCATTTGAATGACACCAAAAACTTTGCCATTTACTAAAGCCAAATATTTTTTGCTCATATCACAGCTCATACCTGCCTTGGACACACAGTCTGAGAGCTCCACCATGTTTCTCTTCATATAGTCCAGGGAGGTACACCTCAGGTCATTTACTTCATCATGAACTATGACAGTCATACTGGTACTTGTTGTTCAAGGACTTGAGTGCATGTGTGATCTAACAGATCCTAGCTCCAGACAAACAACTAACTGTCACTCTTTCCTTGTTCAGCCTGGTAAGAGGCACGTCTGTGAGGCAGATCTGTATGTCTTACAGTGGAGTACCTATAAGAAAAATGTTTGGTTGGGTCAATGCCTGCCTTACGGGCTCAACATCTATGACTTTGCACCCTCTTGTGTTATATGAGGATGTAGGCTTAACTTGCAGTGTATGTTTTGTGTCTGTGCTGTGTTTTGGAGGCCTTTGATGTTTAGACAAATTAATCACTAGAACTTCAGCTTATGATGGATTATGTGTAGTGTGATGGCCTTGGACAGGTGTGATGTGTGGTGTACTGCTGATGATTTTGGTGCCTGAGTTTAATGTGTGTGAGATTTTTGCCTTTAAACATATTATATATGTACGTCTATCACACACTGTGTTATGTTGTTTGAGTAATAGATGATTGTCAGACAGCAAGAGAGAATTCTTATACTGTCTCAAGATATCCATCTCAGTCAGGCTGGCTACAGAAGTTGTGGTGAAGTGCCAGTTCATGATATCAACAGGAATCACTCTTGGGGCAGGAGTAACTATAATTGCTTGGAGTTTGGTTTTAGGATAATGTTTGGGTGGACTTGCAACTCAGTATTTAAAGTTCACTACAAAGCAACTAGCCTGGAAACACTCTTCTGTTACCA
Organism: Protopterus annectens; assembly: GCF_019279795.1. NCBI lineage: Eukaryota > Metazoa > Chordata > Ceratodontiformes > Protopteridae > Protopterus > Protopterus annectens. Next base: position 1,111,847,465 of record NC_056730.1, read on the forward strand.
GCAAGAACAAGTAAACTAATTATAATAAAAAAAAATCACTAAAGTAATACTAAAATCAGTGCAAGCAGCATCAGTGCATTCAAAATTAATCAGTTTTATCAAATGTATTTTAGCCAGGTGAATAATTTAAGGATAGAAACTTTGCAAAATCTGACTTATGTCAACAGACAATAAATAGGGTGCAGGAGGGAACTATGTTGTCATTATCATAAGGGGCAAGTAACAGCAGATACACTGGGTTTAAGAACACAACTATAACAGGGTGGATGGGAGAGAAAAAACAATTAGACCCTTAGCTTTGAAATGACTGGCCTTGAACTGTCTTAACATACACTCAATACATAAGAATGAAACTAGGGTTTAATACCAGCAGTTAAATCACTTTTGCAGCAAAGCGCTGTACAGCTATGTACTGAAATTACTAATATGGGCTTAAAGACCTTAGCAAAAGCAGATACAGATTGTTAAAATGAATTTAAAATCAGATCAAGAAATGAAAGCACTGATTTTTCTTTCTCTGTGTAATGAAACTACTACAATACAGCAGTAATTTAAAAGATCACAGCAACAGCATCACTGGAATTTTTAGACTGTTAGTTCTGAGCTAACTGGCCAGGAACTGCCTTAATGCAAAGTCTAGTCCTGAATAGTGTGACATACATCAATACATAAGAATGAAACTAGGGGTTAATACCAACAGTTAAACCACTTAAACAGCAAAATGCAGTGCAAATTTGTACTGAAATTACTGATATAGGCTTAAAAACCTTAGTTAAAGCAGATATAGACTGCTAAAATTAATTTAAAATCAGATCAGAAATTAAAAACAAACCCAAAAGAAAAGGCCCAGGTTGGTGCAGAACTGGTAGTTAATGATACCACATATACTGAGCATGTGGACATAGCTAACCAGTTAGCTGACAGGTTCTATGAAAACTTCACTCCCCTCTCCCCGCCACACATACCCCATGACATCTCTACCACCTGTCCCCTACCTTGTATCTCTAAAGAGCAGGTCATAAACATCTTCTCTAACACCAAAAACACAGCATCTATGGGACCTGATAACATCCCAGGCTGTGTACTACATGAACTTCAATAAGAATTAGCAACACCACTGGGTACTCTTTTCAGTCATAGTCTAAGCACTGGCTTTATCCCAGCTGAATGGAAAATGGCCAACATTATCCCCTTGCACAAAGGTGGTACTTCCATTGACCCCTGGAACGATAGACGTATTAGCTTGACTAGCCTTATCTGCAAGGCCATGGAGTGAATCATCATGAACCTTATCAACAAAGATATAGTTAATCTCCAAACACTTGACCCTATTCAGTTTGGATTTGTCAGAGGGAGATCATGCCTGTTAAATCTGGTGGACTTCTTTGAGACAGTCACCAAGGCCCTGGACAAGGGGAACTATGTGCATACAACCTACAAAGACTTAACCAAGGCTTTTGACAGTACCCCCCCCCCCCCCCCCATTCAGGGATCATTGTCAAACTCAGCCAGATAAGTATCAAGCCTGATATCATTAGATAAGTCACTAACTGGCAAACTGATAGAACCCATACAGTCAAAAGAGGGGAATCCCCCTCCAGAAGCAGACCTGTAACCAGTGGTGCTCCAGAAGGATCAGTCCTGGGACCTCTACTATTTGGAATCTATTTATCTGAAGAATAAGCAAAAACTAAAGGTCTATGGCTGACAAAGTTTGCTGATGACTGCAAACTGGTAATAGTCATAGAATTTCCAAACAATGTCAACACCCCACAAGAGGGTCTTACACAAACAAATTATTGGTGCTAAAGTCATGGCCTTAAACTCAATGCAAAAAAATGTATTATCATCCCTTTCAGTAAGAGCGATGTTCCTGCTAACTACCACATCAATAGCAACACCCTAAGTACGCACTCAGTGATGAGAGATCTGGGCACACAGGTTGACAGCAACCTTACCTTTGACCACCATGTCTCCAAAGTGGTAAGAAGAGCATTCTGTATGGCTCATCTCATAAGTAAGGGCATTGCCTCCAAAAAAAGGAAGTTATATCCTCCCTGTACTCTTCCCCCATCAGGCCAATAATTGAGTACAGTGTCCCTTTTGGAATGTACCTTTCCAAGTACCTGCAATAATTGAAGAGATCACAAAGGTTCCTCACAAGGAAAATTCAAGGTCTTCAGCATGCATCCTTTGTGGATCATCTGAAATAAATGTCACTTTATTCTGTTTCATACATACTACTGAAAGGCGATCTCTGCCTTGCATATTAAGGCAATCTCTGACCCTGCTTTATTGGAAATGCTGCATATCTGCAAGTTAAATGGTACACAGATTACTCACTCTAAAGTCCTTAACCTGGTATGTGACATTAAAAGAACCTGCTGGAGGGACAGCTTTGTCTCCCGGAGGTTACCACACCATTAGAACAGACTCCCATTTCATGTCAAAAAGAACACCTCATTGGCCCTCTTCAAAGGCAATCTGGACGATTGGATGGGTAACTGTAAATTCACCTAAGGAGTTCCATGTGTGTCCCTCTTGGACAGAGACAATAGGTGCTGATCATGGAAACAAGGGTAGACCTTGGCTAGGCTTGTAAGGGCCCTAGGGCCATTAACCTAGTAACTGCCTATAATCTTATGATCCTATTTCTCTATGTAAATGTCTGTATATAAATGTCCTGCCTTCTTGCATTCCCATGTTTTCTTATTTAAAACATTGCAGCACAAACAGAACAAACAGCAATAAACTGCACAGATATAAATACAGCAAACCAAACAAAACAAAAAACTGTGCAGAAACACAGCCAGTACTAAGTAAAACAGTTCACTTTCTTTGTAAAACCAGAGACTTTAACTGTAAGCACTTTCACACTCTAAGTGCATCATCAGACAGCATACTCCAATTACCCACATGTTTAAATACATCATAAAATTTCAAAACAAACAGTCATGGAGCAGAAATAACAAAACCCATTATGTCACTATTACAATTCATGAATAATTAACTAACCTATACAAAAGTATACAAAACATATGTTAGAACACATGTATAGGATAATAAAAGATATATATATATATATATATATATATATATATATATATATATATATATATATATATAAAATATGTGTAAACTAATATAGATGCAAATTAAATAACATTAAGGTCATTTATTTCTTCACCAACCTACGTGCTTCAAGGCTTTTATTATTCTATACATGTGTTCTAAGATATGTTTTGTATACTTTTGTATAGGTTAGTTAATTATTCATAAATTGTATTAGTGACATAATGGGTTTTGTTATTTCTGCTCCATGATTGGTTGTTTTGAAATTTTATGATGTATTTAAACGTGTGGGCAACTGGAGTATGTTGTCTGATGAAGCACTTAGAGTGTGAAAGCGCTTACCGTTCATTAAAGTCTCTGGTTTTACAAGGAAAGTGAACTGTTTTACTTAGTACTGGCCTTGTTTCTGCACAGTTTTTTTGTTTCGTTTGGTTTACTGTATTTATATCTGTGCAGTTTATTGCTGTTTGTTCCGTTTGTGCTGCAAGTTTGGATCTATTTGTATTTTGGAACATCAGTGAGCATGGCAGATGGTCTAATTAATCTTATAGAGAGTTCAAATATTGAAAAGGTCCACAGGCCTGGTAATGAACGATTACTGAACTGTTTTAATATACAAAATAATCCTCTTTTGACTGCTGATTTGGCCAATGTTATACCGGATGAGGATGTGAATGTGGATGTTGATATACAGAGTAAGCAATTAATGCAGGGCATTGAGAATGACTTGTTTCAATACAAATGTTTGCAATGTCAAAGATATCATATGGAAGCCTGTATCAAGCTTAATGTTGTTCCTAGGGGCCTTAGGGTCCTTAATATGCCCACTTATGGACATACATATCCGGATTTACTGGCCAAGTGGCAGAGGATCAATTTAGAGTCTAGCAAAGCCTATATGCAACTAATTATAAGTTATTTTGAACCTGTAGAGAGTGAGTTATGCTCACATATTGAGTCAAGTTATAATGAATTATTTCAACTGATTGGGAATGACAATGCTGACGTCTTTATGTATGATATGGTGGATAGAATGTTAGCATATGAGCGCAAACTTCTGATGGTGAAGAAGAAAAAAATGGTACGAGATTTAGATGACTTTAAACAGCAATGAGTCTTTGCTTGGCCTAGGAATGAGCAAAATCGTCCACCTATCACAGAGGGAGCTCAAGAACAGAACCAGGATGGAAATCACCAAGTAACCAATCGTCAGTCGGATGTAGGCGTTACATCACCTCAACCATCAGTATCGACATATTCAACACCTGTTGCTGAACCCATTGTTGTAGGTACATCTACAAATTTAAATTAAGGTCTACAGGTAGTGAAGGTCGCTGTTAACTTGGGGAACGTTGATAATGGACCGGTGGTTAGAAGGAAGATTTTACCGAATACCACGACAGCCATTGAATGATCTCTACCTCTCCCTTTTCGGGTGAGAAGCAAGTCTTTTCAAGAGAAAGAACATATACAAACGGGGCAGAAATGGAAAGACGCATCGGCCCACAACTACGGATGCAGCCTGAAAAAGATGTGGGCTGCATCTCAGAACAGTTAGTATGGAATTTATCTCATTACACGTTGACTGATGCAGAAATGTCTTTGTTAACTAAAGGCTTAGGTTTTATACCTTCTGGGGCTGCCTCCGTAGATGAAACTCTATTAGAAATTAGACTGTTTGCTAGGAATGCAGCTTTACGCATGACTTTTAGTGATTCGGATATTCGACAACGGAATATTTTTTTAAAACCAAGTACTTTTACCACCAGCGTTTCCACCAGCATTAGACATTTTCATCAAGGTTTGTGAAAGGGACTTATAGCAGTATTTTAAGGATCATAAAAATGTGAAACATAATAATTTAAATGTCAGTGAACGTACAGCTTTGAAAGATTTACAAAACAATCAACAGGTGGTCATCAGACCAGCTGATAAGGGAGGACCAGTAGTGGTTCTCAATAGTAAATACTATGTTGAGCAAATGTTATTTATGTTGGTGGACACCAATGTTTATAAAAGTGTTGATGTAGATATGGTTGAGAAGATACAGCAATGTTTATTTCAGGGTTTGTATGAATGCTTATGTTTGGGGCTTATAACACGAGGGTTGTTTGACTATTTCAGTGTTGAATTTCCACTTGTACCTAAACTTTATGGTCTGCCTAAAGTACACAAAAATCCTAATAGACCCACTTTCAAACCCATTGTTTGTGGGGCGGGTTGGTTAACAGAACCGCTGTCAATTTATGTTGATAAGCAGCTGCGAATGGTTTTGGACAAATATCCTTTGGTCTTAGGGATACAGAAAATTTCTTGTGCTATTTATACCAAACTTGTGGAGTTGGGAATTGGTTAAATGTTACTCTTGTAACTCTAGATGTAGAATCGTTATTTACCTGTATCCCGAAAGGAGTCGGTATTAGTATGGTCAAGGATTACTTGACACAAGAAGCTTCATTTACCATTACACAGATCGATTTAATATGTTATCTGTTGGAAATAATAATTGATAATAATGTTTTTGTATTTGAAGGTGTTTATTTTAAGCAAATGGCTGGGGTTGCTATGGGCACCAGTTGCACAAATAGCTATGTGAATTTAGTTATGGGCGAGTGGGAGCATCATAATATAATGAACATGAATGGGAGTGGTATAGATTTTTACCGACGCTTTGCTGACAATATCTTTTTCATTTGGGACCATGGCATGGACAATTTACAAACTTTTATTCAAGGTTTGAATTGTAGTAGTGAGTTCTTATGGTTTACTCACAAGACTTCATCTGAGGCTATTGAATTCCTAGATGTATTGGTGTTGGTTAAGCGTGATGGGTCTTTGACTACTAAGCTCTATCGTAAAGATTGCTATTGTCCATAATTCCTTTATAGAGCAAGTATGCATCCTCAGCATGTTTTTCTAGTGTTATTAAGGGGCAAACTCTACGAATATCTAGATTAACCTGTAGTGACTATGTATTGGACAATAGTTTGATATTGTTGAAATCAGAATTGATGGGAAGGGGATATGGAGGTCTCTAAAGTCATTAATCGAACCAAGACAGAGAGACAGGGTAGAGCAGTACCATATTACTCCAGTGGTGCTCATCCCAAGAAGGCTTATACTCGGTGACCAAATCAGGTGCCCATTGTTTTATCATATAGTGAGGACTCTAGATCGATCTGTGATGTTTTAAACAGGAATTGGTATATTATACATACAGAAGAGAGGATATGTGAATTGGTGGGACTTCGACCTAAGGTAGTTTATAAGAACAAGGATAATTTGAAACAACTTTTGTGTTATTCCAGATCTAATCATGTTGGATAGGTGGGTACAGCAGGGACTAAAAAGTGTAGTTGCTGTAATTGTTGTCAATTTGTGGATGAGAATGATTATTTTCTGCATCCTGACACACATAGGCATTGGTATCTGAGAACATCAGCTGATTGCAATACTAAGAATTTAATTTACATAACTCATTGTATTGTTTGTTTCAAGTTTTATGTAGGAAAGATGAATAGGAGACTCCGAGAACGTATTAGAGACCATACCTATTGTCTTAGAAGGGGATTGGACTATAGTGCATTAGCTAAGCACATGTTAGCTGCAGGTGATCATCATATTTTTCGGTTCCTGGTCCTACAAGTTCTTAATGTTGGTGTTAGGTTGGGAGACTTACATGCACGTACTGATACTGCCGAAATGAAATGGATTTTAAGACTTGGTGCACATACGGGGTCTGGTTTGAATGATGCTGTATCTATCAAGCCAGCCTTGAAATGACATAGGTTGGTGAAGAAATAAATTACCTTAGTGTTGTTTAATTTGTATATATTTTAGTTTACACATATTTTTATATATATACCTATCTTTTATTATTCTATACATGCGTTCTAACATATGTTTTGTATACTTTTGTATAGGTTAGTTAATTATTCATGAATTGTAATAGTGACATAATGGGTTTTGTTATTTCTACTCCATGACTGGTTGTTTTGAAATTTTATAATGTATTTAAACGTGTGGTTAATTGGAGTATGTTGTCTGATGAAGCACTTAGAGTGTGAAAGCGCTTACCGTTCATTAAAGTCTCTGTTTGGTTTTACAAGGAAAGTGAACTGTTTTACTTAGTACTGGCCGTGTTTCGGCAGAGTTTTTTGTTTCGTTTTATTTAAAACATTATTTACCATAAGAATACAAAAAAAAAAAAAAGAAAGAAAAACTAAAACATACTTCAGCTCTTTCTTAATTTCTTAATCTTTTACCACATTTGCATTATTCTGGTTCTCATTTCATTTTTGTAAAAAATTACCTTGGCACATAAACAACAAAATCTAACAACAACATTTTGCATCATTTTCTATTTTTAATCCCGCTAACATTTAAGGATGTAGATCTCATCACACAGAAACAGCCTTTGCTACCTTCTCTCTTCTGCTGTCCTCACCCGCAACACTTTGACCTTATTCTGAATTAATGTTTTCCTTTTCTATACAGTTTCCTTTTTGACTGTGCACTTCTTCCTTCTCCTTATTGGACTTCTTTTTCTCCTTTATATGCACTTTCATTCTTGTTGTCTTTTTATCCATCCTATAACACCACATATAACATCTCCCTCCTCATTCCATGTTATTTTACTTTTAAATCCTACATGATAATCCTCAATAATTTTTTGTTATTGCATTCAGATATTTCTTTAAAAGCAGTTTTAACACAGCTTTATACATTTTGTATAAAAAAAAAGTACATCACACAACATTCGTGCAATCTCATTGAATATGGCCCACTTTATGACAAAAGCAAATATTGAAACCCTGATGAGTATTATGGTCATAAGTTTAAATGTCACTATTAGCCATTTATAATGAAGTTAAGGATGTCCATTATAAACCAGATGAATCTTTATAAAGCAATAGAACTCTCATTTTACCAACAAAAAAACATCCAGAAAGATGCTAAATACCAGAATCCTTCACCAATAACTTTACTGTAATCCTCTAACCATTTTTCCATATACCAAACTCATTCATTATTGGTCCAGCATTAGAGAAAGCAATACAATACATGCTAAGAAATACGATACATGCTAAGACTCATGGATGAACTATTAATAACTGCATCTTAATCTATCATCAATAGGCTCACTTGTTTACTTAAAGGCTATGATACAGGGTAAATAGTTAAACACTTAATGCCACTATTTTCCTACTGTTGACACACTTACCAACATTTGTACAAGACTTGAAGATTTAAAATGCACATTTGAAGTGTATTCAGAAGAAAATCCTCAACACAACAATGAATAGAACATGCTGGAGGGATAGATTCCCTTCGCAGAGACTTCCCTTACTATGGAACAGGGTCCCGATCTACATAAGACAGAGCCCCTCACTATCACTCTTCAAGAGGAACCTTGATGAGTGGATGGGTAACAGAAAGTTCACACCGGGGATCACACCAACAGCACTACTAGATAGGGGCCAAGAGTACTAGCTGCTAGTACAAGGGTCTAGGGAACTACTAAAGGGGTGGTGAATACTGCACAATGTGGCTGGGCTAATATATGCCTTCGGGCAGATAGCCCAGTACCAACCTTTGAACCTATGAACCTATAAAATCCAATAAAGGCCTAAGACTCTGGTACGGTCTCCATGCTGCATGGGTAATTAATTTTAGTGCTCTCTTCTTTGGGAACATCAGGTTTTACTGGAGGCTTGTTCCCTCACCACTGTACTAGCCCATGAACCTGATCCACCATGAGTTAAATGATAGCATCCCTGCAAGTAAACTGTATCAAACTTTTTAACATGCATACCCAGTAAAAATGTAGGTGACAGTCCCATAAATGTATTCCCCATACTCCGGTATGGCAGTAGAGCCAATCTATACAAAAATATTCCAGGAGTTGTATTTTTGAAAAGTTTTTGATTTGTCCAGTTTTCTGAAGAAGTCTTGCTTCAAGACAAAGCACTAATCTGTATCTGTGTGTTTTCATAAAAGATTTTGCCTTCATCGGTGGCCTGGATTCTATCATTTATTTATTTTTTACTTTGTCCAGTTTTCTGCCAAGGAGGTAACATTCACCAAATTGTAGATCACTCCAAAAGTGCCACTCTGTCTACTTACAGTCCACATTCATAATGCTCTCTCAGTCATACATTTTACCTCTTCAAGCCACCATATTACTATGACATAATGACTTCTGCTTCTCATTGGCCATGCCTTCCATCTTCTGATCTCTACCAACCAGTACCACCAGGATGCTGCCTGTGTCTGTATGGACTCCTACTTGCTGTAATGCAGTGTGTGACAGCTGGAATATTTGATTTGTGACAGAACTCTGTGACTCCTCTACCCCCAAAAGGTAGACAGTGTAACAACATGAAAACAGAAGGTAATCTGCCAGGTGGCCATGTCTAAGTACCCCTAATCAATATGAGTACCACCTCTAGTCTCCTCTGAAGAAAAGCCACACCTTGGGAGAATAACCTGGACAACAAAAGTAAATACATATATAAATAATTCATTTTCTCAAAATGGAAAAGTCAAGATACTCTATTAACAAACAAATGGGAATTGTGTACAGTGGATGCAAAAATGTAATTATTAAATATCTTTTGTCATTATTTTTTTAATCAGTTTAATGTTTACAGAACTTGCACTTGGCTACAAGGGGGCTTTAACAAATGAAACACACCCAGTCAGATATATGCTGGAGCTGTCTGGAGTCAGATGCAGGTCACTTGCATGGCTGACCTCATGTCCATGCAAAGCAAAACTGTGGTATCATATCTTAAAAAGTACACAACCCCTCAACATTCTTAACTTGGTTTTGGACATAGGCAGGAAGATAATTAACTCATTGTAAGAGAAGAAAACCGTTTTATTCAAAAGGTTAACTTCATCTGTGACAAGCATCCTGACAGGGTATAGATCTCAGAAATGACATTTTCCAGCTCAGTTGCTTCCCACACTTTTGAATAAATTCAGAGAAAAACAATATGTGCATCAGCCTCTGGGAGCTTTAAGCATATGATACATGGATTTCTCACAGACTTCAAATTATTTACTGCAGGATTTCTGCCAGACTTTGGGTTATTTACTGCTATCACTATGGTGCACACATTCCTCTGTGACCACTAGGTAATGAACAGTGAAGCAAATTATGAAATAATGTGGCTCTCTTGGACACAGCATTATTTTTCTTAATTAGCCAAAATGCATATGGTTACAGTTAAGCGTCAGTATTTCTTTTACAAAATCTGCTGGCTGCCATATTCATCTTTATGCCTTGGAAGAGTTCAGAGACAGAATCCATGATACAACTAGGGTAGGGCTATGAGTTTGCCAGGTTTGTAGTTCTTTTACAATATTTATGAATTATTCTGAAAAGTCTTGTGTAATCAGCAGACATATTGACATTTAGGTATAGTTCCACAGCTTTGAGGTTTAGATTAGATGCACACCAGTTGTATTTACTTTTCCGCATAAAATTACTGCTAAGATACATCGCTTGTGAGATATTCTTCTTACAAACTTAAATAAACGTCTTGATTATTATGCTTGAAACTCAGATAGAAAATGCTTCAGTTTTGCATTGAATGCCTTGCAAGTATAAAGTTTCTAACCCGTTGAAATAAAATTTCTGATGCCACTTTCCATAAGCTATGCAGTAGAAAGGAGCTTGATTGAAATAACTGCTTGTTGGAACTTGGCTTAATTGCTCAAGAAAGGAGAAAGGACAGACCAGACTAGAATAAGGTATTTTAGCCCTAAAGATTTCAGAGATGGAAACAAACTATTCTGAGGCATCAAGATGTTCTCAGACTGAGCTTTCCAAACATCAACAGGATACAGATTAACAGCATCTTTCACAGAAGAGACAATATGTTTATTCTCTGATCTCTGAGTCTGCCACAACAAGTAGAATCAATGCTGAACTGTACTTTTCTGGCCTATAGAGAAAGGACCTGTAGCAGTTCCTGGGTGAAAACAGAGCCCAACGACTGGGATTAGACATCAGTTGAGTAAATTAATAGATTCATAGATATTCCAAGGCCATTAAATCTTATGATCATTTATGCACTACCAGACTTACCTCTCAACCTGTTAGTACAAGAAATCTGGACAAAGCCTAAAATAATGGGGGTCAAAGACCTAAAAATAGGGACAGATTTTAAATATTGCTCTTATAAACATAAATTGTTTTAGCATGTACTTTCTGAAGGATATGAAGCATGAAAGTCAAATGTATATCATTATTTAGTGACTTCAGCCCTCAGTGATTTGCCAGAAATTATGAGGAACATACCAAAAATCTGGACATTCTGTGAAAATCTGGCCAGTTGAGACATATAAAAGTACCCTCCCAGAGGCTGCACCCCCTTCCTCCAAGACCACACCAGTCAATTGCAGAGCAAATTTGTGGATACCTATTCAGTCATTTAAGAATCACACTTCTTAACATGCAGGGAAAGTTTATTCCAGAGGATTAGAAGAAGCTGTGTTATAAACCTGTCACTCCACCAAGTTTTATTTGTCTGTTGGTTAAGATTTACATCCCTGGTTCTAGTACTGGTGGAGATGCTACATTTGCACAGATGCAGGAGGTCCATGATAACCAGATCTCTAATGGTGCAGTATGTTGTTTGTCTTTCAGCTTTTCCCGGTTAGGGGTCGCCACAGCGGAACTCCAGTCCGCTAATGACTGGCAGTAGATTTTTATGGTGCTGAGTTGCCAGCTCGATGTCCAACCTTCAACGAAGGCATGCCCATTCACTGATGTCTTTCGGAATGCCACTTGACCGTGGGGAGGACATGCAGACTCCACACAGAAGGCACTCCCCGCACTGCAGCCGAGAATCGAATGGGAGAACCTCTTGATGTGAGCCAACAATGCTACCGCTGCACCACCACAGATAGGATCTAATGGTGCAGAATAATAGACAAAATTCTTCACTCAAAAAGTCTATATGACATTGAATAAAGGGCTAGAGTTTCTAGCATCTCTTGGTAACTCAAAAACTTTAGGTCTGTGATCTTTTTGGTTAAAATCCTTTGGAGTCTTTCTAATTGTTTGATGTTTAGTGAGATACATACCAAAGGAGGCATTGTACTTGATAATTGGTCAGATCAATGCTGAGTATGAGAGGGCAATTGCCTCTTTAGACTTTGACAGTATTACTTTGGCAATTAGCAGTGCTAAATAAACAAAAAGTTGTAAGGTCCTCTGACTACATTTTTGTTTTGCAGTGGTATGCTTATTGCGTATACAATATTATGAGGGGAGTGGTAGTCTACCAAAAGTGATGATACTAAACTTTTTAGTGTTTACTTTGAGACCACTTTTAGCAAACTAAGGGATTACTATGGTGAGTTCATACTGGAGGGTTTGGATGTCAAACGGTGACTTAGAAACAACACTGATGTTTGCAGTTATCTGCAAACTCTCCTAAACAGATGACTTGGCTCTCTGGAGATCTGTGAAGTAAATGCCAAAAAACAGTGGCCCCAGCATCAGGGGGACAATGCTGATCACTTTCATACTTTCTAAGGAAGAATCTGCAACTCTCACTCTGTAGATTCTTTCAGCCAGTTTGAAATTCATCTTACCATATGAGTTGATTTTTAAAGATTTTAGTCTGTGTATGATGCCAGCATGAGGAATGGTACTGAAGGCCTTGGCCACATCAAGATACACAAAGTCTATTGCATGGTCACCATCTATAACCTCCATGATGTTTTTGAAAAAGTTTGCAAAGATGGGTTCAAACTTTTCACAAAGTCAGACTGTTGCCAAGTCTAATATGATTCTTGATTTCGTAACTTATGATGGCAGTTATAATAAATTCCATGGTTTTGCAGATGAGGCTTGTATGTCAGATAGGTTTGTAATTATCCAGGTCAGTTGAAAGGCCACCCCTATAGATGGACTTCACCACTGCAGTGTGCCACTCATTAGGGCAAAACCAGTAGCTAAACCTAGGTTAAACAGTTTAAGGAGTGTCTCTACAAGGGCAGGTTTAACACTATTAATTAAGCAACCAGGTACATCATCAGGGCCCATAGAGGAAGTACTTTTGGTCATTAGAGATAAGTGCTGGGTAAGGGATTCAGATGTTTCAGGACTTTGGAAAGAAAGCTCATTGGATACAATTAGTAATAAATCCAACTGTGAGGGTATTAGCAATGTCTACTGTGTCAAAATAGAGGTATCATTATGAATAAGTTCATAGCAATGTAAGGGCTTTCTTAGCTTTCATACATAGATGAAGGATTTATAATTGTCTTTGGCTTCAGAGGCCAGTATGCATTTGTTAGATGGTTTTCATCCTCTGAAATGTAGGCTATCAATAAATATATGTGAGGTAATACCAGGCATTCTCAGATTTAGGGCATTTCTTTGCACTGATAAACAAGCTAGGTCCAACTTACTAATCTGCACTTCTCACCAGATAACTGGGCTGATTGGAAAATGTATAGTCATAAATGAACTGATAAAGTTCAACACACAAAGAAAAATATTCTGCTCTTCAGAGAGTTAATAAATAACTCATTTTTGAAAGACTAAGGAAACCCTGGGCTCTGAATTCTCTCACTTAAGCAACCAGTTCATCCACTGAGGCATCCTGTGTTTGGCACTTCTTTGGGACTGGAACCACAACAGTACAATGTACACCCATGTAAAGTAGGCAGATCAGTATGATGACAGGGAGTACCTCAGAAGGAAATCAATTAGGCTGTGGTGTTTCTGAAACCACTGGCAAGTCTACTGCATGGCCCTAACATGCAGATTGGTATGTGGAATTGTGAGAATACATAATGTCATATGTCCAGGCAAACAGAGCAACAGATGCACCTGTATTTTGCATTTTTAGGCAATTGAATTCAAGCCATAGCTAAGTTGTTCAGTTCAAGCAGACATTCCTGTGGTAAAAAATAAAAACAAAAAATCCTGTAGCACTGTAGTTTTGCAACAAGTATTGTGAATGATCTGTTTTACATTGGCAGCACCAGAAAATAATTATTCCATCTGGCATAAATTTGTAATGACTGGAGCTAGGGTAGGGTAACAAGTTTACTTCCAATGAGTTCTAAAAAGAATAACTACATCAGTCAGTCACCTATTTAACAGTAAGAAGTGTTAATGTTGAAGAGGCTATGCTAATACCCTGATTCATCTTGCAACCAATGCCTGGTAAACAGAATGCCAAAGAGGAACACTCAAGTGCTAGATCTACCAGGCAAAACACAGGGGCATCTTGTAATGATGATAAACAATGAGGTACCATATAGTAAATAATCATGATGAACCAATAATGTTGGAAGAGTAAGAGATGGATGGCAGTTTTCCATAAAACTGAATCTGGATATGTTAAAAGGGATATACTCTACATACTAATAGATTTATAACAACATAGATCTACCGCCCTTCCTTGAACACAAGGCTTTGTAGAATCCAAAGGTCAAACTCCAGCTCTCTGTTGTAAATCCAAGGATTGTATTTGTGATCTTTAGAATTACGACGATGTTAAATCAAATCGGGGAGGGGGAGGTGTAGCCTGAGACTGAGGCAACAGTGCCTTGGAGTATCCCCCTACAATGAAGTACATTAATCTTGGTCTTATTATACATAGTTATCAGGGGTGACAGCAATACCCCCTCCACAGATTGAGCTGTAGGAAGACCCCCCTAGAAAAACACCATAAAGGAGCAACAATGAGATTGGTAATTTCAGTTTTAGTGTTAAACATGAAGCTTACCTTGTACAAATGATCAGCCTGCAACATTGGGTCTTGCACCTCTGATAAGGAGCACTCTGCAACACACCAGTTATAACAGTTTGGCAACTCCTTTTTGGAGTATGTTCAGAATTTTAGCCCAAAATTCCAGGAAAAATACCTGGTTTTGCACCAGATCCCTGATGATCAAAAGTGACAATTTCTAACTTGTTTGAAGACAAAAAATGGGCTTCCTGCCTTATTTCCTGAATGTAGTTGTGCACAGTCATGAATGTGGAAGAGCCTGGATGATCCAAGCAGTGAGCAAGTCAAGGGCAGAAGGTTAAAGGTTTCTTTTCTTGTATTCCGAATGCTAAGGGTATCCCTTGTAGAACCTGAGAGTGCTGAGCAATGCAACAGTATAAATCTATCTGGATTACTATTGATTTGCTGAAGCTTAGACAAAGTGCATTTGCCAGAACTATTTTCACTGACAATGGGTTTTCTTTTTCTCCACTGTTGTGCAACCTCTGAGAATATATATACTTGGGTGTCACCTGCAAAAATGTGTCATTGGATGATCACTGAAGAAAGTTTCAGTGAACTCTTTTCTAATATTTTAAGTTTATAAAACTGCTTTCAGTGAGTTAGCATGAATCCAGTTGTTCCATGGCGAAAACCAGACATGGGGTATGTGATCAAAGAGGAACTTGCATGTAAGAGCAGAATCAAAGACACAGAACCAGGCTACACTGTGTATGTTGATCTGTGCAGACAGTCCTACCGCTAACATAAGTGGTTTCACCATCACACTAGACTAGGTGAAAGATCACTTTGGATGCAGTAAGGGGAACTGTGTCTGCATTTTCCTAACTGGAGTTCTAGGGAGGTAATTGGAAACTACAGATTATTTTGTTAACAGTATTAATAACATGCCCAATTTATTCTGCAAGAAGGAAATGCCCAGATTTTCAAAAAAGAACAGATTTTTTACTAATGTTTAAATCAAGTAACCACAACTTAGCTGCTAGACTGATCAGGCAGTTTGGTGCAAAGGTTTAAGACAGACCCGATGCACTTATTTGCTTGCTTTGTAAGTCTCTAAGCCTGATCATCATTTCAGTTCTTTCCTCAAAATGTTTGTGTATCCAGTGGACTTATTTGATTAACAAACTATTATTATAATTACAAGGCTCTTAGAATCATTCTGTTAGGAGTAAAATGATGTAATTAGAATTTGTCTGGTACAGCAACTGCATAATAGATTAAAGCAGTTAACCACAAATGAGCTCTATCCTTTACATCTGGATTTAATATGAGCAAACTATAATACATGATACGTGACTGAATGATTTTGTTTAACCTGATGAAAACCAGAAAGTCTTCCCTGAATATAAAGCACTTGTTTAACCATTAATAAAGAAGTAAAAAATTAACAATTTAGAAATGGATTTGTGAATGAATTCAAAAGCAAATCATACATTACACTGCTGGACAACCTCTGTACACACAAACATGGGTTTTGCAAACAGCAGTTAAACTTGATAACAGTGCACATATCCTGTTCTTCTAATTTTGCATGGGAATAAGGTTCACTGTTCACTATAGTAAATATTTTTGTATAGCTGTATTATGCAAAATATACAGGTTAGATTTTCCTTTTCCTTAACCTCTTAAATGAGTTCATAGTTATCTCAGCACTGTGGATAAAGGCTAGAAGTATAGGTCCAAGACAACTCATTTTATATACTTTTTATTTTAAAACAGGTACAAATTCACTTTTTAAATTAAAACAAAATCCCTGCCTGAGGACAACTGTTGGGTAATTATTTTATTAGAACATTAACTCATTTCATTTCAATGGTGTTTGGTAAGTTTGTACTCAAACGTCTAAGGGCTGCAACCTAAAACTTCTGACAAGCTCTTATAGCCTCATAATTCAAACAAATGTTGGGGTCATGGCCAAGATGCCAGTCTGATAGCAGTAGAAATCCATAGCTCTGTTTAGATTTTAATATCTTGACAGGAAATATACTTTAATTTTTAGAAAATCTAGCTAAAAGTATACTAAAAGTTAGATTAATATAAAGTCTTTATTATTTTCTAAAAATTAATACATAGTCAAGATCATTTTTTAATTATTCCTGTCAAGAAGTTTTCTACTTGAGATCTCAACATGAGCAACTCAAAGAACCCACACCAGGAGACTGCAGTGAAAAAATAACTACATCTTATAATAACAAACATCCGAGAACTGTCACTAAAAATGGATAAATTTGAAAACAAAATGGATATTATCAAACAAGAATGCAGTAGACAACTGGAACTTCTAAATGTAACAGTAAAAAAACAATCCACAGTAAACAGTAAAGAACAGATTTATGCATTAGAGGATACAGTAACTGACCTAGATTCTAGAGTAGCAGAAAATGAACATCACAATGAATTTCTTCTAAAACAAAACACCAGGCTGATTGAGAAACTGGAAGACCTTGAAAGTAGATCAAGGAGGAATAACATAAGAATATATGGAATTCCTGAGAAAGAAGAGGGTGCTAACATGATTCAATTCCTCAATAAGTGGCTTTCATCAGTACTAAACATGCCTGAATCCCTCTCTTTTGGAATTGAGAGGGCTCATCATTCCCTGGCAAATCCAGCTTCATCTCTGAGTTTATCTGTCCCCAGGTCTATAATAGTTAGATTTCTTTCCTCACAAGACAAGGACTTAGTGCTGACATCAGCTTGGACTAATTCCCTATCAAGATGGGTGAAAAAGTTATTCATTTTGACAATGACTACACCTTTACAGTCATATCCAGAAGAAAGGAGTGTGTTCCTCTAATTAAGTCCTTGAAAAAAAAAACAATATTAAAGCTCAAATTCTTTCTCCTACAAGAATAAAAATCACGTTGCCAGAAGGAGTGAAGATCTTTGATTCGCTACAAGAAGCAGTAGAATTTATCCAAAAGAAGAAAATGCTGTCGGACATAGACAAAATGGAATGGTTGTCCCAGAGTTTGAAGAGACAGGCAACAAAAAAAATGGATGGAAGGAGCAAACAAAACTAAGAAACTAAAGGACAAAAAAAATAAATTTCTTCTAAGTTTAAATGCTTTGTTTTATGATTCATAATATATTTGATTCTGGAAAGTCTCTATGCTGTAAGGTAATGTGAATCATCTTTATTATTAACTTTCTCTTTTCCTTTCTATATCTACTTCTTCTAATTACATATAGTACTGAGTATTTAAATAACATTCTCTCGCTTTCTCGCTCTCTTCTTTCTTCCAATTCTTTTTTGTTACTAATGTTCCTTGTCTCTATTTTCCCCATTATAAGTACATTACATACTTTTCCCTTTTAAATAATGACAAATTATGTATTTCTTCTAATTCTTCAATTATAGTATATTTTGAATTAATACCAAAGTGCATTTTTTCTAGTGGGTCAGTGGTGGGGTAACAAGGTGTTTCTGATTAGTGTTTCTAACTAGATGTCTTAGACTCTTTGTTTAGATACATATAAACATTAATACAGTACATTAGTGGTGTTTTATAGCTAGCTAAATATAAGTTTATATATATATATATATATATATATATATATATATATATATATATATATTATCAGACCTCTCAACCGTCCTGAATTACTTGAAATAAATTCTCCTCACCACTACTAAAGACACCGAGGGTAGACAAATGAACAAAGAAAAAAGACCTTAGTTGTCGTCCACAGCTTCAGGCTTCAGACTGTTTAGACACAATTTATTAATTGCTTAAAAAGTGAAGCTGACAGGATGTAAACTTCACTAAAATATGATGACTGTGGACGACACCTAAGGTCTTTTTTCTTTGTCCTGAAGTACTTGGTTTTTACCGAGTTTTGGTGTACAAAAGAAGGGGTGCCATGATTCCCGAGTGGCACCCCTTCATTTCCGATTTCTTTGCTTTTGTTTTTTTTATTTTTTTTTAATTTTCACACTGCCGGAGCTGATGTCATCACGTGCACGATGATGCTGGCTCCATCAGCACTACCAGCCAGTCAGAATTGAGCTCAAGGTGCTCACGTCATCATTTTGAGTTGGCTGTGAGCAGGTGGGAAGTGCCTTGCAATTGAAAGAAGAGCACTACCAGCCAGTCAGTTGTAAGGGAAGAATGCTGGCTTTAAATCTGCTGCCGCCGAGAGAAATTCTGGCTTTACAATGGACTTAACTGCTTTTCTAGGGAGAATGCTATCTTTAAATCTGCTGCCAACTTTTGCTTTAGGTAAGGGTGTGTGCTGCCACTGAGAAAAAATGCTGGCTTTAAATCTGCTGCCATTTCAGGCAGAAACTGCTTTGCAAGAGAAGAATGCTTTAAATCTGCTGGGTGTGTGTGTGTGTGTGTGTGTGTGTGTGTGTGTGTGTGTGTATATGTGTGTGTGTGTGTGTGTGTGTGTGTGTGTGTGTGTGTGTGTGTGTGTGTGTGTGTGTGTGTGTGTGTGTGTGAAAATGCCCCCAATGTAATACACCTGGTGGCTAGAGGTATTTAGGCTCAACCCTGTACCTTTCGTACAAGGTAAAAAGAGCCTAAAGTTCCTAGCCACCACCATTTCTCAGCTTTGCCCAGATTTATTTTTTGTGCTAAGAGGTTGAGAGCTATGGTGAGAACTGAATTCACTAAATGATAGCCATTAAGTTTCAGTCTTCCTATTCTTAAACTGCTGATTTAGCATAGTGGTATGCTGCACTGACTGTAGTATATAGTGTTCTGGGTTCAAGATTTGCCAGTAACTTGCATGGTGGTAACACAACATTTTATTCTAGCAACTTTACAAAATTATACAAGCAATATTTAAAATGTGTCCCTGGTGTTTGACCTTTTGCCCCCCCCCCCCAAAAAAAAAAACCCTGAAATTGAAAATAAGTGCAGTAAGCTGAGTAATATGTTTATGGCTTAAACTACTGTCAGTCTGTTTATAGTTTGGGTGTGGAAGTAGACTTTTATGATGGAAATGTTCTGAATTGGGCAGTTTCGTAATTATTGGTTCATGCATTTTCTTTCATTGCCTACAGTACAGCCTACTGGAAAAATGTTCATTCAAACAATAAATTTAAAATGTGCTCTAACAAGTGTGCTGTATTATACAAGGAATATAACTTAATAAAAGTCAGGAAAGTGTATCAAAGAAAAGAACACATGTATGTTTTTTGTTTTGTGTGCAATGATTTAAAAACAAAAAGGTAATCTTTATCCACCACTGGCCAGATGCATTTTCTTTGGATGTGGTGCAAGTTTCAATGCTGTTTCAATGAATGTGAGTTTCAATGGCAGAGAAGTTTTAATGCCAAGTCTATTTTCATTATGAGACAGTATTGCTTTGTTTATCAGATGTCTGTTAGTCTTTGTGCATTGATGTGCTGCAAAATGTAAAAATAAAATCCAAATAATCATTGTAGAAGTAAAGCAGTATGCACACATTAGTGTTTATGGTAAATGGGGCGAAATAGCCAGATAATGGGGCATTGGAATGGCTGCAGGGGGACTCTGGTGCCATATTTTGATTGTTTGTTCTTCAGTTTGTGTTTGAAAGCTGGTATCCCACAATTCCACTGGAGTGAGTGGGGTTACATAATTATGCATGCAAATTAGATGTTAATCAGCGTACTGATTTGTACCTATTTTTCATGGCCCTTGTCCAGATTTTTGATGTTTCCAGGTTGTGAGATATGATATATATATATATATATATATATATATATATATATATATATATATATATATATATATATATATATATATATATATATCGATCTACCTGAAAACATTGAAAGCTTGAAACGCCGATGACGAGAACACCGACACCAGAAGACCAACAATTGAAATGATCGATAGTTCAAAATCCCGACGCTGAAAACACAGACATGTAAAACGAGCATGACTATGTAAGTATGCGATAGTGACGGACGTTAGGGTTAGGGTGCGGGTAAGGTAAGTGTGTGTTAGTGATGGACTTTAGGGTTAGGGTGCGGGTAAGGTAAGTGAGCGATAGTGATGGACTTTAGGGTTAGGGTGCGGGTAAGGTAAGTGTGTGAGAGTGACAGACTTTAGGGTTAGGGTGCAGGTAAGGTAAGTGTGTGATAGTGACGGACCTTAGGGTTAGGGTTTGGGTTAAGGTTAGTGCATAGATAGTTGTGTATGTAACGTTTAGTGTAGGTTTGTAAGGTTTTTGGTGTGCTTGTGTTGTGTGTGCACTGTTTGGAAAAGGGATTTGTTTTGTTTTGTTGACTGTCGAGATTTTGGTTTGTTGGGCATGTAAACTGTCATGTTTTTGAACTGTCAGTTTTGTGGTGTCAGTGATCTCGTTGACGGTTTTTCGTGTGTCAATGTTTTCAGGTAAATCCATACATATATATATATATATATATATATATATATATATATATATATATATATATGGGTCCATATGACTACATCGACAAGTCATAACATCGACATTCAGTACAACGACATGAAATCACCGACAGATTAAATAACCGAAATCCCACTTCACCGACATTCACAAGTTCGACAACAAAGCAGTCAGGTAGGTGAAGTGTGCGTTAGTGTCGGAGCTTGGGCTAGGGGTGGGTAAGTGAGTTAGGGTTAGGGTGCAGGTAGGTGAAGTGTGCGTTAGTGTCGGAGCTTGGGCTAGGGGTGGGTAAGTGAGTTAGGGTTAGGGTGCAGGTAGGTGAAGTGTGCGATAGTGTCGGACCTTAGGGTTAGGGTTTGGGTCAGGGCTAGTGTGTATGCTATGTAGTGTAGTGTGTTGAAGTAGACCCGGTTTAGTACGTGTAGGAGTTTTGTGCAGTGGTTAAGGGCATTTACTTAGTGACTGCTTCGTTGTCGAACTTGCGAATGTCGGTGAAGTGGGATTTCGGTTATTTAATCTGTCGGTGATTTCGTGTCGGAGTACTGAATGTCGATGTTATGACTTGTCGATGTAGTGATATGGACCCATATATATATATATATATATATATATATATATATATATATATATGTATACATATATATATATATATATATATATATATATATATATATATACTAGGCTCCTTTTTTCTCTCTGTCTGGTCTGGTTAACTGGTCTGGTGGGTAAATGATTGAAATGTTATAATATGATTTCTGATTTGAGGCAGCTGTTATTACTTCTAAATAGCTGTTTTTATATAAAAGGGTTAATTTTTTCACAATGTCGATGTTTTGTGAGGAAACTGGTGGTCTGTGTGTCTGTTCTCATTGTGGAGATTCATGACAGGCACTGACAAGGCAGCTTGAGTTTTTTTTTTTTTTTTTTGGCTTTCTGTAAACACTAAAAGATCTAGTTTTCCCAGCAAAAATGCTTTTTTTCCTCACTAGAGACAGCTTCTATTGTGCATAAGCCTATTAAGATACTTTTTAACAAGTTTATGAAGCTGCAGCTTGAGCAAACAACAGTGATGACATCATTTGACCTTTTGAACTTAAGTGGTTGTACTTAGAATTCTTTCTCTTGAAATTCTTTTATGCTTCACTTAGATACTTTAAATAGTAAATAATTAGTTCTGATAAAAGTGTTTAACTCCTTTGAAAATACCTATGTTGTCTTATAGATGCATAAATTCTGCAGATTCAATTACATTATTAGTAACTAAATGACATCAAGTGAACTAGGAGCTGCATTAGAAAACTCATTATGCACATTAACATCAGACTTAGGTTACACAACTAAACCTTTAGTAACTAACTAGAGAGTTGAGAGGCCCCTCTTTTCTCTCTCTCTCTCTCTCTCTCTCTACCCTTCCTGATGAAAGATGTCAACATATATATTGTTAATACATATGAGTACTATGTGTATAATTGCAAAATATAATAGTTATGTTGTAATAAGTGTTATATACATATATTCAACAGATCTTTACATAAAAATGTTAGATGGATGACTGACAAAATGGTTAAATTACTCTTGAAAAGTTTTGGAAATGTTGACAATCTTCTTAACCTTCAGCCTCTAATGTTTATACATACTTTGATCACATGTGTATTTATGGCATGTCTACGTATTAGAGGTCATATTATCATATGTGACATATTCATATACCTTCAGATATATTGGACACTCTCATTCTAATGTATATTTCATGGATTCAGATTTCTTTAGTTGCTTTCCTAATGCTTTTCTTTTTTGTTTTTATACTATATTCTAAACAGAGATGGATAATTTGTGTCTTTTGGTGTCAGAGAGGTGGTGGTTGGATGGTTTAGTTAAGTTTTTAACTAAACCAGAAACTTTATGTTTCATGTATGTGTTTGTAAATAGTTTTGGGTTTTTGAAAGTAGTGCTTAATGCACGTTATACATCCATGATAAATAAGTTTTCAGTAGATTTCAAGTCAACATGGAAGAAAGGCCTTTCAGTTAGTAATAACATACACATTATAGTCAATGGCTTATAAATGTTTATCATGAAATAGTAATGGTTTGAACAATAATGTCAAAGTGCTGGTTTGCTTAAATATATCAAAATGCATAAATCCCAGATCATCTTTTTACAGGAAATCCATCTATTAAAAAAGATCTACAAAAATAATCATTCAATGGCTATACCATCCTGGCTGATTCATGTTTTAACACTAAGAGAAGGGGCACTCTTATTCTATGGAAAAATACTTATACTATGCCTGTCCCTCAGCCTCCTGTCCATCTTGCCTACATAAAACACAGCACAGGCTCCACAGGAGGCCAAATAAACAACATGTGTAGATTCACAGTTTGCATGAACTCTAACTTCATGGTTAGTGCCATAGACAGGGTGATAAAAATGGACATCAGTGTCTATGGAACAACAATAGTTGCAACTACCACAGGGTACAGTACCAGCAACCCTATCACCTCCACCATCCGTAACAGGATAACACAGCAATTTCTTTAAATTCAATCTATTCTTATAGACAAAACCTGGGGCAGCACCCACAATTTCCCTCACATCTGGGTCCAGTGTTAACACACCCAGTGTGATCTAATCACATCCTTCAACCTACCTACATCCTTAGTATAATATAAGGGCACTCTGAAACCATGATTTCTACTCCCTGCCAGGACACCCTGGGAGGGGCCATCATGGTCCACTCCAGTCTCAGAGAAAAAGGGTGCAGCAGCTTGTTCCCTCAAATTAATGAAGTCTGCCAATCCTCTCTCCATATCAGATGTCTGATATTCCCTGCTCTTAAACCTCTTCACATAAATCCCTAACATCTGCCTCAAAACCATCCTGACTGGGATTATACCGTGACATCCTATCTACCTGACCCCTCACAATATTACCAAAGATGTAACCTGGATGCATACTGCATCTATGGAGATAGGAATTACATTGACACTTCTTTCTATACACTCCTGTGTTCAATAGGCCACTTTCCAATCTCTGAACGTAAACATCCAAAAAGGAAATCCAATTCTCAGAAACCTCATGGGTAAATTTTGGATATTGCGTTAGACCATTAACTCTCTCAAGGAAGAGAGATAACTCATCTTTCATGCCCTTCCAAAGGAAAAATACATCATCTACAAAACACCTATAAAACATCACGTTCCTCGAAAAATCACTTATACCAAACAAGGTCTCCCATGCAGCCATAAAGAGGTTGGCGTAGCTATTGGCACAAGAAGTGCCCATAGCCATGCCATCCATCTGTAAATAGCACTGAGAGCCAAAACAAAAAATGTTGTTCTCTAACACAACTTCCAAAAATAAAGCTAACAAATCCACTGCATCACTATCTAATCCAGATTTGTCCTTCAAGTAATCAGACACCAACTGCACCCCATCTCTGTTTGGTATCACAGTGAATAGGGACTGAACATCCATCGTGACTAAATAATATGGGAGATCAATGGGGACAGATCTCACAAACCCATACAAATCCAACAGGAACTGTTTCATGTCCCTTAGAATATAAACATTTGCGTCAACCACTGGGTGCAGGAACCTCTCCACATACAATGAAAATGGTTCCGTGATCCACCCCCTGCCTGCAACAATGGGCTTCATGGGACTGATTTCCTGGACTGAATGAAAAAGTACCATTGAGACCTTTCCTGAAGTCCAGGAGATTGAAGTGATATGTATGACTGTGCTTTTTACATATATTATGAGAGCATTTTTATGAGAGGATTTATTGTTAGTGTTGTGCGATTAGTATGAATGTATGCAGTTTTTTTGTTTTTTTATGAATTTCTATTCATGTTTTATTAGTGGTATAGGCATTTTTATTTTACTATGGTTAATGTATTTTAGAGTAAGCACTTTATTTATGTTGTATACTATGATAGTTGCACTGTGCCTTTAATGGTTTATCTGTTTTTGTGCCTTCTTTGCCATATAAAGGTGTACAAGAGGGGGGTTCTTCTGGTCTGAAGAAGCCTATCCAGGTGAAAGCGCTTACCACATCTCCTGTTTGTATCACAATAAATCCAAATTTTAAAGTTCATGAAGCAGTGGTTCTTTCAGCTTTGTTTCCTGCATTTTGGTTAGTGCTGTGTTTACTGCCTGTATCGCTACTGTGCCTTTTATGTTAGTTTATATAATAAATACTTTTATTCAAGAAAATATAACTACTGAGTTGTCAATGCAACAAAATAACATAATAAATAAACAAATAACAATAACAGAAGTGAAAGAGCAAATAAAACATTTAAAGGATAATAAAGCTCCTGGACTGGATGGAATAATTCCTGAACTATATAAGGATTTTTCCTGAATATATGATAAAGAAAATGATGAGTGCCTTTAATATGGTTAAGCAAAAATATATAACACCCCCATCATGGAACTACACAATTTTCTCCCCATATTAAAACAAGGTAAAGACCCCAAATCTTGTGATTCATATAGGCCAATTTCAATACTAAACACTGATTATAACATTTTCATGACAATATTAGCTAATAGAATTAATAAAATATTACCTTATCTAATATGTAATGATCAGACAGGGTACATTCTTCATAGAAAAGTGCAAGATAACATTATTAAATTACTATCATTAATAGACATGGCATGCAAATGCAAAAAAAATTAACTATTATCAGCCTAGACATAGAAAAGGCTTTTGATTCTATTAGTTGGTCTTATCTACAAAGAATTTTGATTGGTTTTGAATTCTCCTCAGATTTTGTCAGCTTATTAAGGAAAATTTATAGTGGGGCACAAGCTTATGTGAAAATCGGATCATGCCTATCCTCAGCACTAGAAATCCTCACAGGAACTAGACAAGGTTATCCTTTGTCTCCATTATTGTTTGCTCTTTCAATGGAACCTTTTGCTACATATATCAGAAACAAGCAAAATATAAAAGGCTTTCAAATTAATAAGGACTATTGTCCTAAGATACAATTATTTGCTGATGATATGTTGTTAACGTTGGATGACATTGATAGGTCTTTGCATGATGTTAGAAATACCTTAAGCAAGTTTAAAAGAATTTCAGAGCTTAAATTTAATCATAATAAATCCAAAACATTACTAATTAACAAACACACAACAAAAACCTAAGAGAGAATAGCCTGTTTAATTGGGAGAATGATGTATTAGAATATTTGGGTGTCAGTATAAAGAGTGCATGAAAAGAGTCTGTTAAACTAAACTACACAAATTTAATAACCACCATTAGTGAACTAATCAAAAGATGGAATAAAATGTTTTTCACAATGGAGGATAGGCTCTCTTTAATTAAAATGATAATTTTACCTAAAATGTTGTTTTATATAAAGTCATTGATACTTCCCCCTCCCAAAAACGTATTTAAAAAATTAGATTCCATGCTACGTAATTTTTATGGCTCCCCTTAAAACCTAGGATTGCATATAAATGGCACATTAGAGCTTGAAACAGTAATGGGATAGCATTCCCTAGCTTAGATCTTTATTCCAAATCAGTTATAACTAATGTAATATTACATTGGATCACACCTACCTATATATCTGGCAGGAAAATAATACAAGAGATTCATATAACTGATGTCAGAACTATAGAAAATCAATTTAAGGAATAATATGGAA
Organism: Protopterus annectens; assembly: GCF_019279795.1. Taxonomy (NCBI): domain Eukaryota; kingdom Metazoa; phylum Chordata; order Ceratodontiformes; family Protopteridae; genus Protopterus; species Protopterus annectens. The sequence continues at coordinate 1,111,874,322 of NC_056730.1, forward strand.
TAAGCAGAGTTCATTGGCTTTTACATGAATTTTGTTTGTTTAATAATAGGTTTGATCATTTTTCTTAAGGCATTAATCAAATATTTAATAACTTTAAAAATATAATTGATTGTAATTACATTAAACAATTTATATTTCTTATATTCCCTATAGAATACTACTCTGATTGCCTAGATTCTTTCAACATCAATACGATGCAAAAATTAAAGGAAAATAACTTGATATTCTGCATCAGTTTATTGAAAATAAGAGTATTAAAGCACTAAACACTCTTTTATGCAGTTTTGATAATAGTCAAGACGGTTGTTTATGCACTCATTACGGCACTTTACAGAAAACAAAATGAGAGTATCAATCAACCTAGAGACTGAATCTATACCTAGTTTGATTAAGCTTTTTATTAGGTGTCCATACCTCTCAACCTGGAAACATCAAAAATCTGGACAAGGCCCATGAAAAATAGGTACAAATCTGTACGCTGATTAACATAAAATTTGCATACATAATTGTGTAACCCCGCCCACTCCAATAGAATTGTGGGACATCAACTTTCAAATGCAAACTGAAGAACAGACAACCAAAATATGGCACCAGAGTCCCCCTGCAGCCATTCCAATGTCCCATTACCTGGCTATTTTGCCCCATTTACCATAAACAGTAAGGTGTGCATACTGCTTTACTTACACAGTGATTATTTGGATTTTATTTTTACATTTTATAGCACAATGCACAAACACTAGATTATATCTGCTAAACAAAGTAAGACTGTCTCACAATGAAAATAGACTTGGCATTAAAACTTCTCTGCCCTTGAAACTCACATTCATTGAAACCCACACCACATCCAAAGAAAATGCATCTGGCCAGTGGTGGATAAAGATTACCTTTGGGCTGTTTTCAAATCATAGGCCCCTTGCACACAAAACAAGAAACATACATGCATTTTTGATACACCTTCCTGACTTTATTAAATTATATTCCTTGTATAATACAGCCCAGTTGTTAGACTTACGTTAGAGTGCATTTTAACATTTATCATTGTTTTACTACACATATGTATTTGTCTAGTGGCCTGAGCCATTAATGAAAAGGTTCTTCTAACCAGCTCATTTACCTGGTTAACATAAATAAATACATACTTACATAATGGTGTAGAAACTGTTTCCCACTGTTCTTTCAATGAAGTATTGCAAACTGTAAAAGTGTACATCACATTCTATCTTGCTGTTTAATGTACATATTGCTTACTTGTAATTCATATGTAATAAGCAACTGCAGCCAGGTCACTCCTTGAAAGGGTCTTGGGCCAATTCATTTAAACAGTCATCAAATGTAAAAAATAAATGCAATAAAAATAAATACCTCATGGTTAAGGACAGATATTATAATCCATTAGCATAAGCAATCATAATAAAACACACTCAACATTTAACAGAACAGCAGACAGCAAACAGGGCAGAGACATTACAGAAGTTGCTCTTAAAAGCCCCCCCCCCAAAAAAAAAAAACAAACACACAGGCCAGAATTGCTTATCAATTGATACTTCAGCACAACTACAGAAATGCTGCCCCTAGTACAGGTCCTAAATTCCCTTTATTAAATTTCACTCCATATTTGATGATGATGAATGAGAGGTGAAAGGTACAGGATTTTCAATGCATACGCACTAAGCACTTCCTCTGTTACTATGACAGTTAATGCTGGACCAAATGCTGCACCAAATTTCTCGGCAGTGAAAGAAATACATACGAAAAATGTCTTTATAAATCAAAGATACTGTAAAGACTACCTAAGCATTTAAGGCAGTTGTTGGAAACAGTGGATATTTGGGCAAAGAAACTGTCAGGCCCTTAGCTGCAAAAATATATATGCCATCTGTGTTACAAAATGTGGGGCATTTGTGCAAAGAAACTGTCAGGCATTTAGCTGCAAACATATGCATTTTATTTAACTTGGTATAAAAACAATCCACTGAAAAATATGCAGTTGTCAAAAATCAGGTTTGCGAGATCAAGTGATACGACTGTAAGAAAATAGTTAGCTGCAAAGAACACATTAGATTATTTTCTCACACACACAAAATGCTACAACTTAACAGCTTCCCAGGGCCTTTTTGAGAACTTTTTCAACTTCCTAGATCTGCTCACACAGTGAAAATGCTAACTTTCCACACATTGCATTTAGTTTCCTGTAGGGCGACGTACCGACGTTACTCGCCTACTGGGGTCTATAGCTTTTGGCAAGTGCAACAGATCCTCCAAACATATAACACCACCCCAACAATTCAACATATTTTAAGGGGACAAAAAAATCTTACCCCAGAGTGCTGATGAAGCCATTAACGGACCCTTCCACATGATATCCCCAATGTGAAGAAAACTCGACATTTTGTCAGACATTTTTAAGCAGGTCCCCAGCCAATGCGTAACATATCCACACAAAGTTCCAAACACAACCATCTGGCTGAAGTGAGTGCTGTGGAAAGGCTCCGTGGGCAGGTGAGACAGGTTTTTACGAGCCCAGGGCAGGTAACTAGCCTCAGTAATGTAAGGAAGATCTAAGGAGTGACGTTTCCTCCATGCAAATAACTCTACAGTCTGTCTCCACCAGCAAAAGCAAAAACCAGCCAAAGCTCTCCAGCAGCAGTAGTCATTCATTTCCTATGTGTAGAATGCACATAACTCCATCAGCAAATGCAAAAACAGCCAAAGCTCTGCAGCAGCAATTGTTTTCGCGGTCACCGATCCATTCAAACAGCCAGAAAGAACGTGAGCCCTCAAGCTCAATTCCGACAGGCTGAAGGTGCTGACGTCATCGCGCAAGTGATAACGTCGGCTCAAAAAGGCACGAAAAAAAAAAAATTAAAACAGCTGCAAAAAAATCGTAAATGAAGGGGTGCCACTCGGGAATCGTGGCACCCCATTATTTGGACCCCAAAACTCGGTGAAAACCGAGCAATTCGGTACAGTTGGGAGGTTTGTAGGTGTCTTGAAAAGACTGATAATCAAAATTAAGTATCTCAATTATCTATAAGATACTAAGAGAAGACACTCTAAAGTTTGACTCAGATTTTTGGAATTACTATACAAAGATTAATGGAGAACAAATATCTGATAAATCCAAAAAAAATTTATTGAATTCTACATATGGTACCTCTTCTTCATTATATTAGAGATCGTATACATGGAAATTTATGAATAGGAGTTTCTATATTCCACATAAAATAAATCTTATACTCAAAACAGTGAAAGTAAATGGTGTAAATGTGATGAATTACTAGAGGCCAACTGGGTTCACATGTTCATTGAATGTAGAAATGTTGTTCAATACTGGAAAGACTTCAGATATTTTGTAAATGCTTTCTGGTCTGATAACTGTCGTATTTCTAACTCACTAATGCTATTCAATGTTCCTATAACCAATGTAATACCTAAATTTCAGATTCAGTTACTCTGGTCAATTCTTGCAATTGCCAGAAAAGTTATTACTTTGAACTGGAAAAGTAAACAAGATTTGATGTTGTTTGTAAAAAAGAACTGTGAACCATTTGTTATAGAACTCATAACATTACTCATAAAAAAGCATAATAAAAGTTGGAAAACCTTTTGAACAAATACTGACAACTTCTCATGGATAAAATGATTGTTTATCATGGATTTATGTAAATATTGTAAATAGTTTTGTTATTGTTTTATTGTATTTGTTATACGTAAATTTGCGTATGTTTATACTGAAAACAAAATAAAAATGTGTTTGAAAAAAAATCAAATATTTTTTTCTCTAGAACCATTAGTACTTCTAAGTATAAATGGCAAACTGATGAGCACAAGCTAACCTTACTCTGTTAGCATTCATTATTTTCTTGTTCTTAAACTGGATTTTACAAGTCACAATAAACACAAGTATTTGTTTTGTAAAGGTTTGTAAACATCTTACAATTCAAAAACTCATACTGTCAAGATTAGTTTGTTCATCCAGCTGGGAAATTTCATTAAAGGCTGAGCAGTTCTGCTTGCAAAAGAGAAATATGACAATTATGACAACATAAGTAAACAGCAAACTAACAGCATTTAATATTTTAAAAATAACCCACTACTGGATGTGGGTATATCAAAATTTACCCATGGTTGGTGTGGTTTGGTCACGAGGGTGAAGCCCAATTGATTAAACAAAGGGAACTGTGAGTAAATCCTGATATACCCACACTCAGATGTGGATTATTGCTATTATATAATGGCATTATTTAAGAAAGAAATGGCTTAACTCTCTGGAATAATGTGATTGTGTAAGGGCATTGCAGTCTTTTTCATGTTGTCTTTCGTATACTGATGCACTGCACATGCGTATGGGACTTACAATCCCACACTTCCACGGTATATTACCGCAGTGCAGGAGCAGTGATGGAAAACATGAATCTCAGTTGCTGATTTTTTTTTCTTAACAGTTAAAAAAATATACAAGGGACAGCAAAAAAATAAGGAATGTTTTTGTTTCTTTAGTTTTGCAGGTATGTACCTGATTTTTCTCATGTTTTACTCTGTCCTTCAACAAAACTCATAACCATCAACCAATAGAAAGTCTGGTTTCTCAATGGTACTTCATTGGACAGACTTTTTTTCTAAATATTTTTCTAAATTTTAACATTTTTATTATATGTACATAAAAACAGGAAGGAAGACAATTTATTTTCACATTTGACAACAGGTACATTTCAATACATTTAAAATCAGATCTTCAAAATTGGTTTTCATTTAATTTAACTATCAACAGCTCCAATTTGTTCCAGCAGATCTTAACTTATTTTTTTTCATTATTACATAACATAGTGGCTGAGTCTAAGACATTTTTAAATAAATGAATTGCATCAGATTTCCTTTTTCTTGTGATTACTTTTGTAGCAACAGCTAGAACCATGGATGATGACTCCTACATGCAGCTGACAGGCCATGGCAGAGATATTGTATAACTCTTCACTGTCATAGATGTAAAGCATTATTGAACATATGTGAGACACCTGAAGGCCCACCTCCATGGCATGGATACATCTGGTCACACACTGCAGTATGTTCCGGATATCTGCAGCACGATAGCTGTGGTTGGTATTATGCTGCATAACATAGTGCTGTGAAGGCAGTTATAATACTGGGACACCACAGCACTGCCTGACATGCCAGTGGCAGCTGTGGAGGAGGAGCTGAATGAGGAGTGTTTTTTGGAACCAGTTAAGTGGGACCTCATGTGAAGCAGAAGGTTGCAGAATATACTAAGGCACTAGCAAATAGGTGGCACCTGGTCCATATTTATGGGCTATGACAAGACAAAGACAGAATAAAGTTGATGCATGCAACAACACAACCAGGAGATGAAGACAATGTAATAATTGGTCAGACATTATGGGCCCCAAGGGAAGAATCATCATCCTTGGACCAGGTCTTGTGAAGAACAGTAAAAACAAGTCAGTAACGTTACTATAGGTGGAAAGGTCAAAGGTGGTAGATGCAGCATGGGTAGTCAATGCACCCAGTTAACCACACCTTCATGTCAGAGATCACATTATCTAGGAATGAGGTGGTGCTTCCATGGGGAAACTGTGGCTGGATGCACCTTATGGCCCCAGAATGTCAGGACTGGAGGCATCCCATCCAAGGGATGGCATACCATGATGTGATTGGGAGCATATACAGAAACCCTACCACTGCTCCTATGTGGCAGGTCAGTAGAATTTTGTCAAGATGACCACTGAAACTAGCACAGGTATGCGTTGCTCATGCTGGGGCTATAAAGGACTGTTGTGACATTGAAGTGTGGGAAAGTAATTGGTTTGCCTGAGGGTGTGCCCACAGCAGAGCCAGAAGAGTATTGGCCATGTTTTTGGGAGTGTCCATGCACACACATGGAGGCAGGAATGGATAGTGTGAACAGTGAAGCTGTGTCTCGAATGGCATGTGCTGTCTGCATACGTTTATAATGTGATCTTGCAATGCACAGCTGTGACCTAGTATGGTTAGTCAATGCACCCAGTTAACCACACCTTCATGTTTGCATGAACAATGGATGCCACCAGGGCCATCACTGCACTGAAATGGCATGTCTGCTCCAGGTCCCTATAGACCACATAACTCTGAATGCATTGTAGAAAATCCTATAGTCCCTACAGTGGTTGCATGTTCTCATATAAGCCATGCAGCACACTCGACTTATCTGACATGCTATAAGTAGTTGCCATTTCTGTCTGGAGCACATATTTTACTAATTTTACCAGTTTATTACCAGGGTAAGCCCACTGGATGAATTGTCCCTTTACAGGGACAACTCAGGAACACTATCTGTTTAAGTGACTTGTTCAGTGTCACATAGTAGGAAAATGAAGGTGTAAGGAATCAAACATTGTACCCTGGGCACAGGAAGCAGATCATTAGGACCTCACAGTTTTAGTCTTTTGCACTGACTGCCAGACATATCACAAACATGCACAACCAATGAATGAAGCCAAGAATAACACCCAAGTCTGGGAACTTCCTGCAGTCAGAGCAGCAGCAGCTCTGCTGAGTGCACACACCATGGAGACTGTGCAGTCCTCTGCTGCTGTCTGTGGTGGTGGCACCTGTGCAGCAAGGGTGGGGTTGACATGGATAGTATGACTATCACTGAACACAGGTGATGCCAGAGGTTAATTCTGTCCCTTCCTGATCACCTCAGCACTGAGTGACATGAGTATCCCTCCACCATTAGCACTACTGACAGTGTCACTGCATCATCAGATTGTGATGTGTATGGTGCCATCATCATCATCATCACCATCATCATCATCATCAGCCACCAGTCAGACTCTGACATTACCTATATTTTGGCTTGTTGTGCTGAACACTCTCCCACTAGAACCTGTGAATGTATACAGATAACATATCTTTGTCAATGCTGGATCATATTTGTGACTTTCACCACCGTGTGATACACAGACTGCTATATGCCAAGCTTATATGTAACCTATGGGCACATACATATCTGATAGTGAAGGTTGTTGATATTGCAGGTACAATGTTCCTGGATGACACGTAAACATATTTGCTTGTTTGAGTAAACCATTCATTATTGCAAATCACTGTGTTACAGGCATGGCACATGCTAATGTTCACATTGTGCATCCCCTACAGATGTTCAAGCAGTCACCACCAGCCCTACTTCCACATGCAAGCCACCACCAGGTATGAGGGTTCTTTCATACAGGAATTCCTTAGTATCATGAGGTACATCAGCCCAAACCCTACATTTTGACAGTCTTTGGCCATTTTCTATGCCAGCTAACAAGTCATCTATTGCTATAGTGTATTGTCAGTATACCCACTTTGACACTGTGCACAGTGTGGCAACATGTCCATCAGACCTGCACAAATACCACAGTCTGTGAATGTTGTACAGGAGAAAATATATCCCCTGTAGCATGTTATGCAATGTGTGTGTGCATGTGGAATAGTGTCAAAACAACTACAAAGCACGAGTGTGAATGCTCCTGACTGTGTTCCCTGTGAACTTCCAGTTTAAGCTCCCCTGGTAAAACTGTAACTTGCCCAACCTGTCCCCAGTTCCTTCCAGGCTTGCCCCCTGTGCACTGTTTGGTTGACCCCCCAGCCTGCTAGACCCCTGTCATACTTTGTATAGTGTTACCCCCAAACACATCATTGGTCTGTTACAGTGCCTGCTGGTTTCATGTTCCCTTGTTTGGTCACTGCTGTCCTGAGCTCCACTACTGCCTGCAGTCAGTTTGCCCATATGGCAGTGCACTCTGATATCCTCTAAATTATGATTCTCTGATTTGTTCACTGTAACATGGTATCCTACAAAATGGTGACTGCAAATTTTATTATGCTAAAATGAGAATTATAGTGTTATCCTTATGATAATATGATGCTTTAGCATGGTAATCTCTGAATCACACCTTCAGTGCAATGCATTCTCAGCCCTAGTTCATACAAGGGGCCATGTCTGCTTGTTGCTGAGTTGAGAGTTCAGGTGGCACAAACGTAGTGTCCCAAGCAAGTGCCACTAAAACTTCTCCAACAATGGAAAGAGGTTATGGAGAAAGACACTTTTTATTGTAAGCATTACATTCCTGGTTTAGCACTGTAGAGTAGACTTATCATCTGTAGTTGTAATTGCCTTCTGCTGTCAGAGATATTTTGTGCTTGTTACTGTTCACTTTATGTTGTCTACCTACTCCAGAGATCAAAGAAAGTAGAATGGTCTGACAGAAGGGATGAAACTGGCTTTCCAGGTGGTGGGTAAGTGTAGTGCTTTGCTGGACACTCTCCTTACCTGAGAGTGATGTGGAGGGGAGTGTTGAGGACCAAGGTGGGGACCAAGGTGCACGTCTGCACTGTCACCCTGAAGCAACTCCTCTAATGGCAGGTAGAGTCACACAGCCAGATGGTCCCCACCATCAGTCCAACAGATGCAGAGTCTTCCCACAGTGTCAGTATGTAGGTGACTGACTTCTTGGTGGATTAACTTCTGACTGGTTTGGCAGGCCCTCTTCACCCTTCCCTATCCCCCATGATTGTGTTCACCATCCTATTGTAGTCCAAACCTTCCTATCTCCATTTTTTACCTGTCAGTTCACATCTCTCCATTGTTTCCCCATTTTGTATCACTTCCCCTCTGTCAGTCTTAGCCTGTGATATGCATGCATTTGTCTACCCTGCTTCCTTCCCCTTACCTTTGATCCTGCCTGCACTTTCCTTTCATGACCTGTCCCATCTTCTCTTTTTATTAAAAATAGGGATCTGCCCCCTCAGCTCTTCTTCTTAAAGATACAAAAGTCTACCCTTCTTCCCTCACCATATACCGAGCTTCCTTTCTTGTTGTCCTTCTGTGCGTTTCTCTGCTTACTCTTCCTCAATTCTCCCTCTCCTATCTCCTCATCTTCTCCACATGTGTGTGATACAGTGACTTAGCACTTTGCTGTGGTGTGCTTGTATGGGCTGCCAGCTGTACCTTTGTAGCAGCTAAGGGACACTTTGATGGACGTGAGAAAGTGCACAGCACTGGGCATATCACCCATGTGTCACTTTGTCTGTGTCTTGTGTCATGTGATTGCTCTTAGGGCAGTCAGTCCAGCAGTGCAGTAGCTGTCATTACTGCAGCTGCAAAAGATTTATTATGCAGAACTGTCCACAGCATGACAGCAATGTGCTCTCAGTTATGCATGCCTAATCCCCATTGGGCTGCATCTTCCTATTGTCATCATGCTATTTGCCAATGCATGGTCATGTTAGGCTGCATCTTCCTATCGCCATCATGCTATTTGCCAATGCATGGTCATGTTAAAGTTTTTACTGATGTTAATCATGCACATTGTCTCATCAAGTACTGTATTACTGCATTGCAATGTAATAAAGTATGCCCTGTGCATGCAATATACATTTACTAATAAAGTAATGTGGCTTTTTCTCTGTTGTAAAGTCAAATCTTTGTAAATGAGATGAATTTATATTTAAATTAATTAATCTTAAATTATAATAATAAAGGTATGTGAATGCTTAAGTGCATATAGGTGTGCAACTCTATTGTGTGCATTAGTATGTGCATGTATGCGAATGTCAGTATATGTGTGCATGTGCATTTGTGTGTCTCTGTGTATTTTGTGTGTGCATGTGTGTGTGTGTGTGTGTGTGTGTGTGTGCATGCATGTCAGTGTGTGAGCAGATGTGCCTGTGCGTGCGCGAGTGTGTATGTCAGTGTGAGTGTGCGCATATGCCCTTGTGTGTCTCTCTTTCTGTCTCTACACATTTATTTTTTCATATAAGCAGCTTTATAACATTTGCCTGCATGCATCATATTATATAATCCTACAACCACTGATTATTCTGTACTTCTACTTACCTGCAGTAGTAATTCCGCCCAAATCTTGCCCAGTGATCCCTTACAATTTCTTCAACAGTCTGTTTTCGAGCTGCTATAATTGAGAGCCAAGCAAGAACTGCCCAGAGTCCATCCTTATCTCGTATGTGGTCAGAGCCTGAAAAAGACAAATAGTATAATCCGACGATGTTTCACCTCCATGCACATTTACATGTTCACTAATTGTAGGTCTTTGTTTGTTAATTCGACAAGTGAATTGGCTGACTAATCACACTACAGTTATAACTCTGTCCGGTCTGTTAAAAATATAATAACATGGCTGAAACTTATAGTTTACTCTTTAAATGTAGTTTATTAGAAAATATATATATATATATATATATATATATATATATATATATATATATATATATATATATATATATATATATATATATATATATATATATATACACCAGCTTCTCTGACATTTAGAAGACTAAGGTGGGTTGGATTTTAGTAAATTATCCAGCCCAGCACATGTAATTCTGACTTTTCATTTGTAGTGACATCAAAATATATCACCTTACTCAGGTCAGAGCTCCACAGTGTTTACTGTAAAATGAGCTAGAATGTTCATTTCTTTAGTGAACAATCTCTGATCAAAGCAAACGTATTTATGTATGAATGTATGTATGTATGCATTTACATATGTATTACTGCATGTGTGGATTTATTTACTTAGCATTAAGTGAACTGGTTCTTCTCAGACCCTTTTCAGCCATAGCGTGGGTCACAAGGGCAATAGTAAAAAAAGAATATGCATATGGACAGTTCAGTCTAGTATATTCACCAGCATGTGTTTAGGAGGTGGGAGGAAACAGGAATACTCAGAGTAAACTCTTCCAGACATACAGCATGCAAAACTTCAGATATGCAGTGACCAGAGGTTAGGACTATACACTGATTTTGGACTGCTGACCATACCTCTCAACTGTTCAGATTTTCACAGAATGTTCAGATTTTTACCTCATATTCTTGGTCTTTTCCCCACAAAATGTATGGTCTTTTGACAAATCATTGAGGACTGGTCACTGAATAATGGTAGATATTTGAGTTTCAGACTTCATGTCCAGCATAAAATGCATGTTAATACAAAACCTGTTATTTTAACAACTTTCTAAGTGCAATATTTAAAATCTGTCCCTCATTTTCACCTGTTGTCCCCCTATTATTTTGGCTTTGTCCAGAAGTCTTGTACTAAGAGGTTGGCAGGTTTGACTACAATGATATGAATAACATCCCATAGACACATCAAAAAAATAAGTAAATAAATAAATAAGTCTGTAAAAGAAAATATCTAAAAGCATTTGGTTCAAGGAAAAGGTTACTGTAGCATGCACTGGCCAGATTCTAGAAATTGCTAACTTTACACATTATAATAAACAGCATAGCAGGAGATTCTTACATATTTCCTCTCATTTTAACTGCATGGTGTGGAACAGTCTCTTCAAACATACTGTCATTAGTGATTAAACATCTGTGTATGCGCTTTTCATTATTTTTTGAAGACCATAAGTGTGCACTAGTTGAAGCCATGAATATGTTATCCAGTGCTACCATACTAGGCCATACTCCATGATAAGGCATCATAGGTTCACAGGCTTAGGTTTTAAAACACATTCTTCTGTAAGAGATCAATAGGCACAGTCTTATAAAACAGTTCAGTGCTATACAGCAGTATGAAACATGCTGTGAAGCAAGCACTAAGGAAGACCATATCTGGTGTCACGTAACAGGAAATATTAAAGGTTCATCATCTGCAAAAAAATGGCAGCACCACTGACAGTTAAGTGTAGAAAAAATATTTTTCAGGATGGCAATCGTTGAAAAACCAACAGTGTCCTAAATTAAGAGAAGGCATGCTAAAACTGTAGGGCCTTAGACAAAAAAGGAGTCATTCTTTCTCACCGAACAGATTCCATCTAAATGGAGGCATAAGTGGAATTTCTGGAATCTAATGCAATGAATGCCTGCCTGAATTGTTATTACAGACAACAAATCACACACATAATCAGGGGCATTCTTTTTTTCCGAGTTGTGTCATTAGTGTTTTACAGATCTGACATAGCAGAAAGTATTTCAGGAAAATAGTGCAATTCACAGCCTGAGTGGTGTAATATACTGCAGCGGTGCTGTTTTCTTGCCTTTTCAAGTAAACTACTTTGAAGGCTTTGACTGTGTGCAGCATAACAAACAGGAAAATTCTTAAACAGATGGGGATACCAAGTCACCTTATTTGTCTTCTGAGAAATCTGTAAGCTGAACAAGAAGCAGTTAGAACCAAACATGGAATGAATGGTTCAATACTTGGAGGGGAGTACAGCAAGGCTGTATGTTGTCACCCTGCTTACTCAACGTATATGCTGAATATATCACATGAAATGCTGGGTTAGATGACTCAGATGACAGAATCCAAATTATTTGGAAAAAATAACAATTTCATACATTCAGTTGATGCAACTCTAATGGATAAAAATGAGAAACAGCTGAGGATCCTTTTGAAGAAGGTAAAAGTGGAAAGTACAAAACCTCTTTTATTGCTCAACATAAAAATAAATAATGAAGTAAAACAAAATAAAATGACATGACCTAGTCCTATCAGTTCTTGCAAATAAATGACAGGAAGCAGAGACAGTGACACATTTTATTTCACTGTAATCAAAGAGTTCTGCAGATGGTGATAGAAGTCACGAAATTAAAAGAGACTTGCTTTTTGTAAAGAAAGTTATGACAAATACTGATATGATTTTGAAGAGTAAAGATATCGCACTATTGACAAAGATCTGGACAGTCAAAGCTATATTTTTTCCAGTAGTAACATATGGCTATGAAACATGGACAATATGCAAGGCTGTGCAAGGGTAAACAGTTTGATGCTTTTGACTTTTTGTGTTTGAGAAACGTTTTGAGAATTACCATGGACAGTAAGAAGAATTAATAATTCAGTAATTAAGGTAATAAATCCATGCTGTTCACTAAAAGACCTGATAGTAAAACTAAACCTCAAATACTTTGGTCACAGAATACATACAGGATTCACTAAAGAAGACGAGGATGCTGGGAAAGATTGAAGGTAAAAGAAGAAGGTGGTGTCAAAGACCAAGGTGGATGGCAGACAGGCCTATTATGCTAAAGTCCTTGAGGTTATGAAGAGTTGGATTCAACTAAAAGAGTAACAACAACTCTGATAATGTCACTGGCAGCATCAAGCAAGCAAGAACCTCACACTGCCAACCATTCTGACACGTGTACATGGTCATTGTTCTTTGACATCTCTGTACTTTGGGGCATTAGTAAACTTGTATACAACACACGCACACACAAATGTCAAGGACATGTAAATCAGCTCACCTGCTATTATTTAATTCTGCATTATCTTTACCCCTCCAGACCAAATATGAAACTATATATGAAAACAACTGGAAAGACTTTACCACTGGGGTATCAGTGTCACATGACCCTGGATGTTGCTTACTTCCATGCATTTCTGCATTTGAGTTGGTGGCTAATGGGGATGTGGCAGCAGGATTTGGAATGTAAACAGTAAAATATGACACTAGAGTAATTTTATCATGACTTGCAGATACAGAGCATACCTCTCAACTGTACAGCTTTTCGCAGAATGTCCAGATTTGTGCCTTATATTTTTGGTCTATTTTTTAAAAAAAAAAATTGTTTTTCTGGCAAACTAGTGGCAAATCTTTAAAGATTAAAGTTAAAAAAAAATCATACTAGACATTTGAGTTTCAGACTTCATATCATTCAGAAAATCCATGCTAATGTAAAATCTGTTATTCTATCAACTTTCTAAGTTTGTAAGAGCAATATTTAAAAATTGGCCTTATTTTTGGGCCTTTGTCCCACTTTTATTTATGGCTTTGTCCAGATTTCTTGCTCTAAGAGGTTGAGATGTATGATGCAGAGACATGAAAAAAGTTTAAAAACATTAAATTTAATCCATATCTTCTGCAATGCTGTGGATATGGGACTCTATATGTAATCTAAGAAGAATAAGAAGTTATGTACTCACCATAATGTTTTTATTTATTTATTTATTTATTTAATTTGTTGACTGGGAGTGTCCGACTGGACGTGGGTCCATTTTCAGCGGAGGCCCGGGGAGAAAAGCTCCACAGTAAAATAAACAGACAGTAGTTACATTGGATTACATAGCGATTAACAATTTAACATAGAAATTACTTACAACATATTTACAGATGAAGAACATAGTATATCAGTAGACAACTAGAATCTTTATCTGTGAAGTACATAACAGGCATTAACAAATGTAACAATGAGAAGTTCCTGCTGTATAATAAGTACTAGGCTTATGAGCATCTGAGCTTGCTATCATCAAGGTAGTTAGTGGAGGTGAAAGAAAGGTAGTGGTTGGATGGGGGTGGATCATATTAGAGTGGGAGTTGCAAGGGCATAGCCAGCATGTTTTTAGGTGTGCTTTTAATAAAGTTTTGAAGTTGGTGCATGATGGTATGGAGGTAATTGTGGGTGGGAGTGAGTTCCATAATTTGGCTATGGCGCAAGAGAATAGTGCTTCACCAGCAGAGTTATTGGCTTTAGTGATATGCAAGTGATTTTTGTTGCTGGATCTTAGTGGTCTGGTGGTGCGATAGGGTTGGAGTAGATTCTGGAGGGATGGGACATTTAGTGGATGGTTTACTAGTTTGTGGGCGAGTGAGAGTTGATACCACTGAAGGAGGTGAGGGAGTTCAAGCCAGCCCAGTTCAGCAAGTGAGAGATAGTGGTGACTACAGTAGGATGCCCCTGTGGCGAATTTGGTGATTTTGTTGTAGCAGGTCTCTAGCTTGTTTAGATCACATTGCCTTAGGTTGGTATATACTGGAGAGGCATAAAGTAGGGTGGAGATAAGGTGGGAATTTGCTATTGAAATCTTTGCTGCTTTGGTGAGAAATTGTTTATTTCTATATAATGCTCCTAGTTTTTGTGGACTTTTTATGGTCATGGATATGTGAATGTCAAATTTTAGTTTATTGTCTATTTCCACTCCTAGCAATTTGGTGTGTTCAGTTGGGTATATAGTGGTGTTGTCTTTTGCTGTGATGTTAAAGTGAGAGTTGTTTTGAGTATGTTTGGTGGGTTGGAAGATGAGTAGTTTAGTTTTGTTTGGGTTGAGTATTAATTGGGCATCGTATAACCATGTTTCAACAGAGGAAAAGGCTTCCTGTGTGACTTTTTGCAGTTTGGGTAGGGACTGGGCTGAGCAGATGATGGTTGTATTGGATGAGTGTGCCATGTTTGGTGGCAGAGGCTAGATTATTGGTGTAAACAGAGAAAAGTAGGGGTCCAGGGATGGATCCTTGGGGAACCCCTATGGAAACAGGTAGTTAGGGAGATATGTCATTCTGCCATACAATGGATTGTTGGCGGTCAGACAGGTAACTCTGAAACCAGTTGGTGACTGATTGTGAGAAGGATAGGTTATTGAGGACAGAGATAAGCTGCTTGTGTGGGACCATGTCAAATGCTTTAGATAGGTCTAGGAAAGTAGCAGAGGAGAGATAGCCATTGTTTTTATGCTGAAGTATAGTGTTAGTAAAGGAGAGTAAGGCAGTGGTGGTGCTATGGTTTGGTCGGAAACCATGCTGAGTACTGGAAAGGAGGTTGTTAGTAAGGAGGTAGTGTGAGACCTGAGAGTGTATGCATCTCTCTAGTATTTTGGAGAGTGGAGAGAATAGCTATGGGGTAATTGGTTAGTTCTGCAGAGGGTCCGCCTTTGTGGAGGAATTATATGTGAGACTTTCCACAATGTGGGAATGTAACTTTCTGACAGAGATCGGTTAATCAAGATGGATACTGGGTAGGCCAGAGCATCAGCTGCGATTTGTAGGTATTCACTTGGGAGGTTGTCTGCTGCTAATTTGGTGGGTTTAAGTTTAGTTAAGAGTTTTTTTATGTTGGAGGTAGGTACAGGAGAAAAAGAGAAGGCAGTGGGGAGATTACTAGTTGAAGGTGTGGGTTGGAGGGGACGGGGTTGTGTTGTTTAGCTAGTGATAGTATGGTTTGGGTGAAGTGTGTGTTGAATGAGGTAGCAATATTTTCTGAGGCGTGAGGGATGTTAGGAGGAGGGGTACTGACTTTACCTGGGTGGAGGATGGAGTTTATGGAGGACCAGAATTGTTTGGGGCTGTGTTGTGAGGAGTCTAGGGCAGACTGGTAGTATTGGAATTTGTCCTGTTTTATTAGCTTTTTGATTCTATTGCGTAATTCTAGGAATTTCTGTCTAGCTGCGGGGGTTTTGGTTTTGCGCCAGTGCTCCCAGGCTTTATCCCTGTTTTTCATTTCTAACTTAGTGGTATTCTGTAGCCATGGGGAGGGTTGTGCTTTGGTTCTGGAAAATCTTATGGGGGCATGGTAATTAAGGATGTTCAGGAAGGTGCTCACTTGATTAGTAAAGGCATCACCTTGACAGCAAAAGAAGTTATAACCCCTCTATACTCAGCACTTATCCGGCCCATAATTGAGTATAATGTCCCATTCGGCATGTACTGTACTAAGCACCTGCAGCAATTAAAGAGACCTCAGAGGTTTCTAACAAAAAAGATCAAGGGCCTCTAGCATGCGCCTTACACAGACCAACTAAAGTCCCTGTCACTATAGTCCATATAATATAGACTTTTTAGGGGAGACTTATGCCTGGTCTACAGAGCAATCCAAGGCCCAAACCTAATGAAATTGCTGCATATCCATAAATCAAACAGGACTAGGGCTACCCATTTCCGGGACCTACATATGGCCTGTGACCCATTTCCAGGACCTAAATATGGCCTGTGACTTAAACAGGACATGATGAAGGGACATATTTATTTCCCAACAACTGACATGTCTTTGGAACAGGCTTACCATTCACGTGAAACAGAGCACCTCTATGACACTATTCAAGAGAAACCTGGACGAGTGGATGGGGCACCATAAATTCTTACTAGGGATAGCACTCACAGCCCTCCTGGACATGGGCAGTCATCACTAAATGCAATTTAGGGTATTGACTAGCATTTCTATGGTATTACATTGGGATGAAATGGCTAGGCTTCAAATGGCCTCCGGGTAAATAGCGTAGTAATCTTCTATGATCTTATGATCCTATGGATTTGACTTAGAAGTTTCAGAACTTTGCCCTTAAAAGAGTCCAGCTTCTTACATTCCCAAAATATATGCATCCCTTGATTTTACACCTCCAATATAATCCCAAGCGGGAATATGTGTTGAATTTTAACTGGGGTATACACATAATTATGTAAGCATTTCCACTTATATATTGACATTTCCTGCTATTAGACTCTTATCAAGCAAGGGAGCAGACTGACCTCTTGTAATCCAGATTACTTTCCCTATGCAACTCCTGTTTTCAGTTTGCTTTCCACTTTACTAATCTCTTCCTATCTGTATGAATCTGTTATAGGCAACACTTATACATGAAAAAAATTTTACCACAAGAGCTGGATACTCTTGTATGAGTAAGGGTATAATTTATGTTATATTTTGCAGTTGTAATAAATATTATATTGGTGAAACGAAGAGAATGTTAGCAGATAGAATTAAAGAGCATGTTAGAGATGTAAGAAATAATAAATCTAATAGTCCTGTTGCTGAACATTTTAATTCTGTACACCATGGTAATACTGACTGTATAAAAGTTACTATATTAGAACATGTTCCTCTTTATTATAATAATTTGGAATGGCAAAAGAATATATTGAGACAGAAGGAATCTATTTTAATTATGAAGTATGGCACTTTACATCCACATGGTATGAATAGAGAATGTAACTGGCAAAGTCTTATTTAAAACTGTGACTTTAAATGTGTAGCATAAAATCCTTTTATTGATTGATTGTATAATTGATTTATTGCTTCATGTTGTATATATTCTGAAATTTTAAGAGCTTCATTGTTTTACTCTGTAAAGGCTGTTGGCGGCTAGAGGAGAGATTCGTTTGAGCTGAATAAATTTTACCATTTTGGAAGGTAGAGCTGGGACTCACTATTGGTCTTTGTTGTTGCTTATATATATCTCATTCCTTTGTTGTTTCATTATTAACACTTATACATCTCCTGCAAATCCTGTCTGCCATTGTGCAACAGGATATTTACCAACTTTGGTTTGACTATTATATTTGAGAATATATTTTATTTTCCTTAGCAATACTAACCAAACTCTCAAATTACAACTTAAAACTCCTTTTAAATTGTATTCATTGCCATTTGGCCTAGTCCTCTCCTTTCCTTATTTGAAGCCATTTTTGTTTGGTTCTTGTCTTGTCTTACAATTCCAACATGTTATTCTAGCATGTCTCTTCAGGCCAAAAAGCCCTATAGGCATAAAAAAGTTTTTCCACAGGGCTATATTCTCATTTCATAAAATACCCTTAACTATTCTGAGCATATATTTAAAAAGTTCATCATTCCTATAATGGACAGTTACCCTTCTCCTATTGTCTACCTCTGTTTGCTCTCAAGACATCGTCAGCAAGCTAATAACTAAAGTTTTCCATTTTGCATCATATGCCATTATCAACAGCAGGAGAAAAACATTAAACTGGACTTTTTCATAGCATTTTAATGGATCTGGAACTCTCATTCCCTCATTCCTAAGTCATAACCAACATTTCCACATGATCTCCTCAGCTTTTATCCATCCCATAGAAAATCTGCTGTTTGATTTTTAACTACCTTTAAGAATTTTAATGGGTTCATCATGAAAAGACATGAAATGGGTAAAAGCCAAAGAGGCAACATATAGAATATTAACAGTTTGAATCTGTTGATCTTTTTCCACTTAAAGCACTTTTCAGTTTTGCAAATTACACTTAATCTTATCCAGACAAAAATCATATCTTAAGAGCTCACCTTCCTACAGCAGAGCACATTCCTAACATCAAGATATTTAAACTTCTTATCCTTACATATCTCAGCAAATATTTGGTAACATCAAACCCTGATGGGGCATGTATCAAAACCACATTTATTTTTATTTTTTCCATATTTACTTTATTACCCAGAATCTCCCAAATTCTTGTGAAATGTCATAGAACTTTTTTCAGCCTTTCTTGATGATCCTGAAGGAGGATTAAAACGTCATCTTCGCATACAACAAATGTATGGCTGGTTTCCCCTATAATGTAAACCTTGAAATCTATCTGTCTAGTAGTCTATTCTAAGGGATCCAGGTAGAGTGTAAACTTGTCAGGATAAAGGGCACTCCTGTTTCATTCCCCTTGTTGTGAAAAAGGAAAAAAAAGAACAAAAGAAAAACAAATTGCTACAGACCTACTTCTGTTTTTATCAAAGCATTTTAGTGAGAATAGATTCAAAGTACTATAGACGGCACAGTGGTGGAGCAGTTTGCATTGGCACCTCACAGCAAGAGGTTATCCGATTCGATTTTCAGCTGGGGTGCCTTCTGTGCAGAATCTGCATGTCCTCCATGCACTTGTGTGGGTTTCCTCTGGGTGCTCTGGTTTCCTCCCACATTACAAAGACATGCATCTGGAGCATTTCTCCCCAAGCATCCACTGAAAATTGACTCATTCCAAGTCAGAATTTCCTGGCAAACAAAATTTAAATAAATAAAAATATTACTTTAAATAACCTAGCTCCCTGCCTAAACTCTTCTAATACCCTCATTAAGTAGCATCATTCAATCCTATCAAAAGACTTTTCGGCATCAAGACTAACAAAGGCAACCTTTTTCTTCAGAAACTTTCCATGCCCCACCTTTACTGCAGTTCTCAAAATATTATCACGTGTCTGCTTACCCATAACAAGCCCTGTCTATTCAGTGTTTATGAACATAGGTATTGCCTTAGCCAACCTATTAGCCAACAAAGCCACGAATCTTGTAGTCATGATTTAAAACTGATATTGATATATGACAAAATGAAACCTCCTTGTCTTTCCTTCTTTGTAAATCAAAATTACTACAGCCTGTAACCAGGAGTCAGGGATCAGCCCTGAAGACAGAATCTCAATCCCCCTCTTGCTTCCATAGGTCTATAGGCAACCATTTTAACCCCAGATTCTTACCCAAGGCTGTTTTTTTTCACCAGTTCCTTTAACTCTTCAACCACTATGGAGTTGGTCAATGCATCAGCTTGCTCTTGACTCACACTAGGGGTTAAACTTGCTCATATAAACTTTTAAGTAGGGGAACGTGTCCCCTGGGGTGATACAGAGCTGTAAAATATAGTAAAAATATATCCAATATATCTTTTGGGTTTAATAATATCTTCCCCAAAGCTAAATAATATACATTGCATAATGCTGCACTATCTTCATTTCATAGCTAACAAATCCTGGTATCTGGAGGAAAAAAACAGACTTTAACATTAACTCCAATAACTTTTCCTTCAAGGTCACAAGACTCTGATCAATTTACTTCCCTTTTCCCCACTCTACCCCATTACATTTGCTGAACCTCTTTTTCTAACTATTATTACCTTATTATCTTTCCATTTCTTAGCAGTTAAATTCATAATCTTACAAACAGTTCTGGCTTTGGGTGCATCCCAGGGCTCAGTAAGTATTTTACCATGCTCATGTTCATAACAAACTCACCTTTTATACTCATCTCCACATACTGTTTAAAATGTTGCCTATCCAAATTAATACCTCAGGAGCCTCCAATGACACAGTATGTCTCCAATAACTAGGGTACTAAATTCAATTATCAAAGGAGAGTGGTCTGATGATAGTCATCATATTTATTAAGTAGGAATATTCAAACAAAATGCACCCCTATCCTGTCTTGTAGAAGAGTGTCTCACTCCCTGAAGAAAAATGTATATCAATGGGTCTGCTTTAAATTTGCAATGTATGTCAATTCTACACTTGTTAAGTAGATTTCTAGCTATTTCCCAATCCTAACAAATCTTTAGTAATCAAATTCTAATTCTCTGCATATAATTGTATTCTTTCATGAAAATGCAATATTTCCAACATAACTTCTTCAAATTCCATAGTATTAAAATCAGGTATTAAATATTTTGAAACTACTGTAGTCTTAGTTCCATAACAAAAAAAACAAAAAAAAAACAACGGTTCTTACGTATTATCACAACCAGATTTGCAACCTGAGATAATTTGTCATGCTTAACTCAAACTAAGTCTGTTAACTTTAAAACGGTTCTGTAAAGTGTTAAGTATTATTCTGCGATATTGTTAATGGGTTAGGAAGAGGAATAAAGGGCAAATGTGTGTTTGGCGGTAGCGTCCTTTACCCACGTCAGGTCATGAATAATGCGATCAAGATGGCTGTTGCTTCTCAGTGTGGTGAAGAATGACCGTTATTTTTACGGGGGACATTTTGTTCAATGATTAGTAGTCAGACTGGGCGCCAAAGTTCATAGAGGAAATGAAGTCTGCCGAACACTGACCCCGCGACAATTGCAGTAATGCAAATAAATACTAGTAACGTGGCACAGCCTTTCTCCATAGCAGTATTTGTGGCGCAGGGGTGGTAAACGTTATCCCACTTCACACACATACTTGCGTGTCTCTGAAGTTGTGTACTCAGAAATGCCACTTACAGCAGGAACATCAGGTGCTGCTGTAGATGGTGAATGATTCCCCTACATAGGCACACATTTAACAGGGTTTAAAAGGCGCCACTTCTGTTGCTCAGAACGTTGTGAGTTTGTTGACTCTTAACACTACAGACGACTGCAAAGCAGCAGTTATGTGTCTACTTCAGACAAGGGCACTACCTGCCATTATTCCTCCTAGTATGTGCCAAAGAATCTGACCCAGTACTGTTTAACAGTTTACACCACCCTTCTTCAACTAACACTCATAGTTGGCAGAAAACATTATAAAGTATCCCACCTGTGAAATGTGCTTGTGATAATACGTAAGTACCAAAATAACTTTTATTTCCAAATATCTCCCTTTAGGGTCAGTCAACTGATGTTCTATGCTAAAGAAGTAATCCCTTTCCATCAATACTGTCACACTTCTTTTTCCTTCCTCTACTGATGAGCAAAATCCTCTGTTCCATCTAACCCTTATCAAATAATTATGTTTTAAGGTCCCTAAATCTGACTCTTAAAAGAGGAACACATCTGCTTTTGCTAGGTTCATGTACTGGAATACCATCTTTCTCTTCCCTACTCTTTTCAAACCAT
Source organism: Protopterus annectens (assembly GCF_019279795.1). Lineage (NCBI taxonomy): Eukaryota > Metazoa > Chordata > Ceratodontiformes > Protopteridae > Protopterus > Protopterus annectens. The sequence continues at coordinate 1,111,896,381 of NC_056730.1, forward strand.
TAAGATTCCAAAATTTTAAGCTACATGCCATCTTAAAACACACACATACACACACACACAAACACGCACACACACACACACACACACACACACACACACACACACACACACACACACACACACACACACACTTTCTAATCCGTATTTATCTCTGCATATTGGTGCTCCAAGAGTATTAAAATATGGAAATTCATAAAAAATTAACAAGAACCAGGCATCTGTCAAGTTCCAACCTCGCCACCACGAGTACTGAGAAAAAAATAAAACACAAAGAAACTAGTGGTCTTAAAACTTCGTTGATGTGCTCAGTCACAATAATTTCCAAAAACCATGAAACCCAGGCAGTGTTCTAAAGCAACAAGCCTTTATTCGTCACAGACAAGTGATCCTCAGTAACAAAAAGTGAGAAATATTATAACAATGTAAAACATATCAACTTTTATATACTTAAAAGTAGGTGTGGAAAGTCTATGTATTGGTTAATTTTAAACTAGCCTATTCAAGTCAAACAGTATAAAAAGGGCTGTAAAAGAGCATTTTCGAAAAAGTATCCACCCCCACATACTACTACTGATTAGATCATACTAAATCCTAGTTAAGAAAAACACTATCTATTTGCGACCCACATTCCGAAGTTACGTATTAAGAAAAGAATAAAATATACATAAAAAGACTTTTATCTAAAATCGCTTTGGGCTACCTAATGCAATAAAGTCAAATACTTAATGCAATTCAATACCTAAAGCATAATACCCAATGTAAAATATGGAAATTCCCCTCTAGAAGTATTGCTATTTGTCTGACCTCAAATTCATTAGTATATTGCATCAAATCCACAGTTTTTAACAACTGTAGGATCACCTACTGTTAGCAATCCTTAACTTGCTAAATACAAATGCCTGAGCCAGCAGCAGGGAATTGTTTACTCTATTTCTTCCTCCTCTAATATTATTACAATAATCTGACTGGTAACCAGATGTCTTTTGAATGTTATATATTTCTTGTAGACTCCCTTCCCAACTTAAATACATTGTGTTTCACTTTTTCCATTATTCTATTTAACCATAGCCCTATTACTATATAAATTTATTTAGGTTCCCAGCTGCCTATACCAAAGTAGTCTCACTAATATATAACAAGTGTTATAGCTTAATGGACAGATGCATTTACTACTAAGTAGCCAGTAGTTCAGAGCAATTGATTGTTTTTATTTGCACATACCTAGAATTTGGTTCTTCCTGCTCCATTTGCCCTTTGCTATGCTCGGGCTCACTCCACTCCGCTATCCTACCCCCATCTCCACCCACCCCAAGCTCCTGACCTTTATACCTAAATAGCCACTCCCCTAAGCCTCACCTCACACCAACCTCATTTTATACAGCCACTCCTCTTTTCACTGTCTTCAATCCACATCACCATCTACCTTCACTCCACATCACTTCATACACACAATGCCCAAATTGTACGATCTCTTCAGGCTAATACCTCCTACCTACATAAAGTATAGCCACACCTAAATTCCTACTCACTCCTGTAAAGATACCTACTAAAATTCATAACAATGCATCAACACTTTGCCAGAGCAAAATATGGTCCTTAACCTTTACATTAATAATAAGCCTCAACATCACCTCACCCTTAACCTCCTACCACTACACTAGCAACTCAAAATTTCAGACTAAATCCCCTACCTGCCAAACCCATTCACAAGGCAAACCAGCCTTTTCAGTAATATCTCCTTCTGTCTACAACATCTCAAATCTTAACCTTGCCACATTCAAAGTAACCCGCACCAACTAAATAATCATATTTCCTCAAAATATAACACATCTATAATCAACCACTAAACAATAATAATTACTTTGTTTCACCCATTTATAATGTTTTTAGATAAGACAGAATATCCAAAAGAGGTGGAGGCATTGCTCTCCTCTTCAAAAGCAACCTGACCATTGAAATGTTAGTCAACGAGCAACCCAAGTTCAATAATGCAAAAACTATTTAACTCAAAAAAACACTTACATATAATTGGTACCAATATACCCCCTGGCAATAACATTAATATAGTAAAATCCATTCTAGATTGGGCATCCAAAAAATTTCACCAAGACACAATCATACTAGGTAACGTTAATATCGACTGGTCCTCCTGTAACTCGCTCCACCCCACTAACCACATTAATCTATATGGTTTCACTCAACTAGTCAAAACCACAATATGGGTAGATAAAACATCAAAAAAGGACTCCATCCTAGACTGGATCCTTACAAACAGACCATCTCAATCCTACCTCGCAAGCTCCCTCCCAGACACCCTCAGCGACCACCTTACCACCTTTATAATTAGACACCAAATGAATCCATTAAAATCCTCCACTCTCCAACAAATCCATTACACAAAGAATTTCAAAACCATTGACTTCATATCTGCACTTAATCAATGCAGCTGGAGACCACTCTCATCTCTTTGTCTGGAAAGTGCCCTAGACTACTTCAATAACACTTTCCTAAACATTCTAAGTCATCCTGCTCCTATCAGAACTGTCAGAACTAAATCCAGTTATGCCCCCCTGCTGACCAGAGATACCTGTCTACCGCTAAAACAAAGAGATAAAGCATGGGACTTGAGGCATCAAAATAAAACTCAAATTAATAGACAGGCATACCAGGAACTAAGGAACAAATTCAAAAAACAAATTAAGACAGACAAAATGAACCACTATATAGGCATTCAAACCAAACACAAAAATAACCCACACAAATTCTGGGCTGCCATTAATAAAATCCTACAACCAGGAAAAATCAGTAACATTGATACCACCACCAATAATACTGCTACCCAATTCAACGAACACTTAACCAAATCCATCCTAGCCCTCACCAATAATAGTTCTCCCACTTCACATCCAAACCTATCTTCTGTACTAGCAGACCAAAATCTCTTCTCCTTACAGCCTATCTCAACTAACACAATTTATAAATACCTAATGCCTAAAAAGGCTTAAGCCTACAACCCTGGTCGATGACAAATTGCCTGCAGAAAATCTAAAGATTGCAGCCAAAGCCATCTCTTATCCAATCTCTATGCTCATTAATCGCTCTTTATGAGAACATGTTCTTTTCTTGTGGAAAATTCTGCATACATACTACTCCACAAATGAGGTAACTCTGTGGAACTGTGCAGTTACCGTCCAATTTCCATTCTATCCTCCTTATCTAAAATCCTTGAAAAATGTATACATTCCCAAATAATGCACTATTTCCTCACTAATAAACTGCTAACCAATACCCAGCATGGATTCTGCCCAGTCACAGTACTACCACAGCCTTTATTAGCTTTGCCAACACAGTAAACCAACATTGAAACAATGGTAATCTACTAGCCACTGTATTCCTAGATCTCTCCAAGGTCTTTGATACTGTCTCCCATCCCAAACTCCTTCCTGCTCTCTCTGATCTTAATCTCAGCCACTCCACACTAGCATGGTTTCAAGACTATCTAACCAACTGCCAACAAGCAGTAAAATGGCAAAACTCCTTATCCCCCCTCCAAACTGACACCCTAGGGGTCCCCCAAGGAGCCATTCTTGGATCTCTTCTTTTCAACATATTCACCAACCAACTCCACAAAACTACCCAGCATGCCACTCTAGTCCAGTACGTTGATGACTCTACTCTAATGTGCTCCTCCCCATCATTCCCTCAACTTCAGGAATTGACACGAGTCCTTTACCACTGATGAAACCTGGTTAGCCAACTCTCAACTAATACTTAACCCCAATAAAACACAGCTAATGATATTCTATCCCACTAGAGCCTCAGAACCCATACTACCATTCACAATATTCTCTGCCAATAACACCCCTATCACACCTGTCCAATACAGCAAACATCTAGGGGTTATCATAGATCACAACATGAGATTTGATATCCACATTGCACAGACAATAATGAAAGTCCATAAAAACTATATAGATGCAAAAAGTACTTCATCAATGACAGTAAAGCCACCATCACAAGAACCCACTTACTATCCACACTCCTCTATGCCTTCCCCATACTCATCAACCTAAACAAAGCAGACTTTAACAAACTAAACACTTGCTACAATAAAAAAACTGGATTTGCTACTGACTCACCCTTCAGGACACATCACTGCATAGCAATCAAGCAACTATCCTAGCTAGAATTACCCAACCTGCTCACATATAACCAGCTTACATTAGCCCACCAAATTCTACATTATCCTGATAGAGTTCCTGCTCTTTAAGGTCTACTTAATATCTACTCTAACAAATGCCTACTAAGATCCATCAATAGAGCACTGGCTGACATAAGCAAAAGCAACAATAGTTCTGGGGACTCTTTGCGTTCCAGTTATGTTGCAAAAGCATGTAATACCATTCCCGCAGATATTAGGACCACTGAAAACAATAATAATTTAAAAAAACTTCAAAGTTCTTGGTTATGTACTTGTTCTGATCCTGGATAGCTTCACTTACTTAGATCATATAATAATTTAACCTTCTATGAAAGCTTGCAACAATTCCTTTCTATACTCTTACTCAATCAATGTGTGTTTACTGTACTAGCCACTGATGAATATAACCAAAGGACTGAACAAAATGTCCTTTCAACTTTGTTTATTGTAACACACTGTGGTCCTTATAGTATGTTTACTTTTTGCTCCTTTCTTGGCCTTGACACTGTACCTTATTAACCTTTTGACCCTGTACTGTACTTTAACATGTATTGCATTTAATGTATTTGCTGCACTAATCTTTGAGGAGCTTTTTTCCCCAGGCCTCTGCTAAAAATGGGATCCATGCCCAGTCGGACTTTCTCGGTAAACAAATGTAAAATAAATAAATAATTCAACAGCAGAAAATAACTTGTTTACAAAACTGTATCACCAGATTTTTATTAAATTTTAAAAGTAACAGTGAAAGTAAAAGAACACATTTTTATTATTTAAGTTTTCAGGTGAGAGTTACTTCCACTTTTTCAAATAATCGGTAGCTAAAAAAGCTATTAAAATTGGCAAGATTCACTCCTGGACTACAAACAAGTATACATTTTTTACGCTATGGTGGAGCCCCAACTTTAACTAGCATACTGACCCTCTTGTCCAAGTCAACATTCCTTTTGTTTACATAAACTTACTCCAGTCAAAATACTGCAAAAGAAATTAATACATTTTAATATCACACAAAGCATCAGAGTAGACAGGTATGCTTGGAACACTTCAACAAAAAAGTTGCAGTTTAAACAGATCATACGATCTTGTTCCACTCTTAGAATCCTTTTTGTATTCCCTTACAGTTTTTTATGTGATACATTTTCATTAACCCCTTTCGCAGGAGCACTATGATGTGTATAGCTGTTCTTGTCACATGATGAATCAGCATCCTGACCAACAAATCAGCCCTTGCAATGCTTCCACATTATAACTTTCAGCTGGCTTACTGTAGTATAATTATGGCAACTGACTACAAATCAGCTTGCATAAATGACAATATATAGTTTCATAGGTGTGTACTAGGATAATGGCCCTGGAGCCATTACAAGCCTAGCCCATAGAAGTGTCCTGGCATCGTGCCGCCGGTGTGAGTTCCCAGTGCCTCTATCAGGCAGAGCTGATGGAGTGACACCTAGGATGAACTTTCGATTTCCCATCCACTCTTCAAGATATCTCTTGAAGAGGGCCAGTGAGGTACTCTGCTTGACATGTATGGGAAGTCTATTCCAGAGCATGGGCAGTCTCTGGGTTATGAACCCGTCCCTCCAGCAGGTTCTGTTGATTGTGGTAATGAGGTTGAGTTCTCTGGAGCATGTGGTGCGGAGGGATTGGGATTTCTTTAGCTGTAGCATTTCTAACAGAGCTGGGTCAGATATGACTTTGTAAGTCAAGCAGAGATTGCCCCTTAGTAGACAATATGAGACAGAGAATAGCTGGAGTTTTTTGAGTCTGTCCATGTAGGACATGTGTTTAAGGCCTAGGATCCTCTTTGTGAGGTACTTTTGTGGCCTTTCCAGCTGTTGCATGTGTCTAGTGAGGTACATGCCAAATGGGGCATTATACTCGATAACTGGCCTAATGAAGGAAGGGTAGAGAGAGATGATGACCTTTGGTAATGTGATGTGCCACACAGAAGGACTTTTTGACCACAGTAGCAATGTGGTGGTTGAAGGAAAAGTTGCTATCAACCTGTGTCCCCAGATCTCTTATAACACCTTCAGTGTTCAGTGGGCTCCCATCAATATGGTAATAAGTGGGAACTGAGTTTTTCCCAATGGGGATGATGGCATATTTTTTGGCATTACGCTTAAGGCCATGGTTTCGACACCAGTCATTGGTCTCAGTGAGGCCTTTCTGTAGGATTTCTACATCAGTTGGGGAGTTAATAATGGCTCCCAGCTTGCAGCTGTCTGTGAACTAGGTCAGCTAGAGTCTCTCCATGTTGGTCTGGACTTCTGAGAAGTAGATGCCAAACAGGAGAGGACCCAGGACCGATCTTGTGGGACTCCACTAGTGACTGGTCAGCAGTCTGACTTGGAGTTCACTACTTTCACACTGTGGGTTCTATCTGTGAGCCAATTTGCAACCCACCTAGTGATATAGGGATTGAAGTCTAGTTTGGTGAGTTTATCAATAATTCCTGAGTGGGGAATGGTATCAAAGACCTTGGCCAGATCAAGGTAGGCTGTATGAACTGCCTTGCCCTCATCCACTGCTCTGGTGACTGACTCAAAGAAGTCAACCAGGCTTAGCAGGCATGATCTACCTTTCACAAAACTAAATTGCGTGGGGTTTAGAGTTTGGAGATTCCCTATATTCTTGTTAATTAGGCCCATGATGAAGTGCTCCATAGCCTTACATATCAGACTCATCAGGCTAATGGGGTGATAATTCCCAGGGTCTGTAGTCACTCTCCCTTTATGGATAGAAATGACTGTAGCAATGTGCCATTCGGTAGAGAGAAAGCCTGAGGTGAGGCTGTGATTGAACAGAGCACACCGATGTGGTGTCAGTTCTCTTTGTAGTACATGTAGAACACATCCAGGGATATTGTTGGATTCCATGGAAGCTGCATTCTTGGCCTTGGACAATGCAGCTTTAACCTGTGCTGCAGTAATGCTGGGTGCCTGTCATTCTTCCGGTATTGTGATTGGTTCTTTAGTGGGTGAGAGAGGGGTAAAGTTGGCACTGAATCTGACGGACAGTATGTTGGCAATATCTGTTGGCTCAGTATAGGAAGTATCATTGTGCAGTAACTCTGAGCAAACCTGGGTACTGATGTGGAGATTCTTGATATAACTATAGAAGGCTTTGTGGTTGTTTTTTGTGTCTGCCACAATTCTGCCTTGATATCTGGCTTTAGAGGTTTTGATGAGGTATCGCAATTTTTTTTTATGCTAATAAAGTACTTTTTTTCAGTCTTGGGACTTCACCTTTTTCTGCAACACTTTCTTCCTTCTGTTGTAGAGTTTATTAATTGCAGGGGACCAACAGATTGGCTTCCTTTTTTTGGAGGAGAGCGTCTTGGTTTTATTGGGTATGGCTAGTTCCATGCATTTAATTTGTACAGTGTGTTGGTCTATGATTTGGCAGTTATGCATCTATTTTCCATTGACATGGGTGCTGTGAAGTTAGCCACCTCTGTTTTTAGGAGCCCAAAGTCAGCTTTGGAAAAGTTTTTCATCGTGGCTACCTTTGCGGGGGATGTAGGTGAGATGTGGATTTCCATGGTGATTAGTTTGTGATCAGATCTAACCAGGGAGGAATTTACTATTGGTATAGAGCAATGATTCACCATGTTTGTAATAACCAGGTCAAGGATGTTGCTTCCTCTACTAGGAGTAAGAATGAGGTGGTTCAGGGCATTGGAACTGATGAATTCCAGGAAGCGTTGGGTCAATGTATTGATGCATGAGTAGTTTTCCCAATTGATGGAGGGGTAGTTGAAGTCATGCATCTATATTACAAAATTGAAACGTTGCAATATCGAACACCTAAACATCGAACCGTATTCATCAAAATGCATTTATGCGAATCAATGAATACTTACAGTGCAAAAAAACACTTGCCCCACAATCCCACGTAACAAATCTAACCTAAAACAACCCCACACCCTCAACAAGGGGAGCTGTGCCCCCACACCCCTCCTAACTAAATATACCAACTCCGAGATTGCACTACAGCAGAGAAAAGGGTAACACTGTGTAGTTGGCCAACTACATCTTTGCCCTGGAAGTATTCATTGATTCACATAAATGCGTTTTGATGTATACAGTTTGATGTTTAGGTTTTCGATATTACAATGTTTTGACATCATAACATAGAACCAAAGTCACCTAGTATAAGAGTGTTGGGTTGGACCCTAATAGTTTCCAGGGTGCTTACGAACATGGAGTGAGAATCTTGGGACATGGTTGGGGACCTATAGCAGGCTATGACCTGAATCGCCATCTTACCCAATGTTAGTTGTACCTGAAGTATCTCAGATGCATATCCTTTTGAATATGGAGACACCACCACCTTTGGAGCTTCAGTCCATGTTTTGGGGCGAAAAGCTGTGGAATGAATTATAGCCTGGTAGCACAGGGGTGCTTTCTGCTGCTTTAAACCAGGTCTCTGTTACAGCACAAATGTCGATGTTCTTCATTATGAGGAGTGCTTCAAGCAAGTGCATCTTGAGATTTGGAGTTCTAAAATTGAGCAGCATGACCATCAGATTGCATTTATTTATAGCTGTTATGGTGGTAATTTGGTCTTTGGAACATTGCCTAAAAAAAGGCACCATATGTTTGGCAAGAGCCTTAGCCAGTATCCAGAAACCCAGGGGTGACAGATGCAGGCCATCTCTGGCAAAGCATCAAGGTCTTTCAAACATGTCATCCCAAGCAGACAGGTAATGGATGCCCTTAGAATGACACCAGAAACTTAGTTAATTGTTGAAGTCAATCATTTTCTGCTTGTACTGCGGTATCATTCTGGGCTATGCTAGGATGCTGCTCAGGGCTACGGTCATACCTGCCTGAGCCACATAATCCAAGAGCTCCTCCATGCCTCTTTTCATGTAGCCCAGGGAGGTGCGTCTCAGGCCATTCACACCCACATGGACAGTGACAGAGCCATACTTGTACTTGTTGTGGAGTGACCTGAGTGCGTGTGTTATGTGTCGAATTCTGTCTCCTGATAGACAGCTGACTGTTACCTTCTCCTTATTCAACCTAGTGAGTGAGACATCAGTGTTTCTCACTATCAAGTCACCTATGATTAGTGTATTGGGCAAGCTGTTTTGCCTTAGGGGCTTAGGATGAGAGGCACACTGTGTAGGTGAGCTATGTGTCTTGTGGTTTGTGCTGTGTTGTGGTGGTCAAATGCATTTCTGCCTTGGAGGTCTCTGCTGTTTGGGTAGATTTCTATTGATAGCCTCAGCGAAGGTGGATATGTGGTTTGTGTTTTTATGTATATTTTTATATATATTTTATGTTGTTGTGTCTTTCGGCTTTTCCCGGTTAGGGGTCCGCTAATGATTGGTAGTTGATTTTTATGTGCCGAGTTACCAGCCCTGACGTACAACCTTCAACGAAGGTACGCCCATTCACGCATGTCACCACGCAGAAGACGCTCAAGCTGAGAATCGAACCGGACAGCGTCTTACTGTGAGGCAACAATATTTTATGTATATATATATATATATATATATATATATATATATATATATATATATATAAGTATATGTGCAATTACTCCATACTGCTACCATCTGAGAGTGTCATTTAGGTTCAGTATAACGTTCAGTAATCTATTAAACAAGTATAATATTCAGTACTTAAATGAAAATGCCACTAAAATTAATTTTAGTTGATGCTACTGGTCAACCAAGAAAATGTTGAAAAAGCTAATTTTTTTTGCTGCCTATTTTACTTCTATCCATCTAATCATCCAAGAGAGCGGTGCTCTCTGCTTCTGGTTGCATGATTCTTTCCTTGATGTCTGCTGAAAGATCTGTTTCCCTTTCACTACAAAACTGAGATGTTTCTTGCAGGTTGCGAAACGTTTTAAAATAAGTAGGATAGATTAAAGTTTTAAAATAAGTAGGACAAATTAATTTATTTGTTGCTGTTTGTACAGCCTGATTGCAGAAATAAAATGAATCCTCTTTTGCATTGTGCTCATCAAGTAGTTATTTACTATATAAACATGTTGATTACCAATTTAACATACCACATGTGGCTTCCAAATCTGTGATAAGATCTCCTTTTTATCACACATTTTTCAAACGTGACCAAGATGTGCCTTGGTTTGTTATTCCTTTGCATTCTGTTTGGAATGTGGCTCTGTGTGTCTATTCTATGACCATTCTTAATGAGTCTTTGTGCATTCCTGACCTTCTTGCAAGATGGTGCTAGTCAAAGACAGTGCAATTTCTGCCTTCAGTCTGCTCTAACACCCCAATCAGCCTCAGATCTTTTCTACAAATGTGATCTTCTAAATCAACCTACTTGTCAGAGTCCTCATCCCTTCTTACCTTGAGACTGAACAGTTTGTCTTTGAGACAGTCAATGTCTTTTTGTAATACAGCTATTGTATTAAAATGATCTTACAAAGCAATATTGATTTCCATGTCTCTCCACTCAAAAGCTTCTATTACATTGCCTTGTTTGGAGTTAACTAGTTGGAGCTCCTGAAGTATCAGTTCTAGTGCTGAGCCTCAGGCAATATCTATAGGGCTGTGATGAAATAACAACACATGCTTGTTTGGAGTGAGGCAAGAACATAAATAAGAAAAATGTATCTCCTGGTCAGAAGATTATCCGACTAAGACTATTCAGTTGCCAAGGTAAAACGTTATCTTGGACAAGTAGGGTAGTGAGTTTTGAGTTAGGACCTTTGCATTATGGAATTTTATTGCAAATGCTCAGGAGCTATATCAGCCATATCTGATACTTTAGCCCATCATACCCGAAGTCCCCACAGTGCCCTGAACTGTTTATAATGGTAAACACTCAGATATACATGCTGTAAATTCCCTTGTCTCTGTATAAAACACAATAAACATTGATTGGTTTAATTCCCTTGTCTCTGTATAAACACAAGAAACATTGATTGGTTTAAGATTGTTTTATGCATGTTCAGTTTCCTTTGTGTGTTTAGATACAGACTATGATGGAAATTCTGGGAATAACATTTTCTAGAAACAGGAGGATTTTCAATGATGTAAAGATGGAAGGAATGATTGTTTACTGTACAGGGTTCACAGGTAAGGTGCATGCTGAATGAAAGTAATCCAGATAATATTTTAGAAGGGAATTATGAATGCCTTCTAACAGGCTATGCAGTATTTTTCTCATGGTTGTTCAGTCAGTTTGTATTATTATGGTAAGGTAATAATAAAGTCCCTGGAAACATAATGCAAGATAAAAGGATATTTCACTTAGTAAAAATAACATCAAATATGACCAAGATAGCAGATTTTATATGTAGTATAGTAAGCAGAACTCACACATTGTAAATCACATGTATATACTGCAAAACGCTTTACATAAAAGTTTCAACACAATATACAATGAATATGAAGAGATGTAATTACTATGGTAGAAGGCTCGGTAAACAATTTTTGTGTGACAGGAAATGTCAAACAATGGAAAATAACTATAGATAAATGATTAAAAGATGTCGAAAAAAATAAGGAAGAAATCTATTTAATGAAATGAAAAAGGTGGAAAAATAAATACTTCCAGTTAATAAAAAGTAAAAAAATTGCAAGTTGCGTGAATATGACGGGAAAAGATATTAAATGCTATACATGAAAATAACATCAGCATTTTCTGGCAAATGATTGCCTGGAGCACAACAATCAGAGATTCTGACTCACTGATGAGAACACATGATTAGCTGCTCATACAACAAGCCTAAATGTTCCAGAAAGCTTAAACATCAGTGTTTTTGCACGTAGAGCTGGGCAGAAGACAATCGTTCAGAATCATATTCCTAAAATCACAGGTAACATTACTAAACTCTTCATAGGAAAAACCTATAAATAATACAGCAATTTGTGTGGCTGATCATATATCAAGTCATACTTTCATTTCATCTTGAAGCTATGGCTTCCAAAAAGTGAAGAGTCAGACAACATAACTAACTGCATCTTATGGTGGAAAAGCATAAAAATAATTTATGGCACAGGCGAAAGCACAGCATTCCAAACACTATAAGTAAAGCAGAGGTGTTCACTGATGTGGTTTGGGAGTTTTAAAGGAAGTTAATGTTGTAAAAGATACTTTCATGACCCATGGGTACCTGTTCACAATCTGGAATTCATCTAGGAATGTCCCCTCTAATACTGCCATTCAAGGCAAGAAGTTAATACACGCTGCTACAAGTTACTAAAATGGAACGTAGTTCCAGAATATTACACTTAACAAAGTGCCAAATGCTTAAACATAGAAAGGCTCCTACCGAAAAATATTTGTGACATATTGTAGTATTATAGAGTTTTAAAGCTACGTAAGCCTTCATGACTTCTCATCAAAGTGCCATTTGTGTACAACCAGACATTTAACATCTGTTACAATGCCAGTGAGCTTCAAAGGTACTACATGCATGAGGCTTTAAGAGAGGAGTGCTAATAGTGATTGTAGTTTTCAATATTTCTGGACAAACCTTCTAATACACTGTTTTCTACATCCTACTTCATGAGGAAACATATTAAAAACCTGCATGTCTGAGTAAGAAAATGGTTTAGCACAAGAAACAAAAATGTGCTTTGAGTGCACCCCTCAACGTATATATATATATATATATATATATATATATATATAAACTTGGCTAGGACATCAAGGAATCTCTGCTCCTTTTCGATAGGTGCCATGGGATCCTTTTACATCTACCTGAGCTACTACCAACTCAATTAGATGGGAGCTCAGTTTAATGTCTTATCTGAAGAAAGGCACACTCAGGAGTGCAGCGCCCCCTTATGCTGCACTGCAGTGTCAGCAGTTATCAATGTGATGTGAGAACAGAACACCCAGCCTTCTGCACCAAAAGTGAGTGTGGTACCTGTTGCACCACTGACACATTTAGTTACATTGTACTGCATTCAAAAGTTGCTTTTTGAATTCTTAGAATACAGTTCAATTATTTCCTGAAAAATCTGCTTTCACTCAATATCCATAACAATTGCACTCGTAATATCAGCCATAAATATGAACAGGTAAGCAAGGTTAAGGGCCAAATCTTTCCGGAATGTTCATGATTAATAGGTAGGAATTATGTAAATTATTATAGCATCCATTATAATACTTCACCAAAGTAAATGCAATGCCTACAATTAAATAATTAAATGACAATGCCAGTCTTGAGGTCAAACAATGCTTTACTGTAAGGGTAGCAACAATCATTTTAGATTAAATTCCTTTTATCTTAACTAACCAGCAAAGGATTTGTCACATGGCTGGCTAATTAAATTTATTATTCACAACTCTCTGAAAATCCTTTAGTACAACTTGTGAAAAATAACAATAAAAGAAGGAACCATCCAGAATATGCATCTAGGAATTCAATAACAGGCTTTGACAGCTTTATGTTCAAAACAGCACACAGTTTTTCTTGATAGAAGCTGGCTGCACAGTATATGACACTCATGTTTTATTCCTGCAAGTCCTTCACTAGCTTCATAGTCTTTTGCCTTTTGTCAAAGTAGCAGTAGTAGCTAGACAATTTTTATAACGTGTTCTCAACTGTTCTTTCTATCCAACAGTACGGCAACCTAATAGTTATGCACAATCGTTAGCAAACCACTGACTAGGTCCTTTACTGGATGAGGACATGTAAAAACCAGCTGTAGTACCAACTTGTGTGAAGCATTAGTTTGCCTCTAATCATACTTATCTACACATATTTATGGTTAATCTGCAATCCACATTTTACTGATCTTCATTCATCTTTGAACTTAGAATTTGGACAGTAATGCCCCCTTTCTAGCAGAAGTTACAGAAGGAGGCAGCTAATCCTGTGATTAGTACAGTTTTAGTTATTTCATGTTACAGGCACAACATGTGCATCCAAACTGTAGCTGTGTGCATGCTTTCTTGTATGATCAGAAACTCACTTACTATGTGTTCCACTTTGCAGGCTTTACCTTGTGTAGGATTCAGGATTTATCTATTTCATGATCTGATATTCCTTGTATTTTTGTAAAAACACTTTTTCTGCTAATCTGATTGAATGTATGCTTGGTTATAATATACTTAATATATTTGACTAGGCTTATTTTTCCTCAGTACCCATTAGCTTTCAGGTCTGAATCATTCTCTTAACACAGAATAACATCACTTCCTGTTACTGTCCTAGACAGCTCAACCTAACCTATCACTGGGAAGGCTCTTCTTCTCACAGAAAGATTTGGAATTTACAGTGAAAATAAATGTGTAAGAGGCAGGTGAGGGACTGACATTATTGGCAAAGGAGACCAAAATTCTTTAAGCTACTGATATTTTTGTTTTCTTTCGTCTCTCTTAGAATGTGGCATGCAAAAGGCATTTTAGCTATATGCATGTACTTTTAGCCACCAGACATTTCACTGACGTATTGTACTTGGTCTGTTTATATCCTGGGAAGGTGTCACATCTGTAATCTCTACTGGAAGTCAGCTGCTTGCCAGCAGTCTCTCCCCTATTCCCTGAGGAAGAAAGCTTTCTATCCATGCTCAGTCTGCATTAAGTACAGCTGACTCCCTGCATGATCTGCACCTCAGGAAGTTGCATTGCTCTTGTGTCGGCCACCTAGGAATGCTTGACCCATTCCCATTTTTGCACTAATGATTCAACGTCAAGTTGGTAATCCCATAGTTCTATTAATTTGATTTAAGCTTTAGCTTAAAATAACATTTACTGTCGAGTATGTATACACTGTACTCAAGTGATGTTCTATTTATTGTCACCACTGATTATAGTATGATTACAAATCCATATGATTTTATCTTAGTTATTGCAACATCTGTTATAGCGCTTTCACTAGTCATTTCATTATTATTAAGGTGCCTGGCCCCAAGTTTTTTTTCAGCAGTATACATTGATTACAAAACCTAGAGGAAGCATGGATTTATTTGAAAGTTATGCCAAATTAGTCTGTCTGATTTATTTGAGGAATAACAGTGGAAAACAGAGATGAGCAGTCCACACGTCTGACCTACACTTAAGGAAGGGTGTTGGCATTGTACCATACAACTGCGAACATTTCTGAAATACATAATAACCACTGCTCACAGGCAGAGCTGGATCATGGTCATATAGGCTCAGTGTAATGGATTAGGGACCCCCAGCAGCCCCTATAGCAGCAACACCCTAACACACAGCAGCCACCCTGGGTAGCACCCCCCAGACATTCTAGTGCCCCATTACTTGGCTATTAGTCCCCAGTTACCATAAACACTGTTCATACCAGTCAGTGTGCATGCTATTTTTCTCTTTACATCTACAGTGATTACAGATATTTAAAATTTTCATTCAGTTTGGGGGGAAAAGTACTGTATTCCTAGATATGTCTGCATTTGTTCCCCTAATGTTCTCACTACTTTTCTCTGTTCCTTATGTAAATGCAGTCACCAGGCACACATTTCCTCTGGCTTGGAAACTGTACATTAAATATCATGAGTATAAAAACTATGACAAAGGTTTTCAAGAATTATTTTTTATGTCTTCTGATGGCCATGCCTTTACAAAAACCTAGCATCTTTCAAAACAAAAAAATATCATGCTATCACATCAAACTAGACAGTGGCTCAGCAGCTAGCATTGTCTGTCACCTTGCAGCAAGATGTTCCCCGATACAATTCTTGGATGGGGTACCTGCTGTGCGGAGGCTGCATGTCCTCCCTGTTTTTATGTGGGTTTCCTCTGGGTGCTCTGATTTCCTCTCACATTTCAAAAGGCATGCAGTAGGTCGATTGGACACTCCAAACTTGCCATAGGTGTGAGTGTGCATGCAAGTGTGTGGAGTGAAAGAACAAAGCAGCCACGTGGAACCTTGCATCTAGGTGATTATCACTGTTGAAGTGACACCCTGACCCCATGTGAAAAAAATGGGAGAAAGGGGTTATGGATGGATGCATGGATGGATTTCAAATTTTATAGCACAAACATTGATAGCAATTTGCTAAACAAAACAATGAAGTCTAACAATGAAAACAGACTTAGCATAATAGTAAACTTCTCTGTCCTTTGAAACTCACATTCATTGAAACAGCACTGAAACCCACATTCACAGAAAATGCATCTGGCCAGTTGGGGGATTAAGTTTACCTTTCGGCTGTTTTCAAACCACAGGCCCCTTACACACATTTTAGGACAATGCATACATGCATGTGTTCTTTGATGCACCATTTGATTGTATTTAATTAAATAATATTCCTTGTACAATACAGCACCACTTGTTAGTCTGTTTTAAATTTGTAGGTTTGAATATTTTTCCAGTATGCAATGAAACAAAACATATGAACCAATAATGGCAGAACTACCCATTACAGAACATTTCAAACACAAAAGGCCACTCACACTTCTGTCATTACAATCCACCAATATCAGTCAATATGCATAATCCCTGCAGAAGTAAAAATCATCTGAATAATTCCATATTAAAGAGATCTATAACTAATGAAGAAACTGCTACTGGTAAACAAATTTACATTTCAGTATTTTATGTACAGATTCAGTTAAGACAGGCACTGGGAGGCAATGAAGAGTTACCGAATAGCTGGGTAACTACAGCAGAGCTAGTAAGGGAGACTGCTAGGAAGGTGCTTGGTGTGACATCTGGACAGAGGAAGGAGGAAAAGGAGACATGGTGGTGGAATGAGGAAGTACAGGAGAGTATACAGAGGAAGAGGCTGGCGAAGAAGAAGTGGGATTGTCAAAGAGATGAAGAAAGTAGACATGAGAAAAATGAGATGAGGCGCATGGCAAAGAGAGAGGTGGCAAAGGCTAAGGATAAAGCATATAGAGAGTTGTATGAGAGATTGGACACTAAAGAGGGAGAAAAGGACCTGTACCGACTGGCTAGACAGAGGGACAGAGCTGGGAAAGATGTGCAGCAGGTAAGGGTGATGAATGACAGTGAGGGAAACGTACTCACAAGTGAGGAGAGTGTGTTGAGTAGATGGAAAGAGTACTTTGAAGGGCTGATGAATGAAGAGAATGAGAGAGAGAGAAGGTTGGATGATGTGGGGATAGTGAATCAGGAAGTGAAGCAGATTAGCAAGGAGGAAGTAAGGAAAGCTATGAAGAGGATGAAGAATGGAAAGGCTGTTGGCCCAGATGACATACCAGTGGAAGCATGGAGGTGCTTAGGAGAAATGGCAGTGGATTTTTTAACCAGATTGTTTAATGAAATTTTGGAAAGTCAGAGGATGCCTGAGGAGTGGAGAAAAAGTGTTTTGGTACCTATCTTTAAGAATAAGGGTGATGTGCAGAGCTGCAGTAACTACAGAGGGATAAAATTGATCAGTCACAGCTTGAAGTTATGGGAAAGAGTAGTGGAAGCTAGGTTAAGAAGGGAGGTGATGATTAGTGATCAGCAGTATGGTTTCATGCCAGGAAAGAGCACTACAGATGCAATATTTGCTCTGAGAGTGATCTTGGAGAAATACAGAGAAGGTCAGAAGGAGATGCATTGTGTCTTTGTGGACTTAGAGAAAGCATATGACAGGGTGCCTAGAGAGGAGTTGTGGATTGTATGAGGAAGTTGGGAGTGGCAGTGAAGTATGTAAGAGTGGTACAGGATATGTACAAAGGTAGTGTGACATTGGTGAGGACTGCGGTGGGAGTGACAGATGCGTTTAAGGTGGAGGTGGGATTACATCAAGGATCAGCTCTGAGCCCTTTCTTATTTGCAGTGGTGATGGACAGGTTGACAGATGAGATTAGACAGGAGGCCCCATGGACTATGATGTTTGCAGATGACATTGTGATATGTAGTGAGAGTAGCAACCAGGTTGAGGAGACCCTGGAGAGGTGGAGATATGCTTTAGAGAGGAGAGGAATGAAGGTCAGCAGGACTAAGACAGAATATATGTGTGTAAATGAGAGGGAGGGTAGAGGAATGGTGAGGATGCAGGGAGTAGAGTTGGTAAAGGTGGATGAGTTTAAGTACTTGGGATCAACAGTTCAGAGTAATGGTGAGTGTGGAAGAGAGGTGAAGAAGAGAGTACAGGCAGGGTGGAATGGGTGGAGAAGAGTGTCAGGAGTGATTTGTGACAGACGGGTACCAATAAGAGTGAAAGGGAAGGTCTACAAGAGGGTAGTGAGACCAGCTATGTTGTATGGGTTGGAGACGGTAGCATTGTCGAAAAGGCAGGAGTCAGAGCTGGATGTGGCAGAGTTAAAGATGTTAAGATTTGCACTGGGTGTGACTAGGATGGACAGGATTAGGAATCAGTATATTAGAGGCTCAGCTCAGGTTGGACAGTTTGGAGACAAAGCAAGAGAGGCAAGATTGTGCTGGTTTGGACATGTGTTGAGGAGGGATTCTGGGTATATTGGGAAAAGGATGCTAAGGATGGAGCTGCCAGGTAAGAGGAAAAGAGGAAGGCCTAAGATGAGGTTTATGGATGTGGTGAGAGAGGACATGTAGGCAGTTGGTGTGAAAGAGCATGATGCAGAGGACAGGAAGAAAAGGAAACAGATGATCCGCTGTGGGGACCCCTAACGGGAACAGCCAAAAGAAGATGATGATGTACAGTTTCAGTGCTTGCTGCCCTTGAAGAATAAATTGTACATGTCATATTTTAAAAAATGGTAAGCTAGTAATATTGCAATAGGGGATGGCTGTCAAACTGGCAACAGACTCATAGTTACTAGACATCTCATCCAAAGGAGGACACACTCATGAATGCAACACCCCCATCTTCCTTTAAAGGAAATTATTGCCATATCAACACTCCATCTACAAGGTCCAAATGGAGAGATGATAAGTCAGCAGGGATCTAAATGGAGAGATGATAAGCCAGCAGGGATCTAAATGGAGAGATGATAAGTCAGCAGGGATCTAAATGGAGAGATGATAAGTCAAGAGGGATCTAAATGGAGAGATAAGTCAGCAGGGATCTAAATGGAGAGATGATAAGTCAGCAGGGATCTAAATGGAGAGATGATAAGTCAGCAGGGATCTAAATGGAGAGATGATAAGTCAGCAAGCAAAGGAGAGCAGTATTTCTGAAACTGAATTCATCCTCAGGTCTTGGTGAGTACCTTCACAAGGTGGATCATGTTTTTCACAAAATCTCACCAAGACAACACTGATATATAGACTGCATTTATATAGCATATATCATGAACAGAATTAGGTCAAAAATTAAAAAAGATACCTGGGTGCACAAGACCCAGGATAAACAAGTGGCCAATCCTGGTAGGTGCGCTGTTGCCAGGAATGGAAAAAATGACAGTGTAGAATCCTCAAAATACGGAAACATTCCTACAATGGGGCCAGGCCCAGGGGGAGGATGCCCCCTCTGTTGTAGAAGGAAGTAGCAGTCCACAAAAATCACAAAAACTGATAGGCCAAAGAAGAGCCATAAAGACAATAGCATGGACTATTGAGGAATAAGAAAGACATTATGTTTTGTTACTATTATGCAAAACACCCAGAATTTCCAGACACAACATATACAAAGAGAGAAATTAGAGGAAAGAAAAATACTTCCACAAGAAAAACTGTCAGAAGCTTCAAATAAAAAATTGTGTTCATTAATACAACAAATTTGTGAAAAACAGTTTATAGACCAAGAAACTTTGATCTGTTTGGAAAAAGAAGCATCTGAGGAAGTGTGAAAATATCAACAACAAAACCTAGAGATTTTTGAAAAGTATAAAAAAGAAATATGGACATGGGAAAGAAAGAGAGATGTGATATGATACAATATCTATGCAAAGGTGAAAGCCAAATTAATCAATATAAAGAAGGTAGCCCCAAAGATATTTGAAAAGAAATACAGGCCAAGGCATCCAGATATGGAAATGTTCACAATAAAAAATATCACAAAGAGGGACTGTAGAAAAGAAGATTAGTAAAGTAATAGTTAAAAAAATAGAAGTTAAAGTTATAGAGTGCCTGCGAAGTAAAGGATTTGGTGTAGAAGGGCTAACACAGGTTACATCACAGCATGATGGAACAAGTCCCCAAAGTAAGGAGAAACAGGAAGATCAGGTGACATCTGAAGAAGAAATATGGACATGAGAAAGAAAAAGAGATTTAATATGGTGCGATATCTATGCAAAAGAGAAAACAAAGCTAATCAATACAAAAAGAGCAGCATCAAAGATATTTGAAGAGAAATACAAGTAAATGAATCCAGGCATGGAAAACTTTACAATACAAAAAAATAAGAAGAAAAGAGGAAAAGTAGAAAAGGAGGTTAATAATGGAGAAATTAAAGAAATAGACACTGAGGTTATGGAGTACCTGCAAAGTGAAGGATTCAGTGCAGAAAATCTAATTCAGAAAGCACCACAACAGGATAGAGGGATGGAAATCCAAATTAAGAGGAAATCAGTGGAGCGGGAAGTAAATGGTCAGGTGCCATATGAAGATATTTTGGAGTCTTCCACAGGAAACCAGTATAAATGTTCACTTGAAGCTGGACAGCAAGGGAAGAAACAGGAACGTGTGGAAACTCTGATGCAGTCAATGTTGAGGAGTGATAGGCCAGTAAGTTCCCATATGACTGAGCAATGGATGACACATGATGAAACTGAACAGAATGTCCCACAGGAAGATGCTATAGAACTTTCTAGAGCATGTCCACAGGAAATGGAAATAAAAAATGTGTCCTCAGTTAGAAGAAAATGAGATAAGAGAAGAGTTGCTTAATTTGATAGAGATAGAAAGACATATTAAGATTAAAGAAAGAAATAAGACTCCAGAAGGCCAATAAAACCAAAAAGTCAGAAGTTTGATAAAACAAATGAACACAGTAATTAGGACTGTCCAGAGATCCATGTGATAACAACAGAAGTTAGCAGGATATATTACTGTGCAGCTAAATTAATAACCAATAAAGTTCTACCACAAGAAGACAGGGTAGTGAGGGAAAAGAACGGGATAAATCGAATAGCATCATGGAAGTATCAAATAGAGAAAACTATAAAGCAATTAAGACAAGAAGTGTCACTGTTAGTAGAGTATAGAAGAGGAAGCAGATCATCAAATAAAAGATAAATGTGATAAAAACAATGTGTAATTTTTAGAACAGATCAGAATCTGTCATGTACTGTCACAAATAAACTAAACATCTCAGCACGGGCGGAAAAAACTTAGAAAATACACAGATAAATATAAAGGAAAAGTACAAAATAAGTAATTTATTGATGACCTACAAACGTTTTATAGAAAGGTGGGAAACAAGGTGAAAGGAATTGAAAAAACACTAAAAAAAGAAGAAATAGATACATTTTGGAAAAGTATTTATGATGATCCCATAGAACATAATAAAGATGCTAAATGGATAGAAGAAGTAAAAGAAAGAATAAGAAGTTTAAAGGTACAGGATATGAAATGGGATGAAGTAACAGCTAGAGAGATCGAAACAAAGTTAAGAAAAGCCTATAATTGGAAAAACCCAGGCCCAGACGCAGTGCCTAACTTCTGTTTAAAAGTGTCAACATCTTTGCACAAAGATTTGGTTATAAGTTCATAGGTTCATAGGCAGGTACTAGGCTATCTGCCCGAGGGCATTTATAAGCCTAGCCAGAGTGTGTCGGCTTCCGCCACCCCATTGATTAATTAACTAATCCTCTGTCAAGCAGAGTCAATAAAGTGATCCCAGGGGTGTATTTTCTGTTTTAAGAACTATTTGTATGCATAGCCCGAACAGACACTAACCTGGCTAACAACAGGAAAAACAATGCTCCTACATAAGACTGAACCTGCAAGCTACCCTAAAAATTATAAACCAGTAACTTGCCTTCCAATGTAAACTATACACTGCAATTGATGCTGACAGAGTTTATAGTCATTCTCAACAAAACTCTTTTATGGCAATAGAAGAAAAGGGCAGTAAAAGAAAGTCATATGGAACAAAGGATCATTTGTTGTTAAATAAAGTCATAGTGGAGAACTGTAAAAAAGGGAAGAATCTATGTATGGCATGGACTGACTACAAAAAAGCATTTGATAGTATCCAAAAAACAGCTTGAACTCCAAAAAACCTCCAAAACCTTCAAAAACCCTCACTTACAGCTCCCAAACACAGTTCACAAAAACAGGGTTAAATAAGATTTGATTGTATCCCACATTCATGGATAAAGGAGTGCTTAAAAATGTATAAGATACACCCTACACTGATCAACTACATTACAGTGACCATGAAGCAGTGGTAGACCACTATGCAATTAAGCCATGATAAAGGACAAATTATTTTCCAGGGATAAAAATTCAAAGGGGGATATTCCGGGGTGACTGTCAGTGCTGCTATTCTGCCTTGCCCGTAACTCATTAAGCTGTCTACTTAACAGCTTAGGCAATGGCTATAATTTAGCTCCCAGAAAACATCAGTGTAAAGACTTCTCATCTTCTCTTTTTCGATGATCTAAAACTGTATAGCACATATGGAACTGAAATCACAGCTGCAAGTTGTCAAAACTTTTTCAGATGATATAAGAATGTCATTTGGTCTTGATAAATGTGCAAAAACAACCTTTAAAGCAGGAAAACTGTAACATCAAGAAAGCATCAGTTTGGGACAGGAATGTGATATAAAAGAACTTGAGGAACAGGGGTGTATAAATATTTGGGAACTGATGAAGGATCAATGATAAAATATGAACAAATGTGAATAAAACTTAGTACAGAGTATTTCAGAAGACTTAAAATAATCCTGAAAACAGCTTTGACATCTAGGAAAAAAATTTAAGCTGTAAACCAATTTGCTCTTCCTGTCCTAACTTACAGTTTTGGAGTTACTGACTGGCCTCAAAATGTTTTGGATAGATTAGATAGAAAAACAAGACGGATGCTTCATGCTCACCAAATGATTTATAAAAATCACTGCATACCAATATTATATATTCCCCGTTCCGAAGGAGGTATGGGCCTCCTTGAAACTGATTAAATGTACACATCTGCAATCATGGAACTCCACACATATTTACTGACCTCACAAGACCTAAACATACTGAAAGTTTTGAAACATGAGAAGAATAAGTCTAAGATGACTTCTCTGCTTAATTTGGCAGCAGCATATCAGTGTCAAGCAGGAATGGAAATCAAACCAGAAGTAGATAAAACTCAGGCAGCAAGTGAATGTGCCAAACAAACAAAAGAAAGACTTTAAGGTGAAGGATCAGATGAGAAGGCAAGAAATGTGGAAAATACATAAATATAGTTACAAGTATAGAAAACTTCTGGAAAAATATTGTGTTGATCTGGATCGAACACAGGGGTGGTTAAGGAGAGGTGAGTTCAAGCCAAGTGATGAAAGGTTAATGCTGGCAGCTCATGATAGTGGGCTACATACACATTGGTTTATAAAGTCCATTGAACATGTGGTAGAAAAAGATGAATGTAGGTTTCGTAAATCAGAACTGGAAACAATTGCACACCTCGTTGTTGGTTGTGACATACTAATGGAAGAAGGACTGTATACTGAAAGGCATAATAATGTGGCAAGAGTGTTGCACTGGGAATTGTGGTGGCTGAAAAACACTGGAAACATGACCCACAAAGCATCATAGAAAATGATGAAGTCTACATCACATAGGATCACCCATTACCAACAGTTCAAAAGATAGATGCAAGAAAACCGAATATAGTGGTCCATGAAAAGAAGACAAAAGTAGCAATGATCATTGAAATTGCTACACCTAGTTACTACAGTGTCTTGCATACATACAGACAGACACAAAGTCATAAAATATCAAGATTTACAGGCAAAAATAAGAGCAATGTGGGAGAAAGCTACCCAGACAGTTCCAATAGTAGTAGGAGCAATGGGGCTTATGAAAAAGAATCTACAGTTGTATTTAGATATGTTACCAATACATGTAACCCCTTACAAATTGCAGAAGGAGTCATTACTGGGTACACAGGTGCACTATAGATCACTTCTGGCTGACATCAAAGATTGAAACAATACTAATTTCCTGAACTTTAATCATACTTTGACTTAGGAATGGGGTCCATTCCTGTTATGGTATTAGAAACCCAAAAGATTTGGAGAAATAAAAAAAATGTGGGAGTAGAACCCACAACCTTCTTTGCCAAAGGTAAGTGTGCTACCTGCTATGCTACTAACGCTGCTTTCAAATTTTATAGCACAAACACTTATGATGGCCATTTACTAACCAAGACAAATACACATTGAAAAGAGACTTAGCATGAACAGTAAACTTCTCTTCCCTTGAAGTTCAACATTCCTTGAGAATGCACAGAAACTCAACATTCTTAATGCAGAAACTCATATTCTTTGAAAATGTACAGAAACTCAACAGTCCTTAAAAATGCAGTGGAATTCAACATTCCTTGAAAATGTACAGAAATGCAACATTCTTTAAAAATGCAGAAACTCAATATTCTTTCAACATGTACAGAAACTTAACAGTCCTTGAAAATCCCTGATGATAGTCTGATAGTTGGTGTAGAGAATTCAGGTTCTAATTTCCTGTAATCAATGTACAGGGTTTGAGCATGAATACGTTAACCAACCTGCCATCCCTAACTGAAGCATTTCAGTCACACACACGCACACACACACACACACACACACACACACACACACACACACACACACACACGCACACACGCACACACAGACACACACACAGACACACATACACACACACACACACACACACACACACACGCACACACACTTCTAATCTGTCCATGTGTTTGTTAATAATGGCTCTGGTTCACAACACCTTAATATCTATGGATGAAGCATGGGAAAAGAGAGCACCAGTAGATACAGAAGGATATCCAGAGTTATTAGCACAACAGGAAAGCTGGAATACCAGTTCATTTTCTAATTAAATGAAATATGATCCCGGTCAGCTGTCATTCTTTTCTCTTCTAAGAAACGTATCAGGAAAACTGATGAAAGGTTCAGTTCTAAAGAAAAATGAAAGACAAAACTACAAAATATTATGTCTGCTAAATGCGGGATACTTGGCAGTGAAACTGTTTACTGCTAACATGACAAGTGATGAGCTGAGTTAGAATTGGTTAGTAAACAAGCATCTGAAGACGATGGTTAGTCACATTTATTATAAATATGAACACGCGTGCACCATACAGATAATAGTTTCCATAATGGAGTTATTTCATTAAGCAATAACCCATGGCTGGGTGTAGATATCACAGGATTTACCCTTGGTTGGTGTGCTTTAAACAGAAAGAAATTGCTTACATTTTCTTAAATGATCTCATTGTATAAATGGCACATTAGTGTTTTTCTGCTTCCTGGCTTAAACTGATGTACAGCACGTCACTGCAGTAGAAGGTAAAAGCGGGTGCGAAGGGAGCAATTTGTCTGTCTCTCCCTGGATCTCATTTTTTCTCTTCTTAAGAAGTTCTAAAGCCTGGCATTATTGAAATACAAAATTCATCAGTGATTTATCAGGAAGTCAAAAATGTACTTGGACTGGAGAAAAATGTGAGGAAAATCAGGGATGTTGTGCAAAAGTCTGGGTAGTTTAGAAGTACAATTACCAGCAGTATGATCAATCATTTTTCTAGTAGTGTGTCAGCGGTCTAGGCTTCTACAGAATCTGTCTTAAATTTGTCATATTTTTGCCCTGTCCCATGTAAAAGTTTTCAATGCTAAAATAAAATAGCATATTCTAATAGACAACCTTCCGCTCATAAAGATTTGAGCAGCGCGATTGCTTTCTATTGGGATATGCTCAATTTACAATGGGCACACTGACTGCATGTTCATTTGGTGTGCACACTTTTAAAAACTAGTTGCCATTTAATATATAATTTTCACTTGATATTCGACAGAGTGGGAAGTCAGGAAGTTATGTAAGGATTGCAAAAAGGTATGGAAACTATGCAAGAAAGTTCCAGAATAATAAACATTTGAGAAGATGCAATCATCTAGTAGCAACAATTAACAGCTCTTTTACCGGTACATTTTTTCTTAGCAATTACTGTGGATAAGTTGACAGTGTTGGTGACAGCAGCTATTGCTACAACTGAGTTTATTAATGACTTAAATCCATGACACCAAGCCCCACTTTCAACTGTATACAGTCTGTGATAAATCAATACATGTCATCAGAAGTAACTTGAATGAAGAATGCCATGAGGAATAACTAAATCAATGTATGCCAAGAGGAATAAATGAATTAAGAAATCTTGTCAGGAGTAACTAAAAGAAGGCAGGAAATCACAGATTGGCATGATGTTAGGAGTATCAGGATAATTGAATCGAGGCATGCCATCAGGAATGACTGAATGCATGTCATCAGGAACAACTGAATCAAGAAACATTGTCAGGAATAAGTGAATGAATACATTCCATCAGGAATAACTGAATCAGGGAACATCATCAGTAATAAGTGAATCAAGGCATACCACCGGGAATAACTGAATCATGGCATGCCATCAGGAATAACTAAATTAAGATATGATGGAGTAACTGAATCAAGGCTTGCCATTAGGAATAGCTGAGTCAAGGCATGCAGTTAGGAATAACTGAATCAAGGCATGCCATTAAGAACAGCAAGTCCAGATGAAAGTGTAAGGCCTTCCAATTGAATGTGAACCAATGGATGGGACATACTGCTTATAAAAAGTAGGTCAAAGTCTTAAAACAAAATAAAGGGATGAAATAGGGAGAATTTATAACACAGCTAATAAAAGTCCTCAAAGCCTAAAAGATGGTCCAAACTTCTATGTAACTGTTTTACTTTCTTAATGGCTATGTAACATAAAAGGCCACAACAGTTAGGATACTGGTTGTACAAGGAACACTGTGCGAGCTGACAAATTATACTAACATCAGGAAGGAAGCCAGTGGTTAGCAGGTAGATAAAACACAGGAATTTCCTTAAATTTAAGGTAGAAATATCTTCATCCAATATGCAGAAGCAAGTATGAACATGAGACATAAAGCCTGGCAACACTTGTTACAGAGTTAGCAAATATCAATAAAGAATCATAGAA
This sequence comes from Protopterus annectens, assembly GCF_019279795.1. Classification (NCBI taxonomy): domain Eukaryota; kingdom Metazoa; phylum Chordata; order Ceratodontiformes; family Protopteridae; genus Protopterus; species Protopterus annectens. The sequence goes on from NC_056730.1 coordinate 1,111,923,550, forward strand.
TGCTCTAGTCTGATACCATGTGCACTCTAACTAGGGACAGTCCATATTTGATTCCTATTATACCCCGAGGCATGAGGCACATGCAGATGTTTAGCTTTGATTCACTAAAGAAGGCCTCTTTCTGGTTGCAAAAACTTACACAGTGAGAAAATCACTTAAAGAAATTATAGTTTTGAAATAAATTGCCTAACAAATAAAAACTTGGAATGATGGCCTGTTTTAAATGGCATTCTCACATAAGATTAATTTGGCAGGATACAGCGGTTTTGAAAAGCAGTTTTATGACTGAAAGTGCATCTGAAAATGTACTCAGTTTCTCAGAGGTCATGGAAAGGGAAATTCTTTTTCCAAGGTCAGCAATCTTAAAGTTAATTATATGAGTAAAAGGTAGGCAGGGGAAAAGAACTTTGAGTGTGTGCGCGCGTGTGTGTGCGCATGTGTGTGTGTGTGTGTGTGTGTGTGTGTGTGTGTGTGTGTGTGTGTGTGTGTGTGTGTGTATGTGTAAATGTTTGTATGTGAGTGGTGCATGCTTGTGTACACAAGGGATGTAAATAGATTTATAATTCTGCTATATATTTTTTGTGTTTTGCTTCCATAAGGAACTTGAATTTTGTGATTAGGACAGAGAACCAGTTAACCTGGCATGGTACAATATCTTTATGAGAAACTAAGGAAGTTTGTCTCAGATAGCATATAGAATACTTTTGTGACAGTTTTTCAGTGGCATCTTTTAGACCCCATTACACTGTCTACATTAAATATGTCCACAAATCCACCTTCTTCATGACAAGAGAATAGGGAATTTAGCAAACATAAAGCTATACCTGTCGACATATTGACCCAGAAAGTAAGAACAAAGAAACCTAAAAAGTAGACTTAACCAGCCAAAATATTAACATATAATTACCATACAATTTGAATACCAAAGAGCACAGACTACTCAGAAACAGATGTTTAAAATATAGAGTGACAAAACTGGTTGGTAAATATAAGTGAATTATCAAATAAACAGTGTAAAATCTGTAGACTTTAATGAACCGTATTGCACAATTGTACCACACAAGGTCATTTATTTTTGCTTCTGAAAAAGTGAGTTGTAAGATGTGTGGGGTTCCTCTTAGAACGACAAAAATGTATTTTGTCGACTGCATTTTCGTCGACACATGTAGGGCGAACAGGCAAAACAGTGAAGTGGCTGTTCAGCGAATTCTTTCCCTGGAAAGAAGTCTCTTGACCACTTTTTTGCTTTGCCTGTTCTGAAGTGTAGTGTGGTCCCTTGTCCGGTATAGCTCCCGAGTGTGATTGTGAAACAGTTACTGACCTTAGGGTTAGGGTGCGGGTTAAGGTAAGTGCATATGTTTTAAAATGTTTACTGGTTTTGTTTTCATTAGATGTATGGCTGGGTTATGTGCATATGCGTATGTAGCTGTTTACTGGTTTTTGGGGGGTATAATTAGGGTTAGGGTATGTATGTATGTGTTTGGAAGTGTTTAATGTTTTTTTTGGGGGGGTTGGAACAGTGATTTCTTTCCCTAGGAAAGAAATCGCTGTTCTGTGGTTTCGACATTTTCAGTGTTCATTGAATATGTGTCGATGAAACACCGTTTGCTGTTTTCAGCGTTCGGTGTTTTAATATGAACCCAGATGTGTGTACTCTTTTTTTAAATTATTGGCCATGTAACATGTTTTTGTGTACCAGACAGCTTCAAAAATCATGTGTGATAGCAGGGATTCAGAAAAGTATGTCAAAGGGTAAATCAAGTTTGAAATTAGGGACATACCTCCAAAAATAGGAATCATGTGCAGGCATAAATCTGCCCTAAAATATGTATGTTCTTCCAAAACAGGGACAGTTGAGGGGTCTGCATACAGCTTTTATTTATGACTTCAAAGGTTTAGACAAGTTAGGAAACAGTGTTGCCACAATGTAACAGCATTTTGAATTGTAAAAGACAATTCAGGAGGGATGCATCAGATCACATCTTAATGAATGAGTGGTGGATATTCTGCACACTTTAATCAGTCATATAATCTGGGTAAGGACTGATTCAAAGCAAAATCATATCACAATATTGTCAGTAACTGGCATATGCACAGTAAAAAAAGGCAATTTTCTGTGCACTTGTGCTAATGTGTGTGTGTGTGTGTGGGGGGGGGGGTGTTGGTGAGTCTAGGAAGGGTGTGCCTGGATCTTTACGTGTTGGGGAGGTGTAGGGATGCCTTAAAGCTCAAAAGTAAAAAAAAACATGGAGAAGAAGAGCCAGTCGCATGCCATTTTTCCTTGTTTTAATGTTCAGTTTAGTTATTCCACATAAAACAAGAAAAGATTAAGCAAAATTGCTGCAGATTACATTGTACCATAAGAATGAACACTGGCAATTTTACTTCTTTTTCAGTGGTTTAGGAGGTCATTTCTTTGTATTAAGTGCCAATAAATGACTAGGTCTGTGGGAGTCAGTGTGATGAGTTAGTATTTTAAAACCTGACTCTTCTCTCATAGAGAAAATAGGAAAATTCAAAAAGAAGAAGAAATTACTCATCTGCCTTCAAACTGTGGCCAATAACTGATTTAGACATATGGTAAATACTCAAGTAAATCTAGCTGAAAGATATTAAATGTACTGTGTCAGCCACTGCTGAAGTCAAGCTGTCCTGTTTCCTGGCAGCACTCTGCACAGAATGGCACATAAATCTAAGCTGAATTTCCTTATCAGGTCAAGGGATTCATTTCAGTTTTTTCCAATTTCCCACTACAGAAGATGTTATGACATTGGGTTCCTGTTTGATTTATGGCATAAACGGTTGCTTGATAGTTGGATCTGCTCCACAGGAAGGTTGCCACTACAGCATGATGGGGGTTGAAACAGAGTCACAGTTTAAATGCAGCCAAAAATTATTCCAGCTTGAAACTTTTAGTAGTACTTAAAAGAGAGGAACACAAAAAGCCCATATGATAATGGTCTGAGACAAAGTGCAGTATTCAGACAACTTTATTATAAACTGCTGCCACACAGCCCTGCACTGAATATACAACATTATTCATAACAGCACTACTTGATTAACCTCAGCTGACAAAACTAGTACAACCCTGCAATGCTGGAAGAATTTTGCCAGAATTTCCTGAACTCCCTCATTGCTTGCCAACTAATAATAATAATAAAGAAAAAAAATACTTTTGGAAACAATATCTGCAGATACTTTTCGGAAATGGTCAGTCTTTTACATGGAAAATAAACAGTTGCTCCGCTCTTAGAACCCTTTTTGTCTCGTCTTCCCTTACATTTTTTATGCCATACATTTTCATTAACCCTTTGGAGGGAGCACTATGGTGTGTATAGTATGTCTGTACAGTAAACTGTTTTTTACTGTAGAAAACTGCTGGGAAATTGACACCAATGGAGAGTTTCAAAAGTGATTATAAAGGTTTACTCAATTGGTTCTTATGTGACAAATGAAAGAAAAGTATTTTGTTAAATATGAACAGCATATCATGAGACTTAGACTGAAGTTACAAGAAGTGCACACGTGTCTTATTCATTAGAAATATAAGCATCATAGACAAAAAGAAATCACCCCATTAGTCATTCTCAAACCATTACTTTTTACTTAGTGCTTAAATCTGATTGTGGTAGAGGTAGAAGAAAAGTTATTTCCATTGCAATGGCTGATTAATGTATCATAGCAGTAATAGCATATATGTTGATTTTCCCATTAAATCCTGACAAATTCCACTATCATTTCACCTGACAAAAACCTGCAGTGGTAGATAATATAGGGTTTAGAACTGGCATTCTCACCCTGTTCTATTTATCAGGCGGAGCATGCACTATTTCTTATTTTCACCAGACTTATCATTATATCTGCACATGCTGTTGGCTTTCCTTTCAGATCTTAAATTACTTTCTCTCGGACTTCACTATAATGTTTGAAAGATAGCATGTCTTATGGCAGGAAGCTCTGCAAGTGTGAGATTTTCATAGATCACCAAGGAGTGTAGAGGTAAATGAAAAAGCTTGACACTTTCAGCTGAGACAGTGAGATAATGTTGGAGGAATACCTCTCAACTCTTCAGATTTTTATCTCATATTTTTGGTCTGTTCTTCATAAAATTCATGGTTTTCTGGCAAACCACTGGGATGATCTGAGGACTGAAGTCACTAAATACATTTGAGTTTCAGACTTCAAATCCTTCAAGAAATGTATGTTAACACACATTCTGTTAACCTAGCAACGTTCTAAGTTTATAAGAGCAATATTTAAAATCTGTCCCTATTTTTGGGCCTTTGCTCCCCTATTTTGTTAGGCTTTGTTCAGACTTTTTGTACTAAGAGGTTGAGAGGTATGGTGGTGGGGAGGTGCATGCTACTTAAGAATTTTAAAGCCTTCAATAAAACCAAATAAAGGAACCCCACATTTAAGTTGAGACAAGAAAGGAACCTTAAATGTACAGTAGCTTGCAAGTAACAAAATGAGACAAGACTACATGGACACTGTCATTGTCAGTGAAATGATCATATTGAAGATATAAGATAATATATTAAGGTGATATGCCCTGCTATACAGAACTGTGGGAAGAAGAACTTGCTGAAAAATGAAATTACAGCAGCATGCTGTCCTCAAGCATGACAGTTCAGGGTAGAATAAACTACAAAATATAACTAAATAAAAGTGATTCAACAGCATTACCAAGTGACAACAAAAACTTGTTTTAGTTTGTGGCCATATTTGTACAAACATTGTTTTTAATTTCTGAACATAGCTGCCCATTATAAATCATCATCCTTTACCATGTGTTGACATAACATTTTGTGTGTGTGTGTGTGTGTGTGTGTGTGTGTGTGTGTGTGTGTGTGTGTGTGTGTGTGTGTGTGTGTGTCAGTGAGTACTGACATATTTGGCTGACTCAGTAGAGTCTGGAACAAACAAGCCCAGGGACAGACATTAGCATACATTATCAAGGTGATAGAAGGACAGGGTATGGCCACAATGAGGTCAGGGTGATTGACCATGGATGACATCTGCTGAAAGTGAGAGGTAGTGATGTCTGCCATGTACTGATAGTCAAATCGTTGTCACTGTGAGCAGTCATCTTATTGTAAAGGGGAAGGTGTAGTGGACCATACAGGCTTGAGGCACAGAATCTAAGGAATGGGATGTCCAGAAGTTAGGCTTTTTTGCTTTTCACGTGTGTTTTGGCCACATTCATGATACAACAAAGGTTTAGGTACTCAGTGCAGTTTGCATCATCAGCATTGACAGCTGGAAGAGATAATATTATTATTTTTGTTAATGTTTCACGTAGTAGTGATGGTAAATTCTGAAACTTCACACTTCAAGCATCGTTTACAAAACCAAATAAAAACTTAACAAACAAAGCCAATCACCCTAATAAAAGTACAACAGACTCCAGAAAGAAGTGCAACTTGAAGTACAGATAAAACTTATTCCCAGAAGAGTTAGTCAATGGGGAAAAACTTGTTTTATCAAAATGTACATTTGTAAAAAAGGGAGAACATAGACAGTGCTTTTGTCTTACTTAAAATGTGCTAGAGACTTCATCAGACTGAGCTATACTAATTAGAACATGGTTAAATGCATTCAAAAAGACCACTATACAACATCAAATTAAATTCTTATTAGATATACGTAAATAATATATAAACAACCTGTGAGAGATGCCCTTATATAGCCAAATTGGAAACAAAACTCTCTTCACCCAAGACTGGACTATACAGTCAAGAGGAGAAGGTAAACATTTGCACCACACCACACTCATCACATAGTCCCTCAAAACGTACACCACCAAAACACACACATAGAAACACGAAACACACACCCCTACATTCATGGAGGCTCTCAATAAAAATCTGCTCAAGCAACAAAGACCTCCAAAGCAGAAACGCAGGCAGCCTCCACCCCCCCAACACGACCCAAATTACACATAGCCTACAAACTCAGTGTGTCACTCAACCACAGCCCATAAGGCATAACAATGTACCTAACACTCTAGTCATAGGTGACTCTATAGTCAGGCACAGTGATGTTCTACTCACCAGGCTAAACAAGGAGAAAGTTACTGTCAGCTGCCTGTCAGATGCCAGGATCCGCCACATAATGCACGCACGCACTCAGGTCACTCCACAACAAGTACAAATATGACTCTGTCATTGTCCATGTTGATGTGAATGACCTGAGACATACCTCCCTGGACTACATGAAAAGAGACATGGGGGATATCTCCAATCTTGTAGCCCATGCAGGTATGACCCTAGCCCTGAGTAGCATCCTGCCATCATCCAGAATGATACCACAGTACAAGGACGAAAATGATTGACTTCAGCAATTGGCTAAACTTCTGGTGTCATACTAAGGGGATCCCATATCTGTCTGCTTAGGATGACATGATCGACAGACCATGATGCTTTGCCAGAGATGGCCTGCATCTGTCGCCCTTGGGATTCCGGATACTGGCTAAGACTCTTGCCACCCCTATAGTGCCTTTTTTAGGGAAGGTTCAAATGACAAATTCACCACCTTAACAGGTACAATCAAGCAAAATCTGAGGGTAATGTTACTCAATGCTAGAAGGCTAAACCTCAAAATGCATTCACTTGAGGCACTCCTTAAAATAGAGAACATCGACATCTGTGCAGTGACAGAGACCTGGTTCAAGGCTCCAGAGAGCACCCCTGCATTACCAGGCTATAATTCATAACACACCTTTTGGCCACCTAACCTGGACTGAAACACTAAAGGTGGAGGCATGTCCATATTCATTAAGGATATCCACACCTCCAGGCTAGTTGCTCAGCATAATGCATTCAAGATTATCCAAGTGCAACTAAATCTGGGCAAGACCGCAACCTAAATTATAACTTGCTACAGATTTCCCACCATGCCCCAGGATTCCCACTCCTCATTTCTTGATATACTGGAAAATATTAGGGTACAACCCAACAACCTAATAATGGGTGATTTCAACTACCCTATCATTAACTGGGAAAACTACTCATGTACCAACTCTTTTGCTCAATGTTTCTGGAATTAATAAATTCCAATGCTTTGGATCAACTTATCCACACCCCCACCAGGGGCAGCAATATCCTAGACCTGGTCATTACCAACATGGGCGACTGGTGTTCCACACCAGAGGTCAATTCCTTGTTGGTCAGATCCGACCACAAGCTAATTACCCTAGACATCCACATCCCGTCCCTCCCCCGCATTAGGGAAACCACCGTAAAAGATTTCTCCAAAGCCAACTTCATGCTTCTTAAGACAGAAGAGGCAAACTTCACAACACCCATGTAGATGGAAAATAGAGGTACGACTGCTGAATCCCACACAAATGTACTTTATAAGCACTTACACAAGTGCATGGATCGTGCTAGCCCTAACAGAGCCAAGATGCTATCTTTCAAAAAAAGGAAGCCGATCTGGTGGTCCCCTGTAATAAACAAACTCTACAACAGAAGAAAGAAACTGTTGCAAAAAAGAGTAAAATCCCATGACTGGAGGAATTCCCTGGTCAGCTTTAGTAAGAAGCTGAGATCCCTCATAAAATCCTCCAAAGTTAGTTGCGAAAACAAAATCGCCACTGATTCTAAAGACAACCACAAAGCATTCTATAGCTATGTCAAGAATCTCAATGGCAACACTCAGCTCTGCTCTGAGTTACAGCACAATGGCACTAAATATGCAGAGCCAACTGATATTGCCAACATCCTGGCAGATTGGTTCAGTGCTCTCACCCCCCAAAGGGCCCATCTCTATACTGGAAGAATGCAAAGTTCCTGTAATCATGGCTGCACAGGTAAAAACCACACTCTCCAAAGCCAAGAACACAGCATCCATGGGACCTGACAACATCCCAGGCTGCGTTCTACATGAACTGCAGAATGAACTGGCACCCTACCTCAGCACCATGTTCAATCATAGCCTCACCTCAGGCTTTGTGCCCACTAAATGGCACACAGCAACAGTTATCCCACAAAGAGGGAGCCACCACAGACCCCAGGAACTACCACCCCATTAGCCTTACAAGCCTGGTCTGCAAGGCCATGGAACATATAATCATGGATCTTATACACAAAGACATTGGTAATCTCCAAACTCTGGACCTCACCCAGTTTGGATTTTTAAAAGTTAGATCATGTCTCCTAAACCTGATAGACTTCTTTGAAGCAGTCACCAAGCTGCAGAGGAGGGTAAGGTGGTTCACACAGCCTATCTAGATCTCGCCAAGGCTTTCGACACCATCCTCCACTCTGGAATTATAGATAAACTCAATAAACTAGGTATAAATCCCTATGTCACAAGATGGGTTGCCAATTGGCTCACTGACAGAACCCACACTGTGAAAGTAGCAGACTCCAAATCTGACTTCAAACCAGTGACAAGTGAAGTACCACAGCATTCAGTCCTGGGTCCTCTCATGTTTGGTATCTACTTTTCTGAAGTACAGGCTCACACAGAAGGTCTTTGGCTAATGAAGTTCACAGATGACTGCAAACTAGGAGCCATAATCAAAACTCCTAATGATGTGGACATCCTACAAAAGGGCCTCACAGAGACAGATGCCTGTTGTCAAAGCCATGGCCTCAAGCTCAATGTCAAAAAGTGCATTGTCATCCCCTTTGGTAAAAACTCTGTACACATGAGCTACCACATAGGTGGTAGTCTACTTAACATACCCTTTTGGTATGTACCTCACAAGACATCTACAACAACTGGAAAAGCCGCAGAAATACCTCACAAAGAGGATTACTGGCCACAAACAGATGCCCAATGCAGACCGTCTCAAATAACTCTAGCTTTACTCCGTTGCATATCGCCTACTCAGAAGCGATCTCTGCATAACATACAAAGCTATGTCAAACCCAGAGCTGTTGGCCATGCTCTACTTATAGAAATCCCAATCCCTCCAAGCTACATGCTCTAGGGAACTAAACCTTGTCACTACAATAAATAGAACATGCTGAAGGGATAGATAGATTCCTGTCCCAGAGACTTCCCATACTCTGGAACAAATTACTTATCTATATCAAACAAAGCTCCTCATTAGCACTCTTCAAGAAAAATCTTGATGATTGGATGGGAAATAGGAAATTCACCTCGGGGATCACCTCTGTGGTTCTGCTCGATAGGAGCACAGGAAAATAATTTTGTTGGGTGGCAAAAGCCAGGGTACCTTTTTGGCTAGGCTTATTAAAACCCTAGGGTCAATAGCCTAGTACCTACCTATGAACCTATGAATTATATCATATATAACAATGGTTAAAACATGGCCAGAGTTAATACTAGCAGTCTGATCTTCAAGACGCATTTGAAATCCACACATTCATTTATAACATTGATACTGCAAGCATTGTGGTACAATGTGTGTATAATTTATTTTATATGGTATCCATCATTACAGTAGAACAAAAAAGTAACAAAAGAAAGCCATGTGGAACAAAGGATCATCTACTCTTAAAGTCATAACAGAGAGGTGCAAAAGGGAAAGAATCTTATTATGGCACGTATAGACAACAAGAAAAGCATTCAATAGTATCCCACATTCACAGATTATGGAACACTTACAGATATATGAAACACCCTACATTGACCAGTAAAATTGCAGTGACTATGAAACAGTGAAAAAAAAACACTTTGCAGCTGAGCGATGATAAAGAGCTAATCGCTATCCCATAGACAAAAAAAAAAAATCAAAAAAGGTCATTCCAGTGTGAACCTTTGTCACCACTGCTTTGATGTGATTGACTGGCATCAATCAACACTGAATCACTAGGACAATAGAAAAAAAATGTTTAATGCTTATGCAATGATATAAAAACAGTGTATACCAGGACTAAATATCCCTCAGTCAGCAGGAGGTATGGACCACCTAGAAACTGACTACATGCAGAGGTCTGCAATCCTGGCGCTGCACGCATATTTGCTGATCTCATTAAATCCTAGCTTTGTGAATATTCTAAAGCATGAAGAGAAGAAGTCTAATATGACACCCTTGGTTAGTTTAGCAGAAGCATTTTGGAAGAGAATGGGAATGAAAATCAAACCAGAGGTAGATGTGAGTAAGCAGATGAAAGTTCAAAAAAAAAAAAAAAGAAATAATATAAAGTAAAGGACCAGAAGAAAAGGAAGGAAAATTGGAAAATTCACAAAGATAGTGGCAAGTATATAAAACTTCAGGGTTCATACTAGGCTATCTGCCCTAGGGCATTTATAAGCCTAGCCAGAATGTGTTTGGCTTTCGCCACCCATTTTAAATTAATTTTGCTATGCCCTTTTTCGAGGTTAGTATACTGTGCCTCTGTCTAACAGTGACACAGAAGTGATACCCGGGGTAAACCTACGATCTCCCATCCACTCATCAAGATTCTTCTTGAAGAGAGTCAATGAGGGACTCTCCTAACCTGGACTGGGATTTTATTCCATAGTGAAGGGAGCCTCTGGGTTATGAATCTGTCCCTCCAGCATGTCCTATTTATTTCAGTGCTGAGGTTCAAGTCTCTCGAGCGCGTAGCTCGATGGGATTTGGATTTTCTAAGGTGCAGCATGTCCATTAATTCCGGGTTGGACATGGCTTTATACGTCAGGCACAGATCGCCTCTGAGCAGGCGGTATGCCACTGAGTAGAGTTGGAGTTTCTTTAACCGGGCAGCATATGGCATCTGTTTGAGCCCTTTGATCCTCTTGGTGAGGTACTTTTTGGGTCTTTCCAGTTGCTGCAGGTGTCTGGTAAGGTACATCCCAAAAGGGGCATTGTACTCAATTAAGGGCCTGATGAGGGATGAGTAAAGAGGCATGATGGCCTCCACTGATCTAGATGTGAATCCCTTCATGATTAGGTGGGCTATATAAAATGTTTTTCTAACCACTTTGGCCACGTGGTTGTCAAATGAGAGATTGCTATCAACTTGGGTCCCCAGGACCCTAATTACTTCTTCTGTACTTAATGGATTACCACCTATGTGGTAATTTGTGGGCACTTTGTTTTCGCCAGAGGGGATGACTATACACTTTTTGGCGTTTAGCTTGAGGCCATGGCTCTGGCACCAGTTGCCTGTTTCTATGAGACCCTTTTGGAGGATGCTTGTGTCGGCTGGAGAGTCGATTATGGCACCCAGTTTGCAGTCATCTGCGAACTTGGTCAGCCTGTACCTCCAAGAAATATATACCAAACAAGAGAGGTCCCAGGACTGAGCGTTGTGGGACGCCACTTGTAACTGGTTTGGAGTCTGACATGGCTCCAGCAATTCTAACCATGTGGGTTCTGTCCTTGAGCCAGTTTGCAACCCATCTAGTGACATAGGGGTTTATATTTAAGCTGGTGAGCTTATCTATAATGCCCAAGTGGGGTATTGTATCGAAGGCTTTTTTGAGGTCCAGGTAGGCTGTGTGGACCACCTTCCCCTCGTCAATGGCCTTGGTGACAGTTTCAAAGAAATCGACCAGGTTTAAGAGGCAGGATCTGCCCTTAACAAAGCTGAACTGGGTAGGATACAGTGTCTGTAGGTCCTCAATATCTTTATTTATGAGGTCCATGATGATCCTTTCCATAGCTTTGCAGACCAAGCTAGTCAGGCTTATGGGGCAATAGTTTCCAGGATCTGTTGAGGCACCACCTTTGTGGAGAGGGACCACTGTTGCTGTACACCACTCTTTGGGTAAATATCCTGTAGTAAGGCTGAGATTGAACAGTAGTTTTATGTCTGGGTTTAGCTCTTCTTGGAGTTCATGTAGGATGCAGCCCAGGACACCATCTGGTCCCATTGATCCTGTGTTTTTTGCTTTGGAGAGGGCGGCTCTTACCTGTGCATCTGAGAAGTCAGGGAGGCAGCACTCTGCTGGGATAGATATTTGCCCTTTTGGTGGGGAGGGTGGGGGAGTTTGCGCTGAACCTGTCAGCTAGGATGTTGGCAATGTCTGTGGGTTCGGTGTATTTTTTGTCATTTTGGACTAATTCTGAGCATATTTGGGAATTCCCACCCAAGTTCCTAACATAACTAAAGAAAGCCTTGTGATATCCTGTCAAGGGACGGCTTGCACCTGTCACCCCTGGGCTTCCGGATATTGGCAAAGGCTCTTGCCACCCCCATAGTGCCTTTTTTAGGCAAGGCTCAAATTCTAAACCTACCACCCTAGAACACAACAAAGGAAAAAAACTAAAGGTAATGCTGCTCAATGCCAGAAGTCTCAACCTCAAGATGCACTTTTCAAGCCCTTCTCAGTATGGAGAACATCGATGTCTGTGCTGTGACTGAAACCTGGTTCAAGGCTCCTGAGAGCACCCCGGCACTATCAGGTTTTACCTCATATCATGCATTCCGGCCCCAAAATCCGGACAACACCAAGAAAGGAGGAGGGGTGTCCATATTCATCAAAGACACCCTCACCTCCAGGTTGGTGGCAACGCACGATGCATCGGAGACCATCCAGGTGCAATTAACCATGGGCAAGACTGCTCTGCAATTTGTAGCATGTTACAGGCCACCCTCTCAAACTCAGGAACCTCACACAGCTTTCCTGAAAACTCTGGAGGGGATAAATGTAACCCCAAACACCATCATACTAGGTGATTTCAATTATCTGAGTATAGACTGGGATCACTACTCAAGCCCCAACACTCTAGCCCAAAGGTTCCTAGAGTTCATAAACTCAAATGCCATGGAACAACTAGTCACCATGCCCACGAGAGGTGAAAACATACTAGATCTCATCATCACGAACATGGGGTCACAATGTTCAACACCGGAGGTATACCCCTCATTGGTGAGATCAGATCATAAACTAATCTCACTGGAAGTCCACATCCCGCCCCCACCCCAGATAAAAAAGACCACAGTGAAAAACTTCTCTAAAGCCGACTTCACACTTCTTAGGACTGGTGTGGTCTCTTTCAAGGCCCCTGTGCCAGCGGACACCACCACTAAAGCCGCTGAATCACTTACAAATTCCTTCTACCAGCACCTCTAGGACTGCATGGATCAGGCAATCCCAAACAAAACAAAGACTCTTTGTACCAAAGGCAAGCGTCCAGTCTGGTGGACCCCAGCCATAAACAAGCTCTACAACAAAAGGAGAAAGCTACTACAAGATAGAGCAAAATCCCTAAAAGGGAAGACACCCTTGATCACTATAAGTAAAAAACTAAGATTTCTCATAAAATCATCCAAGGCAAATTTTGAAAGAAAAATCACCAAGGACTCAAAAGACAACCACAAGGCCTTTTTTAGCTATGTTAGAAACCTGGGAGGAAACTCCCAGATATGTTCAGAACTAGTCCAAAATGATGTAAAGATCACTGAACCTACTGACATTGCCAACATACTGGCTGACAGATTCAGTGCAAATTTCTCCCCCCCCCTCCCCCCCAAAAGGAGAAATATCCATACCAGAGGATTGTAGCCTCCCAAACATCTCAAATGCTCAGGTGAGAACAGCTTTCTCCAAGGTGAAAAACACAGCATCCATGGGACCAGAGGGTGTCCCCGGTTGTGTGCTCCACGAACTCATTATGGAATTAAACCCACAATTAGGGCAGCTGTTTAATCTTAGTCTCACCTCAGGATACGTACCCAAGGAGTGGCGTACGGCAACTGTGGTCCCACTACATAAAGGCGGCGCCTCCACCGACCCTGGAAACTACCGTCCCATCAGCTTGACAAGCCTGGTCTGCAAAGCTATGGAGAGGATCATAATGGAACTCATAAATAAAGACATATGAGACCTGCAGACATTGGACCAAACCCAGTTTGGCTTTGTCAAGGGCAGATCATGCCTTTTAAACTTGGTTGACTTTTTCGAAACAGTCACCAAGGCCATTAATGAGGGCAAAGCAGTCCACACAGCCTACCTTGACCTGGCAAAGGCATTCGACACAATACCCCACTCAGGTATCATAGAAAAACTCACCAGCTTAAAAGTAAACCCATACGTCACAAGGGGGGTTGCAAACTGGCTAAGTAACAGAACCCACAGGGTCAGGGTTGCTGGCGCCATGTCAGATTCCAAGCCTGTCAAAAGTGGTGTCCCACAGGGCTTGGTCCTGGGCCCACTCTTGTTCGGCATCTACTTTCAGAAGTACAGGCAAGCACATGAGGACTATGGCTAACAAAGTTTGCAGATGACTGCAAACTGGGCGCCATAGTTGAAAATGCATCAGACACAGATATCCTTCAGAAGGGTCTCATAGAAACGGATAACTGGTGCCAAAGCCATGGCCTAAAGTTAAACGCTAAAAAATGCATAGTCATACCCTTCGGGAAAAACAAGGTTACCCCCAGCTACCATATAGGTGGCAACCCACTAAGCACTGAAGAGGTTATCAGGGATCTGGGGACCCTGGTTGACAGTAACCTTTCATTTGACACCCACGTTGCCAAAGTAGTTAGGAAGACCTTCTACATTGCCCACCTGATCATGAAGGGATTCACATCTAGGTCAAGGGAGGTCATCATTCCCCTGTACTCATCACTCATCAGACCAATGATTGAGTACAATGCCCCATTCGGAATGTATCTAACCCGACACCTGCAGCAATTGGAAAGGCCCCAAAAGTTCCTCACCAAAAGGATAAAGGGTCTCAAAAATATGTCCTATGCTGCCCGACTGAAGGAACCCCAGCTCTACTCAGTTGCTTACCGTCTGCTCAGAGGTGACCTGTGCCTGACATATAAGGCCATGTCCCACCCGGAATTAATGAACATGCTTCACCTCAAAAAATCTAAATCCATCAGAACTACAAGAGCAAGAGACTTAAACCTTGACACGGCCATAAATAGGACGTGCTGGAGGGACAGATTCATCACCCAGAGACTCCCTATACTGTGGAACAAAATACCAGTACATGTGAGGCAGAGCACCTCGCTGGCTTTGTTCAAGAGAAATCTTGAACAATGGATGGGAGATCGCAGATATACCCCAGGGATTACCTCAGTGTCACTGCTTGACAGAGGCACAGCAAAATAATGGGCATATTATCCTTCATACTAAAGGGGTAGCGAAAGCCACAAAACTCTGGGCTAGGCTTATAAATGCCCTAGGGCAGATAGCCTAGTACGAACCTATGAACCTATGAACCTAATCCTTAGTGTCCTGTGCAATTTTTCTCTCGAAGCTGGCCTTAGACGATTTTATGAGTGCCCGTAGTTTTTTGCTAATACTGATCAGAGATGCCTTCCCTTTTTGGGATTTTGCTCTATCATGTAGTAGCTTCCTCCTTCTATTGTATAGTTTGTTTATGGCTGGGGTCCTCCAGACAGGATGTCTGCCTTTGGAGGATTGGGTCTTGGTTTTATTTGGGATTGCATGATCCATGCATTCCTGAAGGTGTTCATAGAATGCGTTTATAAAGGATTCTGCGGTCTGGGTCGTATTTTCCACAGGCCCGGGGGCTTTGAAGGATTCCACCTCAGTTTTGAGGAGTGTGAAATTTGCTTTAGAGAAGTTTTTCACTGTGGTTTTCTGGGCAGGGGGTGGGGTCAGGATGTGAATATCCAGTGAGATTAGTTTATGGTCTGATCTTACCAGTGAGGGATACACTTCTGGTCTGGAGCATAGAGTCCCCATGTTGGTGATGATCAGGTCCAGTATGTTTTTCCCTCTTGTGGGAGTGGTAACAAGTTGTTCCATAGCATTTGAGTTTATAAATTCTAGGAACCTTTGGGCTAGGGTGTTGGAGCTAGAGTAATGCTCCCAGTCTATGTTTGGGTAGTTGAAGTCGCCCAATATAATGGTGTTTGGAGAGACCTTCATATTTTCCAGTGTTCTCAGGAAGGCCGAGTGAGGTTCCTGGGTTTGGGAGGATGGTCTGTAGCAGGCTATAGACTGGAAGGCAGTTTTACCCAGTGTTAGTTGCACATGCTGACCAACATTTGCTGCAAAATTGGTTAAGAAGAGATGAATTTAAACCAAAAGATGAATGGCTTATAATGGTTGCTCCAGATAATGGGCTACATACATGTTAGTTTGCAAACTATACCAAAAATGTGGAAGAAACAGTCAAAATGCAGGTTCTGTAAAACCAATTAAGAAAAAGTCACACATCTTGTTGCTGAGTTTGTTACACTCATGACTGAGGTTCTGTATACTGAAAGTCATAATAATATGGTAAGAATGTTGCACTGGGGGTTGTGCAAATACTACAATATACAAACAGGTGAGAAGTACTGAAAACAAAAAAGCACAAAGTATTATTGACAGTGATAAAGTTTGGATCAAATGGGGTCACCCGTTACCAGCAAATGCAAGAAAAACAGATATAACACTCAAAGACAAAAAAGACTAAAGTAGAATTAATCAATGAAATTGCTTTACCCAGTGACTATGTGTTGCATACTGAGATACACAAAGTTATATAATACCAGGATCTGCACGTAGAAATTACAGCAATGTGAAAGAAAGATATTGCAAACAGTTCCAATAGTACGAGAGCAAATGGACTAATAAAAATGAATTTATAATCATACTTTAATATGCTACCAATGAATGTAACCCCATATGAACTGCAGAAAGTGCAATTCTATGTTCTTTGCAGATGTTGAGAAGAGCATTCTTGGCAAAAATCAAAGACTGAAGTAATAATCTCATGAACTCTAATCTTACCCAAACATAGGAATTGGGTCCATTCTTGTCAGTGTTAGAAACATAAAACATTTGAAAAAAATGTAAAAAAGTGAAAATCTATCTGAAAACATTGCAGTGCTTTTGAATTATGTGTTAATCAGTCACTACTCTGTTACGAAACAAATTTATATCATTACTTGTGTGTGGAAAAGGAAGCTTCTGCTGGTTTAGGGAATTCCACGGGAGGAGATATGAGCACTACTTTGAGAATACTATTTCTGTGTGAATTTTTATTGTTGTTTGTGTCTGGAAAGGGAGGAAGTTGTTTTGTAATACAAGGGAGGTAAAAAGGAATGAAACAGACTGCAATGCGGTACTATACCATACATAGGGAGGTTATACTGATACAGGGGAGGGCAATACATAATAAATCCCTTATCGTTCTTCTAACACAAGTACAAAGGAATTCTCTACTAATGTTTTGATGATAAAACTGAACAGAACAGATATACTGAATCAAGCTATCTTATATATTCAGAGTAAGAATGCAAAACAGCAGGGTAAAGAAGGTTCTGCTTAACCACACAAATGTGTGAGCCAGAGTTAACATATCTGGAGATATGGAGCTGTTAGGTCACAAAAATGGGGTTTTCATTCTTCTTATAATTTGTGATAGTTTAGCATTTGAGAAGTTTCTTTCCTAGAAGTGAATTTCCACAAAATGCATTTTTCATTGTATATATCTGTACAATGCATTTTTCATCATGCAGACACATAATCATATATCTCTCTATCTGTCCTTACAGCATAACCTAATGGAAATCAGTCTTATATAGTATTTGTGAGGGGAACACAGGGCTTGTGTTGATACAGGGAGTCTGACACAGGAAAAAGATAACACTAAAAAATATTAAGAACAGTGCGGCAAGTTATTATTTACTTTTGTTTCCCTCCAATGGAAAAACAGTGTCATTTGTTACTATGAATGATGCTTTCTAAGGATACTGGAAAAAAAATCATTTGATTTATAAAATTCCATATTATTGGCTAATTTGCATGTCTGTGATTTGCATTTACTTCCACAATGTGCAGATCATTGCTGATCATAGTGCCTCACACACACACACACACACACACACACACACACACACACACACACACACACACACACACACGCGCGCGCGCGCACGCACACGCACGCACACACACGCACACACGCACACACACGCACACACACGCACACACACACACACACACACACACACACACACACACACACACACACACACACACACACTCACACACACACACAAGTACACAAAGCATAGACACAGTCACCACAGGCCTGGTAGCTGTCCCCAACCTATCTGCTCTCCTGTGGATTACCCCAACCCTGAAAGAGTTGAAGCACCATTATCATACTGCCATTGATGTATTACAGTACTTCCTTATAAGAATAATCTCTGGTGATTTAGTGTATCCCTCTACCTTCCAATCCCAGTACTGCTGCTGGTGCAATTATGACATTCTAAGAGTAACCCTGGTAGTCTACTGATTCACCCCGACCTGATACCCATACCACAGGCATGGTATATAACTGAACATGGCCAAAAGGTCATGCTCAGTACAATGACATGGTGTGGACAGCCATGATGATCTACACAGCTGAATGAGGCTTTGAATCACATGGCATGTACAGGGCTTCCTAGAGGCAGTTGCTGGAGTGACAGTACATGTCTAAATAGCATACAACTGTCCTCTGGAATGTCTCATTAATATTCAGCATGGCTGTAGGGTATAGTAGAGGACCATGCAGTTCCTCATTAGGGAGGTTGTTGAATAGGGAAAAGGTGACATGAGTATTCACAGGTGTACACTTCATGGTACCTTAATGAAATCTTGGCAAGATTTGTTTATCATATACCACATATGAGAAGGATTTCTCTTGCAAAACACTTGTACACATCAGCAAATAAACTAATGTTTGAGCTAACAAAATAATAAATATTTCATTTTTTTCTTTTGCGTCATTATTATAACAATTTACTGTATAAAGCTTCATATAGTGCTTCATAAAATGTTGCCTGTTCACAAATATGTGATCTCACTCTATAACATAAGTTTGAATTAATTGTAACTAATTTACATTCGTAGCTTTATTTCTACCTCAACCAATTGTTCAATTTGCTTGTCTATGAATATGTTTTAATGGAACTTCACTAATTGTTCAATAATATTCTATGTACATTTTTTGTGGAGCTTTTCTCACTGGGCCTCCACTGAAATTGGACTCTTAATGGCCCAGTGAAATATCCCTGCAAACAAATGCCAATCAATCAATATAAAGCCAGATTTGTGCAGGAGAAGCTACTAAAGTCTCAAAAAACTACTGCAACCAGTAGTTCTGAGGGGATATTTGCATAAAGTAGCTCTTTTGAAGATTCATCTGATGAACCACTGAGTGCACCTTCTGATACTACTGGGGTTAATGCAAGGCTAAGTACATGAATTGAATCCTGGTTACCTCAAAGAGAGTCTAGAGTTTAGCTCAGACAACATAGATTATGACCTATGATCTAATAAATGCTGATATTAATATACAGAATTAGAAAAACTGTTTGAAAATAAGATAGTTATGGAAAACTCCGCAATTTTTCTAATTATATTAATGATTTACTAGAATGTTATATCCCTGTTTGGTTCAAATCATGGAATAGGGCAAGTAGCTAATTATGGTGGGATGATAAGTTATCAGAGGTGAGAAATAAGAACAGGATATGATGCTACTGTAAATAAAAAAAAACTATGATAGGTTTAGAAAATGAATCTAAATTTAGTAAATGAAGTGCTATCCAGCTATGAATTAAATTTAGCTACTAATCTAAATGATAATAATAAAGATTTAGGCATTTGCATGATTACGGACTTGATGATACTTCTGGTATAGTATTAAAATATGGCTTTAATTATATTACAGAAAGAAATGAGTTGGTGAAAATGTTTGCACATGGTTTACTATAGCAATAACCCACGCCTGGGTGTGGGTAATGCTGGATTTACCCACAGTTGGCGTGGTTTGGTCCCGAGGGCGAAGCCCGAGGGACCAAACAAAGCCAACCATGGGTAAATACAGCATTACCCACACCCAGAAGTGGGTTATTGCTATTATACCATGACATTATTTAAGAAAAGAAACTATTACTTTTCTTAAATAATGGCATAGTATAATGCCTGTTTACTGCCCTTCCGCAGATGTCTGGCATCCGGGCAGTTCTGATGTGCGCCTGCACAGTACATCAGAGCTGTGGGCAAAGAAACGGAGAAAGCAAGATCTCCGCTGCTTTTTTACTGTTTAGCTATGTTAAATGGGTTTAACATAGCGAGACAGTTTTAAAATAAGCAACGGAGATGTCCGTTTATTTTAAAACTGTCTCGCTATGTTAAACCCATTTAACATAGCGAACAGTAAAAGCAACGGAGATCTTGCTTTCTCCGTTGCTTTAAAACCTGTCTCGCTATGTTAAATGGGTTTAGCATAGCGAGACAGCTTTAAAATAAGCAACGGAGATCTCCGTTGCTTATTTTAAAGCTGTCTCGCTATGTTAAACCCATTTAAAATAGCGAGACAGTGTTTTAAAAGTAGAGTTATACTAATGGAAAAAAGTCCGGGCGACCGGACCTTTTTCCATTAGTATAACTCGATTTACAATGTGCACACTGGCCAATCAGCGTGCACGTTTTTGGGGGGGGTCATGGTATAATTAGTAATAATCAAAACATTAATATACTTGATATTTCTCCTTTATTAGTGAGAGTTGTTCCCAACTGCAAGAAGAATGTATAAAAAACAAGCTTTATTAAGTCTCACTCAGCAGCAGGACCAGATGGCCGGAATGGATGTTTTTTGAAAGGGATAGTCATAAAATTGATTTTGTCTGGTGTATGTATTTCTAAGAACTTTAGTGAAGCAAATGCACCAAATTTATGGAAATAGGTGATTGTAATAACATTTTAAAAAAGTAAGCCAGGTTATATGGGGTTGATAACTGATTGGGGGAGTGTTCTTTTGCACCAGTGTCACAATAATTAAATACAGTCAATTAGACAGTAACACCAAAAATGGTACCAAAATATGTTACCACATCATTTAATTATCTCTTTCTGTTGCAGTCACTGTTACCAACAGCAACATGCATTTAATGCATAACATAGTTACTAGATGTATATCTCAGGAGACCATTGAGTAGCCTAGTCTAATTATTCCAAAGCACTGTCTGGTTAAGTGATTTGCTCAGAAAATCACATGATAGGCAAATATCAGTTGATGGAATCAAACCCCGGACTACAGGAAACAACAAATAACTTTAATCCTGTGTGCTAAATGACAGAGTTTGAATCTAAACACCAGCAACAGGAAAAGAACCCATAGCTGTCTAATGTTCTAGCATCAAAAGCAAATGTACTACCAGTTGAGGCACTGACAAAACCACTATTGTGCAGCTACAGGTCAAACCTGCAATCTTCTGACCTGAAGTCAGACATTTTATTCATTATACCACATCTTTGTACAGGGGCTTGCATAACAGAGTTTACTTAGAGGTTATATTTGAAAGAGAAAATCTGAAGGTACTGTATTTTTTATGTAATTTGATGAAATGATGCCAATTACGTGCCAGTTATGTTGAGTCTCAATAAATATAATAGAAAACTTGTTAATCAAGGATATGATACTTACGGAGGTGATATGTTTTATAAAACAACAACAGAAGCATATAAAATACTTTCAATATCAGCTCCAGACCTATTTCATAGGCAGATAAACCTCAGAGTTTGATTAGTGGCTGTAGGCATTAGAAGGATTAGAACTTGATAGAAGCATGTGGTTAACCCCAGCTCATCCATCCGTGGAGGAGAGATGTGATTAGACACACTATACTCCTGACCCCATCAGGTATGCTATGGAATTGCAGGATGAAGTTTGGTGGGTCATAGTGTTAAGTGCAACACACAGGCAGAATGTAAAGTGCGTGGAGTCATGCAAGTTCTCCTATGGCAGCAGGAATGTTGTCACTGGCCTGTCTGGGAAGGGTTAAGCTGGGATGGAGAGACCTGTATGATAGGCAAATAGTCTACTCCCCCTTTCCAGACTCTGAGTCCCAGGGGAATGAATAGGCTGATTAGGTTTCTACCTCAGTCAGGGAAGAAATGGTAATATGGATCTCATCTTATCCGAGGATCAAGTGGAACAAATGGTCTGACTGGGTGCAGGTAGGAAGCCATCAGCCATATAATGTAGGTGGTAAAATGCTTTCAGAGCCACAGATGAAGGCTTGTGGTGCTTTTTCAAACCAGAAAAGCTAGGTAGTCAGGTTGCACAGCCTAGTGAAGGGGATGTGCTACTACATACCAGATAAAGTATATGTATATAAGACCTTGTTACTGGACTGAATATTTAAAAGGACATCTAGAAATCTACCATCTTTAGCCATTGTGACTTATCATCTCACATAGCGACAACATGCAACATGCAACATTTATTTGTTAACTCTGCAGAATTTTCTGGCAGGACAACAAAGACAATTAAAGTGATGAGACAATAAAATGCTTCTTTCCGTGGTTCTGGGTATGGTTCCCCCATTTGACATTTGCATACTGTATAACTTTCGGGCAGTCACATAACTAGATAATTAAACTAGATTACAATCTAGCTCCCATGAAGTGGGAGCTGTAACTAATGAAAATGACCAGTGTTTGAGCTGCAGTCCCAGAAACCGAAGAGCATCTGAGAAAAATAAAGACAGTCAGTTTTCAGTCAGAGGAGTATTTCCTGGTAAATACAAGAAGATTAGCTACAGAGGCACAAGTGTTGGCACAGCCTACTTGAATGCATTTAATATTTATTTATTTAACATTTGTTTACCTGGAAAGTCTGACTGGGACAGAGCTCATGCTGTACAGCTTGACAATCAATTTTCACCTCTAAGTCCGGTCACTGAAAGGCTAAAGCCATCCGGTAAGTAGAAAATATCTCATGAGATAATGGGAGGTGTTATGCCATTTCACATCAGGAATTAAAATTGGTCAACAGGGTATTAGCATGGTTAAGTGGTAAAGCCGGTGGAGGCAAACATTGTTATACAGCATTGCCAAAATCTGTACCTCCCCAGCTAACTGGTTAACACATGCATGCAACTTGTGCTATAGGTAATTAGGTGTGAAATGACAAATCACTGGTGACTTGCTCTTTTTAAGAAACTACTGGCATGTGATAAAACAACTGAGTGCATAGACAAAAGCAGGATTTTGTTTTTGTACTTGAGTTTAATCCAGGTTTAACATACATCAATGGTTAAGCTGTCATTACCAGAAGAGTTTAGGGTTGCCACCTTTTCAGACGTCCAAAGTGAGACATTTTTTGTAGGAACATTAGAAATTGCAAGGCATACCATACCCACAGCCAGTGCAAAGGACTGAACTTTCCTTTTTTGCAAAAAAAATAAATAAATTCTTATTCTTGTAGTGTTTGAGTCCTTATACTGTTTACTTTAACATTTAGGTGTTCCACATACAAAATAATTGTTTTATGCAACTATTAAAGACGACTTATAAATTAATTTTTTCCTAAAATCTCAGGACATTTTGCAGGACATAACTGTCCAAATAAGAACTGTCCTGCTCAAAATGGGACAGGTGGTAACCTTAAATTACAGTGCTAAAGAAATGCAAGGTGAGCACTCAGCAGCATGTACAACATGTTTTTAAAGACATTTTTTCAGTCATGAAGGTGATCCTTCTGCCTAGTGTTATAACACAATCAGGACATCAATGAGTTCAGAAATTAATAAGATAAAATGTAGTCATCAGTGTCTATCTATTGTGTTGTTGTTAGGATCTAGCACAAAAGGTTTTGAGTTTCTTGTTCAAAGTATGGCCCTTTATAGAGAAATGTTAGAAACTGTAATAGAACTGAAGTCATTAAGTAGGGATGGTCATTCACGTTTCAGATTTCATATCCTCCCGGAAATCCTATCAACTTTCTTAATTTATAATGAGCCCCCATTATTTTGGCTTTGTCCAGATTTCTTGCACTAAGAGGTTGAGAGGTATTATCAACCATCAGTGTGAGTTACATTTAACACTTCCTCTCTATAAATGATGCCTTCATTGCTTTTGAGATGTTCCTGTTCACTCTGTATCATACTGTGTCCCATTGTTGCTTGTAAAAGCAGTTGAGCTTGGATTTTGTTGAGTTTTTTAGGAAAAGTGAATGTTTATATCACCTCTTCCATAAACCTGTTCATATTTCATTTCTTAAATGTTTTAGATTGTATACTACATTGAGTACTCTCTTACCAATAACCTGCACTCTGCCAATAAGGTTGTTGGATTTGGTTTCTTAAACTACAGAATGCTCTCTAGGCATGTTTTTTTCTTTTTTATAAGAAAATCTTTACTAGTTTAACATATTTAGAATATATACACAGAAAGGAAGAAATTCAATATCACATATTGTTATACAATGATGGGAAACATTGAATTATCAAGGTAATCTTATACAATTAAAACATTGAGTCTTGGTATTCTAATAGCAACATTTCAAGGTCATTCCAACCACTAAATGTCTTACTATGACTTATAGATCTTATTTTGATCACTTTTTTCAGTTTTACATAGTATTGCTGTTAAATTTAAAAATTCTTTGAACATAGGAACTGAGTTTGATTTCCATTTTTTGCAATAACTTTTCTGCCACCTGCAAAAACAGCCCAAAACATTTGCGCTGTTTGGCTTTTAAAGAAAAATTATTAGACCATAACCCCTTAAAAACATACTTATCTCTTCTCAATATACATTTAATTTTTTAAAGTCCATAAACGTGTGTCCAATCAGCTTTTACATCTTTACTACATCTCCAAGAAACTGAATAAATCCTTTTATAGGGAATCACATTCTATGTATATAATTTGGCATAAAAACTTTCCACTATAAATGTGAAGAAGTTTGACTAACTGATATAAGTAACAAAATTTATTCTTACCATCTATTGAATTACTCAAGCCACTACTATGGAAAAAGTTCTAGAAATTTGCATCAAAATTATTATTATTTATAATTAACTTATATAACTTGGATAAGATTCCTTTGTAGGTCAATCTACCTTCAATGATAGCATTCATATATTCATATACAGGTAGAATACTGTTCTGTTCCTCGTCACTCATATTATCTACAAATTCATTTACTTTCATACTGATGGATGATATTAACTGGTTAGCAGATTAACCCAACATATATTTTTTCATTAAATATTCTAGGGACTTAGCTTTTCATTTTTCAAAGCAATAAGACCATAATAATACTAATCCAGCCCTTTTAGTAAAAACATTGTAACATTGTTCTCGGTTTCCTTAAATCTTGAGGTGTGTGCAATGGGAAAACACAAAAAAAATTCCATTTCGATATTAATGGGGTTTTAAAAACATATATTTTAACTGTTTTAATAACTGATTTCATATATGCAGAGTCTAAAGACTGAAATGAAATGAATTTCCTTGTAAGGTAAATTTTGTTAACCAGATGAAAAGATTGCTATATATTTCTAATTTATCATATTTAACTAAACTTATAAAAATTTAGTATAATCTGTTCTGGGATAGTTTTCCATTGACTAGTGCTAGCTGAATATATCCACAGTATAATAGAGTTAAAATTTGCAACAGAATAAGATTCTCATCTGGGAATGTAATACACCATACCCCTTAATCTTATATGATTTCTAAAAGCAATTCTTGGCATTCTAGGATACTGAAATACCGACTTGCAGTATTTCGAAATTATAATACCGAAGCCCTGAAATTCTGAAACACCAGAAGCATGAAATTCAAAATACCAAAGTTCGGAACTTCTGGTGTTGCGGTGTGTGAATTTATAGGTGTATGTGTAGGTAAGTACGTATGAGTGTGTTGGTTAGGGGCTTTAGTCTATGTTAGTGTGTGTTTTTGCTGTGATGTGTGTGTACAAAGGGCTGTGAAATGTGTGTGTGTGTGTGTGTGTGTGTGTGTGTGTGTGTGTGTGTGTGTGTGTGTGTGTGTGTGTGTGTGTGTGTGAGTTACCTTTGTGTGTGTGATTGTGCAATTTCGGAGTTAGTATGCATAAGTAGGGGGGTGTGGGGGGGTGCAGTGTCTGTAGTGTAGGATTGTTTGATTATGGGGGAGATTGTATGTATGTGTATGTGCGTGGTGTATTTGCACTGCAGGTTCGCAATTTCAAATTTCACAGTTATGGGGTTTCAGTGTTTAACTTTTTTTGGCTATAGAATTTCGAAATACTGAAATTCGGGATTTCAGTATATCAGGATTCTATAGTGAACCCATATATTCGGTAATATAATTATTTTAATAAAATAAGTACTAACCTGTCCTCAAAAGTTAAAAAAAAGATGTATACGTTCCTTTCATTAATGGATTCCATGACCTTAGTTATTACAGTACATTTTCTCCAAAGTATAACAGTTCCTCTCCTGTTTTGTTAAAAGAAGCAAATGATAACATTTTGTAACATAAATATTGCATATATTTATCTAACAAGTGAGACTCTTGCAAGAATAATATCTCGTCTGTTTAATTTTAAATATCTCATTAAGGATTTCCTTTGTTGCCATTATTTAATACATTTGCATTAAATAAAACTATCACACTGTGTATTTAAAAAGATTTATTTTAAATAATAATATGACACATTCATCTACCATATTAATTTAATTATAAATAAGATTCAAATGCATTCTGCCAACACTATTTTAACATTTTACATTTTCAGAATTCTTGCTTTCTACATGCTAACTACTAAAGCTCATAAATAACACAAAGACAAGTCTACAACTATAACTGTCTATATTACTAATAAAACACAACCTACCATGGATACCAAAGTTCATAGTTTACCTATCGAATAGATAAGCTACTATGCTATGGTTCTACCTACCAATACATAAACATTAATTAACAAACTAGCCAAAAGCTACCATGACTCACAAATAATTAATATAATAGTATATATATATATATATATATATATATATATATATATATATATATATATGTAAAATAATGAGATTATTAATTTAATTTAATTATATATTTTGCTATTTAAAACTATCCCCCTCAGAACTACATAAAAGTTTAATAATCCTCTTCTGTTAATCACATATATTAAATAATCCAATAAATAATATAATATATACCTATTTATGTAATATTAATATAAATTATTCATTAAATATTCCTAAATTATTCTCTCATTCAAAATGATTATAACTAAATATTTAATTAAATAAATAAATAAATAAATAAATAAATAAATAAATATAACAGAGTAGGACCTGAAGAGATAAAGATATCAGTAAACATACAGGTAACAGGTAAAACAGGTAATCGTATCATACTAATACACACATATTATATAGATCAAACAAGAGCTCTGATTTTTTTTTAAGTACAAGTATCTATATCTCTAAATTGTGTAACACTTAACATGACACATTTCAAAGTAATTAAAAATCATTTAGCTTATTAAACTACTTCATAAAAATATGTACTTTACTGAAGATGAAGAGAATGTCTTGCTATTTCTATGCAGTCAAAAATATTTGCATTCTATATTGTATTCAGAAAGATACAATGTGTTCAATTCAAACCCCATTCTCCCTTCCTGGATTCAAAGATATCGAAAAATCTACCTTATTTTCTATTAAAATGGATGTACTGATTCAGCAATAAAGCACTCAAATCAGATCTGACTTATGCAATGATTTATTTCAGGTAGTCTTAGTGAATCTAATAACATACAGAATGTATAAAGCTTCAAAGTTCACATGACCATGCTTCAAATTTCAGCTTTCAGATTATTTTTGAATATTTTTATATGAGTTTCTATGTAAGTTATATGACATCTGCTACATTCATATTTCTGCCATATGCAAGTATATGTAATAGACATGTCTCTTAAAAGCAGTTTATTTAAATATATTTTTCTTTTTTATTTCGCCCTAATATTCTACCTTATTCTATGCACCACGTATTTCTAAAATCTTCAGTTAAAGAGCTATTTAATCATCAGTTTTATATTAAAGATTATAGTATGTGTATATATATATTATAACTTATTGATGCTGATCTTTTATTTTGAGTTTGCATTTAATTTGAGTGTGTGTTTTACTCATTGTGAACTGCAGTTCTGATCTAAGCTTCATATCCTGACATCAGAATTTGATTATGGCATATGAATATGACAACTCATAGCACACAGCAGCTGCTAATTTCCTTTGTAAGTTTCTTATTCTTCTTAGTTCTTTTAAGCTGTTCTTATTAGTAACAAACATCTGACTTTACTTCTTTCCATTAATATGTACAGTGAGAATTATAACAGTAAAACATAAGCTATTAACATTCAGCAAAATGTAAGCAAATTATATGTTAGCAACAGCTCAATATGAAACATTAATATAACTTTTGTTTTACCAATTCTTCACTTCTAAGAAAAGTAAAACATATGTTAATTTGAGTAGATTTCTCACATATATACTTGAAAAAAAAGAAAAAAAAGATAGTTCCTTTATGTTTTCACCGACATCATTGATGAACATTGACCTAGATTTTCTCCAGAACAGCTCAAAGCAGGAAGAAGCCAGCATTCTGACACAAATACATACATACATAGATACATACATGCATATAAATATTTCAAGCACGGGCATTAATGCACTTCTAGCTTGCCAATATACCAAAACACTTGTTCCCATAATACATATCCAGTCTGTTCTTAAAAATATCTAAACTAGTACTTGCTTTAATATAATTTGGTAGTCTGTTCCATGCATCAACTACTCTGTCAGGGAACCAATTAGAACACTTCCCATTCCTATAGAAACATTCCCAGAGGCAGTTGTCACTAAATGTCCTATAAACCTGAACAAGATCTCCTCTTAGATATCTGTAAGAGACACTGTACAAGTCCAAATATTGTAGTCATTCATAATAACTTAAATTTTCACACCCATGGCTACCCTTGGTATATTTCCATTGTACTCTTTCCAGTTTACTCATACTTGTTTTCTTATAGGATTTCCATATTGTTATTCCATACTCAAGTTTGGGTCTAATACCCTAACAATGACTTCATTATTTTTGATTTCCTAGACTTTAAAAATCTTTTTATACAACCTATAGTTCTATAACTATCATTAACCAATTGGCTGATATGATTAGAAAAACTCATAGCTGCATCTACCCATATACCCAGGTCCTTAACTGAGTCTACAGTTTCAATCACTGTGTGCAGTATTAAATATTCACCTTTCAATGTATACCTACTAAATCTCATATACTTAGTTGTTGATGCATTTATCAGGATATTATTCTCCTGTGTCAAAATTGTCAATTTAGTCAAGTTATTTTGCAGATATGCATTATCTGTAACACGTAATAAGTTTACCCAATTTCGGGTCATCTGCATATAGACTGTAGAATACCTTAGATGAAAAAGCTAGGTCTGAATGATACAATCCAAACAAGTAAGGGTCTAGGACAGAGCTCTGTGGGACACCCTGACTGTAACCAAGGATTTCACCTGTCCAGTTGCTGTATGATACTTGCCATGTCCTATTTGTAAGCCATGCAGCTATCCATCTTATCCAGAGTACATCAATGCCTAGTTGTACTAATTTATTGACCAGTGTTATGTGTATGACCCTGTCAAATGCTGAAGTTAAATCTATATAAATGGAACATTCTTTTGTTTCTGTCATTGTGATATCTGAGTACTAAGACCTGCCGGTGACTTATAAAATAGCTTCAGACATTCTCCAACAATGAACTTACAGCTACTAACTGACTTCCTGAACTTCCATTTACAGGACCAGGAGGTATGAATGACCTTCAAGCTTGCAAATATAACTCTCAACTAAGATATCCAAGCTAATGCATTGAGAAAACATTTCCTACTTGTCTTCTTTGTGATCTTCTTACAAAACTAAGCCTTAGTTTTGATGAATAACCCTGGAGTGGATGAGTATTCACTTTATATTGTCAGAGTACTATTGTGAAAGTATATGTACAAAAATACAGAAAAAAAAACATTCTGCCTGCTTCGCACAGTATATATTTCATCCCATTGTCTTGCTTAGTTTGTGCTTTTCCCTGTATGGAGGTATGAGAAGAGTAAAGATATGGAGTGCAAGGCAGATACCTGGTGACTGAACAACTGTCATGGCTTTTTCAAAACATGCAAAAGTTAAGAATAAGAAATATTGATTCAGCAGTTTTGTTTGTAATTTCTGCTAACTGCACATCAAAGCCATTAAATACTTAATGGGGACACTGCACTTAACCAAACAGTAATTTAAAGTCAAAGTCAATCTAATCACACTTGCCTAAAAGTTGGATTAGAAGATGAAGGAGCTGTTAAGCTGTTTCCTGTGGTCCAGTAGGGTTTGATTCCCACAACTGTCATTGCCTAACTGTGTGACTGTCAGCAAGTCACTTAATTAGACATTGCTCCTGGGCTGCATCTGAAAAAGGTCCATTGAGATCAGTTCTGTACCCCAGAAAACAAATACAAATAAAATAATTAAAATGAAGACTTCCCTCCAATATAGTCAGTCCGATGAAAGATGATGGCTGATCTTAAGCACTCTGCAGTTTGTAACACTGAGTACAATGTGATATTTTCTCTTAGATGCATCAATTACAGAAGCTCATTATTTATACAGTATGGATAAGGAATTAAGTGGGTGCAGTGTCTTTACTGAAAGGTGTGAGAGAACATGACATATTTCTTGAAGTAGATGTATGTTTGTTGCCTTCAGAAAGCTCAGTTTGTTTCTGTGATTCATTACTTTCATTTGATGCAGTATGCTTAGCTAGCCTGGCTTTGCTGCTATAGTATTAACAGACTGTCCTATATTTGTCGTAGCAGTGTTAAAGGACAGCTAAATGCAAACATCAAGCTCTTCTCATCAAAGAGAATTTTGTCTCTTCTTAAATCACACTCATAAATATACTCAGGTACCTTAAGTAGTTGTTCTGGTACATTACTAACATTATACTGACAAGAACTCAAATGTAAATAATTTGACTAAACAACTCTGAAAATGTTATAAATGATAATTTAAAAACTTCAAAACATCACTACAACAGACAAAGTTAATGTAGTCAGCTATAACACTAATGTAAACATAGACAAATTGGTGCATAGCTGAATCCTGCATTTAGGTTCTGCATTCGATCGCCTAATAGATTTTCCATAAATCCGTACAGTAGTTTACACTAGTCGTTATGTCTTCAGTTAAATATCTTTTGACTGTTGTGGTAAAGCACAACATGTGAAGTTTTTTTTTTGCATTTACATAATACAGTTTATTCAGTTCAAATGGAAAAAGCCTGCTCCACTTCAACATTTAACATAGCATGTTTTTTCTTCTTAAAAAATGGTAAACAGAATAGGACTTTTTTCTCATCTCTAAACAAACAGTTCAGCAAAAAGGCAACAGCTTCAGCATGGTGCATGTTTTAAAACATCAGCCAAAAGAGCAGTCTTACTTTCCAGGCCCTTTCTCTGCTCATGATTAAAAGGAATTACTCCTCAGATTTTCTACAACTGTTTTAGTAGTTCTAGGTCAAAGTCTCTCAGTAAGTAGCAATTTACCCCAGTTCTGACCCAGTTGTTGAGAGAGATAAATATAAAGCTTTTCTCTCAACTTCCTTCACACAGCTTACATTCTGCTTCAGAAATCAGTACTGAATACTTCAGACTGACAGGCCAAGATTTTAAACATTGGAATCTAGCTCAGCTTACACTCTCTGTAGTGCTGCTTAAAAGAAATATATTAAATCAGCTGAAGATTACCAATCTGCTCTCAACCTGAAGCCACCATACTGTATGTATTGCATCTCATCACCAGCACAGACCCAGGGAATCAAGTGACTGAGAAGGCAAACACGTCAGGCCATCAGCACTGCCATATCTTGCCCCAGGTCTGTGTGTTCTACAGAAAAATAATATGGGCAACTTGCAGGCTTAAGAACCAGCTGGTTACCCGTAGGTGTTATTCTTGTTTTAATATTTTCATTTTAGAAGAGAATGGTTAGTGACAAAAAATGCCAGCCCAGGTAGTAGCAAAGACTGGAAAACACCCATTTAATAGCCAATAATTTATTTTCTACAATGACATAAGTGGTCTCCTGATGTTTGAACTTTTTGTTCTGATAACAAATGGGGTATTTTTCTCCCTGCATCTCCTGGGATAGCACATCCACCATTCTCTCATCATAAATTCATTTAAATGCTTTACTAAAGTTAAGAATGCTTAGTACAGACTTTGCACACAAATAATTTTTTAACATCAGAAATGCTCCTTCATCCTTTTCTGGGCATATAATCTTCATGAACGTCATTGCTTAAGTGAAATCTGGCATGCAACGTTGATGAAGTGAGGGATGAGCCTTATATAATAAAGTAGCCAGTGAAAAGCCCTTAGCTGCTTTTTTTGTATTTGGTTCAGGCCAGTTTCATGTAGTATTACCTTGGTCACTTCACTTGAAGCTTCATCAGTCTTCTCCCAATGGTATATGCTCTGTCAACTAATACAAGTTTTGTGGTTTTCAAGCTGTCTGGCAGGTGCCACTTACTTAGGAGCTCCCTTTTAACTTTCTGAGCCCTGTACTGGAGACACATGGGATATATGCAAATGACCACTTAAGGACATACCAGTGTTTCACCTACATGGCTTCCAAATGCCTATGACTCTTCAATTTTTAAGTCTTTATGAGTACATTCAGGCAAAGCCCACTAGCTGTAGACATGCCATCTTCCAGACTTTTTACTCCAGGTGGTTTTAGCTATTACACGGGGAAGCCTCTAGCTTAGCTTGTTCTTTTTGCAGTGTTTAGCTACTTAAAGGAGCAATTTATCTTCTGTACTCCATTGGATTCACCCAAATCTTCAAGTGAAGGACTGCCAGCTCTTCCAAGAGACAGAATGGAAACCTTGAGTAGGTATGATTATTTTGTTTCTGACATGAAGAATCAACTACCTTCTCAGATACCGGAGAATGATTACCAATCAGGTAAGTGGAATGGAATAAAAGATCTTTCTTTAGCCACAGTCAAAATGTGACACAAGACACAGTTTAAACAAAGCACAGTAAGCAGAGAATAAAGTTAGCATACAATGCATAGCTGATAAGTACTTTAATTAGATAAATGAAAAAAAGGCTGTTGAAGTGTGGGTTGCCATGAATGAGATGAGACTTGACCACTGTTTTTTTGTTTTACTCTTAGAAAGTATCCCTCGATCTCAGAAAGAATCTTACACTTGTGTAAACAAAATTCCACAGGTATGTCAATCTGAGGAAAATGCAATTTAGAGACAGCTGTGGCTGCAGTGAGGAAGACTTCACTATTGGCTCATTAGCATGTCTTACTGCCATGCCTCTGATGATGGTACTGTTTACACTGTATGCATGACATTTTTACAGGAACCCCCCCCCCCTCCACATGCACACATACATACACACACGCCCAGACATTCCACCACCAATACACACATCCACTCAGCATCAAATAACCTCCCCCCCACTTGAGTATACTCACCCATTCACCCAATTACACATGCTCCAACACACACACACACACACACACACACACACACACACACACACACACACACACACACACATTCTACTTCATTCATACCTCTGTAGACACACATACATTTCCAGACATGTACATACACTAGCACACTCCTCATCCCCAGATCTCCACTGACCTCTGCTGACCTTACCTACACAGTGACTTCTTGCATTGAAATGAATGCGTGACCACCGGCTTTTTATTCTGCAGCCAGGGTAATTTTCACAGATGTGTGATTTTCTGAATCAATCAGGAGTGAAAAATCAGGAGCTGCAGACATTTTTGGAGGAGAACACTTGACTAAGTAGTATTAACTGCTCCCCAGATTACCTCTTTACCATGCAACTCAGGCATTAAGACTGCTTTCTGTACTGATGTTCTCACTAGCAGGAAACCTCAGCAGTAGAGCTGTTTATGAATTGGAAAGAGTTAACATGAGGGTGGTAGCTGCTGGTGATAAGGCTTCCTATTTGCAGAAATCCTTTCTGTATCCCAGCCTATGTGTATCATGGAATCACACTGTATTTCCTATATTGACCCTTGGCTCAGTGCTCCTGCTTCTGCATGCAGACTGCAACGGAAGCAGCTAGCAAAGAAGTTACTGTAGAGACTCAGGCTTTCCCTGCCCCAATGGATATGTTATCAAACTCCACTGGCTGTGTCACATTGAGGGGGGTAAAACCTCTGCATCACTGGGCAGGCAACATATTTTTTAAAATACCATGTATTTTTCAGCTTCAAATGAAGTTTAAAAATGCCACATATTTTCAGCTTGAAATGCATTTTAAAAATGGCATGTATTTTCAGCTTGAAATGAGTCACATGACTGCAGATGATTTAATGAATGTAGTTAGATGGCAACTGGCTTTGTTTGTAAATTATTTACAATAGTTAAGTCTAAACGTGTACCATAAATTGTGATACACTGCATTTCTATGACTATAACTTATTAAAAAAGAACATCTGTCAAATACTGTAGGAGAAAACCTTTCAATAACTGGAAACTAGTGTCGCAGCTAATGCTAGGACTCATTGGCAAGCTCTAAATGGCTGCACAGTGCATATCTTCAAGATGGCTACTCTGCAAAGTGTTGCAGAGTTATTATACATATATCTGGTAGTAGATAGTAAATGCAAATTGAAGAAAGGTTCACATATAAAAAGAGATGTTAAGTGGAAATGAGATAGACAGTGATAGGCAGCAGTACAGAAGAGAGATGCAATGGACATCACAGCTTAGGCAAGCTAGTATGGCTCAGGTAATGCTCACTTATGAATGAAATATATTGACATATAACTACAATTAAAATCTAGATAACACATCAGCATGAAGGAAGACAGCACAGTGCCAACCCTGTTCACCATATAAATGGGAAGGAAATGGGATAGATAAGAAAGTAGGAAAGGGAAGAACAGAAAGCAGAGGTAAACAGAGGAAAGGTAACTAATAAGGTATAAAAGGTTGTATGAAAACAAGTATACATGTACAACAGTTAATATAGTGTAAGAAAATAGCACTGAAAAAATGGTTATTAAACATTTATGGATTACTTTCCTGAACATCTGCCTCCCTCTTGTGAAGTAGGCTATGGTGAGCCAGCATCAGGTAACCTTTGAGATGCCAGTATTGCATTGGTTAACATTTGTGGTAGCTTATGCCAGAATTTGACTTTTTGCACTAGACCACAATAATGGCTAGGCAGATAGTCCCTGAAGTTCCTTTGCAGGAATTACAGGAACATTTTGCTCTCCCTGGCACACAAGCCAGTCTAACATTCTCCATTGTCTGAAGTAGCCATGGCTGCTCAAATCAAATCCACTCAAGAAACAAAACTGTAGTCCTAAGTGCACAGATGTATATTTCTGAATTATGTTCCCATATGTCACTCAAGGTAGTACAGCACCACAGCACTATGACATGGCCGTAGTGCTACACTATGCCATTACAGGCACACACACATGCTATATGCACAAGCATACAGACAACGTTGTTTGTGTTCTTCATGGTGCTTATGGCTCACATAAACATGTACTGATAATACAGTGCACTCAGGCAGTAACTGCACTACAGACACATGCATGCCATATACACAAGCATACAGATTGTACTATTCGTGTTCACCATGGTGCGAATGGCTTACATAAACATGTATCAAGAGTATAGTGCACTTGTGCAGTTATTTGCTGACAGTGGTGTTAAATGGCTTCTTTAGAATAACCATGATGCTAACTGGCTTTTGTTACTGTAATATAAATCCTTTGCACCATTTTGTGCAACACCACTTACAACTATACAACTTGGAAATAAAAGGAATTTCAGTAAAGCCTCTGTAGACATGTAGCTTCCCAGAGTTAAGGAAAGATTCTTGCTCATAATGTGCATCAGAAACCAAAACAAACTCTAGTGGATACAGTGTGAGTGAGGCAGAGATCCTGGTGTATATGTAACTTAGGACCCATAACACTGACATGGCACAGTACCATCTGCATGTGGCTAGGAAGGTTTCAACCTAAGAACACTGGAAATCAAGAGAAGAGCTTGGTGTAGGTGGTGCGAGGTTCCAGGGTCATATGTAGAGACATAGCTAAAGGATATATGGATGACGGCTATGTATAGCACTACCTGCAGCTGATAAACAGGTGTATAGTGGGGGAGAATGTGCAGCCACTGTCTGACATGTTTTGACCACAAACAGATTTGTTAGTGCTGGCATTGCCATACAGGGGAGGCAATAACTTAAAAAGCTCAAAATCACTGGGCAGAATGGCTGTAGTCCTGGATGTTATTTTACAACCATATATTAAACATTTACAATAATATATTTGAGACCTGTACTGTTTATAATGGAGAGGATTTCCTAAACAAATTGGCTCTATTTAATTATTGGGCATTATTTTAAAGCTTCAAAAAAAAAATAATTGTTAGACAATAGTGGGCAGACCAGTAGATAGGTAAGATAATAATTCAGTGGAATCAGAGGGACATTAGGAATGGCTATCCCAATACTCCAGTGACCTCTTGAAGTTTTTTATTATACATGCATGTTCAATGTAAGAACAAGAATTAATGAAGGTGGAATAGAAAAGTGATTTTTGCTAAGTAAGAGTAGATAGTAATAGCTTATATTCATCCATAAACCATGACTATGGCTTATAATGAAATTTGTATCTTATACGGAGGAAGGAAAATATCTAATAAAATGAATTTTGTCTTACCAATAATTATTTTTGCTTTGATGGAATGTTTTATAAACAGATAAGAAGCACAGTGATGGATGCACCAGTTACACCCAGCTATGCTAATCTATTTGTAAGATTATTTGAAAATGAGTTTATTTATTTAGATATGTACTACAGGGAAATATATTTTTTTATAAACATTACATTGAAATTTTGGATTTTATACTGAGAGGATTAATGAGTGAATTTAAGCAATGTTTTGATAATTTACAATGAAATCCATATCATAAAACTTTTACTTATGAATGACAAATAGCCAAGGTAAATGGTTTATATGGTAGTATCTAAATTAAGGATGGACAAATACTATTGACTTTAGGAAATCCCATGAACCTGATAAATTCACTCCCCTATGGAGAATTCTTAAGAGTTAGAGGTCTTTGTTCTATTAATGAAGACTTCTATCAAGTATTATAGGATACTGCTCAATGACTAATGTATAGCAGTTGTTAATAACAGTAGTAATATCTTTAGAAAGATATGTATTTGTTACTTGTTTTGCTATATCAGGAAATAATGTTGCATAATAAGAAGCGATGATGTTTTAGAAGATTTACACTTCAAAATATCATTTAGTCTCTGCCACAACTTGCTGTAAGGGAAAGTAAGTTTTCTGTTGCTTTGTTCTATTTTGTATTACATTGTTGTGTTCTTCTATTTTGTATATCATGATTTGTTTTCTTTACACTGTGTTTTACTTGTATTCTGCTTTTAATTGCATATTAAAACTAGGAAAGAGACCACAGCTGTGTTTCTTGCGAGTCATACAGAATGTTTTTTTATCTACCCTCATACCCTTGTGCTGTTGTGTTCTTAAACTGAGGTATATTTCTAATTGGCTGCCTCTTATGTTAATTTGACCACATATCTCCGTCCTTCTCCCCTTTAATTGGCTCTTGTGAGTAAGCACAAAGTTTTCATTTTGTGAAATTGCTCCCCTTCAACTATTAAAATTTATCGGCCATCTCACTGTATTCCATAGAATCAGAATATAAAGTGACCACCCTATTCAAAATATCTTGCTGTTTTAAAATTACTGGCTCTCCACTTAGGCAGCTAAAGCTTAAGTTACCCCCTCTATCATAGCTAACTGCTTAGTCCACACTTGCAGTGCTTAGGATATTAACCCATTTTTCCACCATACCTTTAAAATCTGCAAAAATTATTGGAGAACCCACATTCTGCCTCTCAGCAGTCATCTTGGGATTAATGCTTCTGTTTACCCCTGGTGAGAGAATGAGGACATGGGCATCATTTCCTGGTGACTGCTGATCACCAGAAAGACTAATTACTGTTTTATAGGTGAATAGGTGACAGCTTGGAATTTGTGTTTATGTTCTGCTCCTGGTGAGAGAAGAGAAGGAACAGAGTGCATTGATTCCTGACTGTTTCTTGTTGGGGAGTTGTGTCTGTACTTGATGTTCCTGATTGGTCTGGTTGCTATTCAAGGCATCTATCAGAAAAAGGCTACAACAAGCCTACAGATCCTTGCATTATCTAGGGGAAGACGGTGGAACACCAAATAGGATGTGGCATACTTCATATCTTGGGACTGGTTTTGCTTATGGTGAGAGAAGAAACAAAGAGACATTGTATCCCAGGAGTGTGAATTTGTGGTGAAACTAGTGCTGCTAATAGTCAGGCAGTAGCCATTCATGCCACTCCACTCTTTTCATCATTCTTGACAAGCTGGTTCTTTGTTTTCAGTAATAATGCTTGATTTGTGTCTAACTTCAGAATATCTGTTTAAATACTTCATCCTTAAATTTTTAGGGTGTGCTTACTAGTTCCCCATCAAATGTTTGGCAGTGCCCTGTTTAGACACAGACATCTTGAGTTACATTTTTCCTGTAAAGGCATGATTGAAGTTTCACCAATACCTGGTTGCATGCAGAACAACTAGTTTGCAGTGACAAGCACTGTCCCAAGAGTTGCAAACCAAATACTCCTCGCATTGCTTTATATTTTCATTCCAACTGTCTAATCAATAAAAAAGGGTCTGTTGCCATGGATAGGAACTTTCCCACTATCTCCATTACCAGCTTGGTGGATATGGGCTTCCTGAGGCAATGTAGTAATTGCCTCATGTTTACTGACAACCAGTTAATTCTCAAACAAACTGACATAGTATGTGAGAGATGTATTTACACAATGTCACTGGAGTCAAAGCTCTCACATAAAAGTACTCCTAATTTCATTAAGGTTGTCAGTAGTACACACGCTGCAACCATCCCACACAATTCAATGCAGACATATAGACGCACA
The DNA here is from genome assembly GCF_019279795.1 of Protopterus annectens. NCBI lineage: Eukaryota > Metazoa > Chordata > Ceratodontiformes > Protopteridae > Protopterus > Protopterus annectens. The sequence continues at coordinate 1,111,962,315 of NC_056730.1, forward strand.
TGCACTGAGGCACTTAAATGTAACCTTCCTAACCTCCAAAGATCTCCAAGATGAAGTACACAAAACAAATACCCTCAGCAGCCCCAAATGCATAACACCCACATCAACACATACAGCCATATCTCATGCAGCCTCTACTTTTAAACCCATAAGGCAAGCCACCACACAATCTAATATTCTGATCATTGGAGACACCATTGTGAGACACACTGATGTTTCTCTCACTAGGCTGTGTAAGTAGAAAGTTGCTTATCAGGGGCTAGGATCTGTTAACATTACACATTTGTAAGTACTAGTATGACTTGGTCATAGTTCATGTGAGTGTAAATGACCTGATATGCACCTCCCTAGACTATATGAAGAAAGACATCGTGGAGATCTTGGAATATGTGTCCCAGGCTGGTATAAGCCTAGCACTGAGCAGCATTTTACCTTCTCTAGGGATGATGCCACAATAAGAGCAGAATATAATTGACTTTAATAATTGGCTTTTTTTCTGGAGTCATTCTAAGGGGGTGCAATATTTGTCAGCATGGAAGGAGATGGTCAACAGACCATGCTGCTTTGTCAGGTAAGGTCTGCACCTCTCCCTTCTAGGCTTCTGAATATTAGCTAAAACATTGTCTTCCTCCATAGTGTCTTTTTTAGTCAATGCCAAACAAAGTACTTCAGACATAGCAAATCAAAACCAAGAAAATCTAAAGGTATTGCTGCTCAGTTCTAGGAGCCTAAACAAATAATTCCACTCCCTAGAAGCTCTCTTCACCCTAGAGAATGCTGACATCTGTGTGGTCACTCAGACATGGTTCAAAGCCATGGAGACCTCATCGACAGTGCAAGGTTATAATGCCTTCAACACATTTAGACCAACTACTACACAGACAGGGACTAAAGGTGGAGGTGTCTTGATTTACATCAAAAATAAATATACCTTGAAGCTGGTCAAACAGGACAATGCACTTGATTTACTTCATGTTTAAATCAATATAGGCAAAATCCAATATCACTTCCTTGCAAGGTATAGGTCCCCATCTATGTCCCAGGAAACCCATTTCATTTAAACATACTGGAAACACTCACCATCCAACCCAACACCATATTCTTGGGCAACTTTAATTACCCGACTGTTAACTGTGAATCCTATATGACACCTAATGTACAGGCACAAATGTTACTGGATTTAGTAAACACAAACTCCCTGGACCAGATTGTCAATACACCAACCAACCAGGGGTGCAACCATACTGGATCTGGTCCTCACTAATATGAGGCAGTGCTACACCCCCTAGTGTAATGTCTTCACTTGTAAGGTGAGACCACAAAATGGTCTCCTTTGATGTAAAAATAAAGCATGACCCCCCCCCCCCCCCAGCTAACCCTGGAATATTCAGGAACTACTCTAAGGCTAACTTCCTGCTATTAAGTAATAACCTGGCAAATTTGCAGAACTGTTCATAGAAACCCCATACAAGCATGTTAATAGGTGCATAAAGGCAGCTGTACCCACCAGGAAAAAGTACAGAACTAACTCTAAAAAAGTACAGTTTTGTACCTACCATAAATGTAGATGTTCGAGTGCTCATACAGCTGCAGTCATTACAGATGGGTTATCCTGCCATCAGGCGGGTCCTCGGTCGGCCGAATTCCAAAGTCTAGGTCCGGCGTAGGTTGTCGTCATTTCTTCCCTGATGTCAGTGTGGCAGGGGTACAAAAGAGGCAGCCGACGCCATTTTCTTCAGTTTTTCTTGCCCCAGATGTCAGGTGCCCCCAGAAGGAAGGCAAAACATAAAGTTATGCAAACATGTGAAATAGAATGATCAAAAAACAGTAGTTGCAAGCAAATACACCATAAAAGAATACCCCACATATGTTGAATGATAAGGTGTTTGTCATAAGGCCTGTCCTGAGAGGGGACGGAGGGGGGGTAACCTGGATTGCAGCTGTATGAGCACTTGAACATCTACATTTATGGTAGGTACAAAACTGTACTATGTTCATCGTGCATACAGCTGCAGTCATTACAGATGGGAAGAATCCCAAAGCTAAGTAAGGGTGGTAGGCACTAAGTGGAACTAGGAGGAGCGAGGATGCCCTGCAAGACTGCTGTGGCAAAACCCACTCTAGATTTAGAGTATAGTGGAAGGTGATAGTGCTTGGAGAAAGTGTGCACTGAACTCCAAGTGGCTGCTTCCAAAATGTACCCCCCTGAGGAAAGCTGCAGAGGTAGCTGTGGCCCTGGTGGAGTGGGATCTGATGCATGTAGGCACAGTTTTTCCATGAAATGAGTAACAAAAGCATATGTAGTGGGCTATCCATTTTGAAATTGTCTGTTTGGAAATAGCCTTCCCTTGAGCACCTGTAGCATAGGACACAAAGAGTTGCTCGGATTTCCTGAACGGCTTTGTCCTGTCCAAATAATAACGAAGTTGTCTGTGAATGTCCAAGGAATGTAGTAGTCTTTCCCCTTTGTTTTGTGGATTTGGATAAAAGGTAGGTAAGTGGATAGTCTGATTCAAAGCTACACTGGTTACTACCTTTGGCATAAAGGTAGGGTTGGTTCATAAGGAAACTCTGTCCTGATGGAAAATGATGAATGGTTGCACAGCCATGAGGGCCTGTAGCTCCAAAACCCTGCGTGCTGAGGTGATAGCCAGTAGAAAGGCTGTTTTCCATGACAAGTATTGTAGTTCTGTTGAAGAAGCTGGCTCAAAGGGAGGAAGGGTCAGCTTTTCCAATACAAAGTTGAGGTCCCAAGCAGGGACTGGTGGTTTCCTTGGGGGTTTTATATTTGTTGCCCCTCTGAGGAACTGCCTTAAGAGAGGATGTGAGAATAAAAAAGGATCTGTGTTGTATTGTGCAGAAATGGCTGAAGTGTGGATCTTGATGGAGGAGAAGGAAAGTCCACTGTTTAGCATTTCAGCTAGGTACTGTAAAATTTGAGGTATATTTATTACCCAAGGATTCTGGCCCTTTTCTTGATTCCAGGCACAAAAACATTTCCATTTGGAGGAGTAGGTTTTTCTAGTAGAAGGTCTTCTGGCCTCCAAGATGACATCTTGCACCTCCTTGGAGAGGAGAGTCTGTTGGGAAATCAAGGAATTCTCCATGCAGCTAGATTTAGGGTTTTGAGCTGGCTGTGAAGGGTTTTGTAGTTGTGCTGGGACAACAGAAGCTAGAGGTAGGATCCATGGTGGGGAATGTGTCAGGATCTTCAGGAGCGGATATCAGTGTTGTCTTGGCCAGTCTGGAGCAATGAGAATCATTTGTGGCCTCTCTGCTCTGGCTTTTAATAGAACTTTGGGCAGCAGAGGAAGAGGTGGAAAGGCATAAACTGTCAATGTTGTCCAATTGAAAGAGAGTGCGTCCACTTTCCAGGCCTGTGGATGATAGGGCCTTGAACAAAACTTTTTCAACTGGTAATTTCTGTGGGTAGCAAAGAGATCTATGCCTGGCTGTCCCCATGCCTGAGTTATCTTTGTGAAAACTTGAGGATGCAACTTCCGTTCATGTGGATCTGTCATATTTCTGCTTAGGTTGTCTGCCAGTGTGTTTTCCTTCCCTGGCAGGAATTGTGCTTGTAGTTGGATTTGCAATTCCAGTGCTGTGTTCCATAGGGTCATGGCTTGCCTGCACAGGGGGTATGAATGAGTTCCTCCCTGTTTGTTTATGTACCACATCACTGTGGTGTTGTCTGACGTTATCAATAGCTGGCCTGGATGCAGTAGGTCTTTGAAGGTCATAATAGCATTTTGCACTGCTAGCATTTCCTTTTGGTTGATGTGAAGGTGCTTCTCTTTTTGGGACCATTTTCCCTGAATGCACTGATCTGTCATGTGTGCTCCCCAGGCGTAGTCTGAGGCATCTGTTGTGATGATTTGAGTTGCTCGAGGTACACAGAAAGGGAGACCTGTGTTTCTTTGGCATGCTTGAGCCCAGCACAAAAATTCCTTTTGAAGGCATGGAATGAGTGGTATAATTGTTTTCAAGCTGTGGCTGTGTTGAGACTATAAGTTTTTTAAGTACCATTGAAGTTTTCTCATATGCAGCTTTGCACATGGGATTAGTAGGATGCAAGATGCCATGAATCCCAGAGCCTGCAGAATTTTTCTTGCAGTTAGCCTGGTGAAAATTGCCATTTTGCTGAAGTATTGAGACAGTTGCCCTTGTTTGTCTGGCGTGAGGTAGGCCATCTGGGTGGTTGTATTCAAGCTTGCACCCAGGAAAATTATTTGTTGAGAGGGTATCAGTTTTGATTTCTTTTTGTTGATTGTGTATCCCAGGAAGTTCAACAGTTTTATTACAAATGCCAGGTGCTGCAGTAGTATGTCCTTGCTGTCCTATTGGATCAGGCAGTCGTCCAGATATGGGTAGATTTGTATCCCTTGTAGTCTGCAGAAGGCGATTACTGATGCCAGGCATTTCGTAAACACTCTGGGCGCAGTAGATAAACCAAAGGGCAATGCAGAGAATTGGTAATGGGTTGAATCTGCAAGAAATCTGAGGTATCTTCTGCAATCTTGTCTGATAGGGACATGCTGGTATGCCTCCTTGAGGTCCAATGTTACCAGCCAAGACTCCTTGCCCAGCATGGGAAGAAGTTGCTGTAATGTGAGCATCTTGAATTTTGGCACCTGTAGATATGTATTTAGGATGGACAGGTCTAAGATAGGACCCCAGTCTTTGTCTTTTCTTGGTACCAGGAATAGTCTGGAATAAAACCCTTGACCTTGTTCTTTTGCAGGTACCTCTTGAATCGCTTTCATGTCCATGAGAGCGGAAATTTGTTTTTGTGCCTCTGCCCTTTGATTGTGTGGCAGGTTTGGCATGCCTCTCATTTTTGGAAGGGTGTGAAAGTGGAACCTGTAGCCTCTGTCTATAATGTCCAGAATCCATTTGTCTTTTGTAACAATATGCCAATTTTTTGAAAATAATGCCAGTTTTCTGCCCAAAGGTGCTGCCATTAAAGCTTTGCTTGGCAGGTGTAGGGGGAAGTCATTGTGTCTGTTTTCTAAATGACTGAGATCTATCTTCTCCACCTCTTGGGGTTGGTGCTTGCCACTGTCTGGCTCTGAAAGATCCTTGAGGTTGCCCTCTACCCCTAGGGTGTCTGTATCTGCCCCTTTGAGGTCTGTCCGTGGCTGGAAAGGACCAATATTTTGAAAGCCAGTTTCTGCTGAAACGTGGAGGTTGTACCTGCAGGAAATCCTTCACTGTTTGCATTGATTTAGCTTTTTCCTCCATTTTCTTTAGTACCTCCTCAGCTTTAACACCAAGCAATACATCTTTTTGAAGAGGTGCATCTAATAATTTAACTTTGACATGATCTGGTAAGGTTTGCTCTTTGAGCCAAGCATGCCTACGTATAACAGACCCCGTAACAGCAACTCTACATGAGGCCTCTAAAGCATCAAAACCACACTGCAAGGTATGTTTACCCACTTGCTCTGCACCATGCAACAAATCCTGCAACTCTTTTAAATCTGGTTGTTCTGGTTGTGCCATTTTGCTTTTCAACTGAGATAACAAAAACTGTTGATACTTTAACATATGGAATTGACAGTTTAATGCCCTCATGGTTAAAGTGGCTGAGGTATAGACCTTTTTCCCCCCACCTTTCTAAAGCTCTGGAATCTCTTTCTGAAGGTAATGGGATTTAAGCAGTAGAGGCCTTAATTCCCTTGGGACCCTGTGAAATAGTTTCTGGGTCAGCAGTATGGCTTTTATATAGGAACTGGTGAGAATCAGGAACCCGGTAGTACCTGTCTGGTTTAACAGGAGCTGGAGGTAAAGAATCTGGATTAAGGCTGGCTTCTGTGTACACATCATCCAAAATATCTAAAACAGGAGGGATAGCCAGAGGCCTATGCTGGGGGAGCAAGAGAAAATCCCTGAGCCTTTTCTTGGAATCTGAGTAATCTTGGCCTTCCCAGTTAAAGTGTTCCCTCAATGCATGCAGGGTTTCCCCAAAAGAGTAGTCCTCTGGGGGGGAGACCGAGGGAATAGACCCCTCAGCATCAGAGTCTTCGAAAGGTAAATAGGCGTAATCCTGGTCCTCAGAGTGTTCTGAGGTAATAGAAGCTTGATCTGAGGAAGGGGAGTTTTCCTCTAATCTGGGTCTTTTGTCAGAGGGGGGTTGAGAACCCCTGATAAGAGTAATCAGATCCTCAGACATTTTAAGCATCTGCTTTTTAGGCATGTGGCCTTGAGAGGAGGTCTGAGGACCCTGTTTTTTGGTTTTCATGGCTGCTTTAGATTTAGTGAAAGCTTTAATAGAGAAGGAGGAAGGCCTGAAGACACCTTGAGAAATGGCAGGCCTGTCTAAATTCTGTGTTTCCTCACCAAGAGTGGCGTCAGTATCTGCAGTAGAAATGGGGACCGAGGAGCCTGCGACCTCAGGTACTGTTAGTCATCGGTAATGTAGTGTCATCGGTACTCAGGGGCTGCACAGGTGCCTCACTGAGAACTGGAGAACCGGTAGTCGGCCTAAGCGTGGTCTCAGTGGTCGGTGCGGACCTCGGATGTCGGTCCTTATCTTTGCATCTTTTGCTCAAAACTGGAGTCGGAGTATCCGACGACATAATATAATTAAATTTTTTGCCAAAATAATGAAGGGCGAACTCTGCCCGGCGCTTAATAGTGCGCTTGTTGAATCTAGCACAAAAAGGGCAGGCCGAGACGTCGTGGTCTGGGCCTAAGCAAGGTATACAGAAAGAGTGGAAATCCTTATGCGGTATTTGCTTCCCACAAGAAATGCAATTATTAACTTTGTCTGACATCAGTCTGAGGCAAGAAAAGTTTCCCCAACGGGGTACTTAGCTTTCAAGAAGACTTCGGCTGAAATACTTTCGTAAATCTCAGGAGCTGGCCGACTGGCACTTGCGAACTGCTTCTGCTTTGGGCACTGCGCGGCAAGAAAGACTAAAGAAAATGGCGTCGGCTGCCTCTTTTGTACCCCTGCTGCACTGACATCAGGGAAGAAGTGATGACAACCAACACCGGACCTAGACTTTGGAATTCGGCCGACCGAGGACCCGCCTGACGGCAGGATAACCCATCTGTAATGACTGCAGCTGTATGCACGATGAACATCAAGCCATCCTTGTTGGATCACAAAATCAATAGACTGTATAACAGAAGGAAGAAAGTCATGGCAAAAATTAGGAGGGGCAGCACCCAGCAGGATAAACGCACTCTCATCAAATGTTTCTTGTTTAAAAAAAGGGGTCCAGAATTGAATAATTTATGTAGTGTTACTTAGGTTATATGATATATAGCAATATATGTGAAGTATAATGTTTGTTAATGCTAATTTAATATAAATGTAAATTTCATATGTCACAAGTGATAATTCAATAAGGGTATTTAAAAAAAAAGCTACTCAGGAGCGATCCTAAAAAAAAAAAAAAAAAAAAAAAAAAAAAAAAAAATAAACGAACAACTCAGAGGACAAAGTCTACCAAAGCCAACTTTGAGGTAAATTTGGCCTCCCAGGTAAAGGACAACCACAAGGCATTCTTTAACTATGTCCACAACCTCAAAGGCAATACACAATTGTGTGCAGAGCTGATTGTAAATGGAACCACCTATACTGAGACAGACCTACTGGATGACAAATTCAGTTCCAACTTTTCCCCCTCAACCTTCCCTCAGGAAATACCATCAAATATAACCCCCCCCCCTGCTATCAGGTCATTAATGTTCTCTCTAAAACCAAAAGCACTATATCAGTGGGCCCAGACAATAACCCAGGATGTCTTCTAAATAGTATGAAAACATGAACTATTGGGCCCTCTGGAATTGCTCCTCAACTGTAGCCTCCAAACAGGCTCCATGCCTAATGAATGGAGAACAGCAACAGTCATCCTTCTGCACAAAGGTGGAACTACAGACCCATAAGTCTCACTAGTCTTATATGCAAAGCCATGAAATGAATTATCATGGAAATGATCAATAATGATATAGTAAACCTCTAGACACTGGACCCCACCCAGTTTGGGTCCACCAAAGGCAGGTCATGCCTACTCATCCTGGTGGACTTCTTTGAGAAGGTTACCGAAGCAATTCATGAGGGCAAAATGCTTCACTCTGCCTACCTTAACTTGGCCAACGCATTTGACATAATACTCCACTCGGGCATTGTTGACGGTGGATAGCCAACTGGCTCACAGACAGGACCCAGGAAGTTAGAACTGGGGAGTCCACTTTTACAAAGAGGCCAGTCACAAATGGAGTCCCTCAGGGATTGGTCCCTGGACCTCTCCTTTTTGGCATTTACTTTTCTGAAGTCAAGACTAATGTCAATGGTCTCTGGCTGACTAAATTTGCAGATGATTGCAAATTAGAAGCTGTCATTGAATCCCAAACTGACACAATTATTCTCTTGGAATGGCTGACACAGACAAAAAACTGGTGTCAGAGTTGTATATTAAAACTAAATAACAAGAAATGCGTAATATTATCCTTCGGGAAGTCATCCATGCCTGGCAACTACTATAGTGACAACACACCCTTTAAGAGTTGACCCAGTAGTCAGGGACTTAGGGACACACACACACACACACACACACACACACACACACACACACACACACACACACACACACACACACACACACACACAGTAATCTAGCATTTGACCATCACGTGTCTACAGTAGTGAGGAAACCATTCTATGTTGCGCAACTTACAATCTTAGGTATGGCATCTAGATCCAAGGAAGTCATTGTTCCACTGTATTCAGCATACATCAGACCTATCATTGAGTAAAATGCTCCCTTTTGTATTTACCTAGCCAGGCATATCCAACAATTGGAACACTCACAGAGATTCCTCACTAAAAAGAATAACGTCCCGTACATACTGCCTCAAGGCCATATCCCTGTATTCTGTCTGCTACAGATTGTTGACGGGAGATCTATGCCTGGCATTTAAGGCACTGCCAGACCCCACTCTGAAGGACCTTTTGCATATCCACAAAACAAACAGCACCAGAATTACCTGACTTAAACCTTGCCTGTGATATAAATAGGACCTGCTAGAGAGACAGGTATGTATCCCAGAGAATACCCCATCTCCGGAACAGGCTCCCCATCCATGTGAGGCAGAGTTCCTCCTTAACCCAATTCAAGTGCAACTTGGACAATTGGATGGACAACAGGAAATTCATCCCTGGCTTGGCACCTATGTCTCTAATGGACACAGACAGCCTGTAAATGGTTCATCTCCCAGGTGCCTGCTTGTAAACGTTTCATCTCCCAAGCCCCTGTTTACACTTATCAAGGGTACCAGAACTTGTTAGAGATTTGGGATGGATGGCTAGGATTAAAAAGGCCCTTGTTGTCATTAGACTAGTAAACACCTATGAACCTATGAAGCTATGATGCTATATGAAACTCACCTGGTTTAATGGACTGTTTGGTCCAGTCTGCTACACATGTTGAGTTACAGAAGTAGAAATGCAACACATGCACTGTTTATAACATGCAGAGCTTCCTAAACAAAGTCTTCACTTCATTCATGAGCACTATTTTAAAGTTTGGAATAATAAGAATTGTTACCAGGAAGTTGTTATGTGCTGAAGTGTACACATGAATTATATTATTTTGGACAGAGCAGTCGATAGGTTCGGAAAATATTTCAGGAGAATCAGAAGGAAATTAGGAATGGAGGTCCCAATATTGCAGTGGCTTCTCATTATCTGCAGAACCATGACAGACATGCAGAAGATTTGATTTGAATTTTTTTTTATTATGTATGTATGTTCTCATGACTTTTTATTCATGAATGCCAGGGAAATTTTGTTAGGAAAAGAAGTTTGTTTTATTTTTTATTTATGAACCATTTTATCTAAAGGGATTGAATGGAGTTATTAATAAAATACATTCTGTGATTACAGATCTAACTGCACGTAATACTGTGATTGACATAACTTAAATTAGTTCAAGGCATTTTATTGGTCATTTATTCCTGCATGGATATTTAAAAGATATTTGTATTTAATTGTTACAAACCTTGAAGGAACAAAAGCTGAGATATCAGTTTATTATTTTAAATTAGTGAATAAAAGTGACATTTTGGAATTTATGGGAAATCTATGGTTTGTGATACCTTAAAAATAAACTAGTTAGAAGAATTAAGTGCTTCTGCAGGCCTTACACATACTTGACATGTGCCTTATGGGCAAAGGTGCCACAGCCGAGCATTGCTGGGACCAGATTTGGTAGGGACTGGTGCAGGATGTGAAAGCTGTTGGGTGGCATAATAGCTCTGTACAACAGGTGTGATGAAAGGTCACTGATATGATACTTCACACAAACGAAAAAGCATTACTCATTGTAGCATGCAGATCCACCATAGGAGGTAGATTACCAACACAGATGCGTCTCACTGAGATCAAAGATATTTTGTTGTAACTTGCATGGGCAAGGGTTAGCAGCCCTCATATCTGGAGGTGGCTTGCACATGGAAGGTTGGCTGGCAACATTCACCAATATATCAGTATAGGAAGCATCAGGTTAGTAATGTCCAGTACTGTACACTATATCAAACTCTACTTCATGTTCAGACTGAAGGACTGACCGAGGCCTACCTGTACATATATCCTTCTAGGCATCTGTAGTCTGTAGCTAAAACAGCCTGCATAATGACATATTTATGCATGCCATGGGGGGGGGGGGTCATACTACATCAAAGGGCTGACAGTGGTGTCATGAACGTTAATATTTTTACAGGTCCACTAGTAGAAGATCCAACAACACAGCAGGACAACATAAAGCAGATGATGATGGAATTATACAAGTAGCACACTCTGAGGATTTGGCAGCACTGTCTGTAATACTTTAGGGAGAGGACTGGAGTCACCACAACCAGCATTACAGAGGCCCTTGAAGGGGTACAATATTTTCTAAGCTTGTTTCCTGCCTTTCCTATACGTTGTCTAGTCCAGATACAGATTTGCTGTATCCAGGACTGTTTGTAAGCTTCTGAGCCCCCAATCCTTTCTGTGTTGGAGGGAAGCCTTCTAGCTTAATTTTGTTTCATAGAACTAGCCAGTTTTCTAGTTTCAGTACTCAAATCTGTTTCTTTGAGCTCAGCACTTGTTCAGAACTCATTGTAAGCACTAAATAAGCTACAAACTACTACAGCACTTAACTTTCCTCATTTGTCTAGAGGAAAACAGTTTTTAGTACTTAATAAATAAGCACCTATCCAGGCATGTCTAAGGGTCAGCTCCCGGTGATTTCTCCTGTCTACCTGATGAATCTGGGCATCTTGAGGCAATGCAGCAATTGCCACATGTACACAGACAACCCTCTCCTCCTACCATCCAACACTACAACCTGTGAGAGATGCAAATATATAACCAAACTGGAAGCAAAGCTCTCTTCACCCAAGACTGGACTAGACAGTCAAGAGGAGAAGGTAAACACTTGCACCACACCACACTCATCACATAGTCCCTCAAAACCTACACCACAAAAACACACACATATAAACACAAAACACACACCTACATTCACAGAGGCTCTCAAAAAAATCTACCCAAGCAACAGGGACCTCCAAAGCAGAAACGCAAGCAACCTCCACCCCCCAACACAACCCAAATGACATATAGCCCACAAACTCAGTGTGCCACTCAACCACAGCGCATAAGGCATAACAACGTACCCAACACTCTAGTCATAGGGGACTCAATAGTCAGGCACACTGATGTTGCACTCACCAGGCTACACAAGGAGAAAGTTACTGTCAGCTGCCTGTCAGATGCCAGGATCCGCCACATAACACATGCACTCAGGTCACTCCACAGCAAGTACAAATATGACTCTGTCATTGTCCATGTTGGTGTGAATGACCTGAGACATACCTCCCTGAACTACATGAAAAAAGACACGGAGGAGCTTGCTGATCTTGTAGCCCAGGCAGGTCTGACCCTAGTCCTGAGTAGCATCCTGCCATCACCCAGAATGATACCACAGTACATGGGTAAAATTATAGACTTCAATAATTGGCTAAGCTTCTGGTGTCATTCTAAGGGGATCCAGTATCTGTCTGCCTGGGATGACATGATCGACAAGCCACGATGCTTTGCCAGAGATGACCTGTACCTGTCGCCCTTGGGATTCTGGATACTGGCTAAGGCTTTTGCCATCCCTGTAGTGGCTTTTTTAGGTAAGATATAAATGACATATTCACCACCATAACAGGTACAAGCAAGCAAAATCTGAGGGTACTGCTACTTAATGCTAGAAGTCTAGACCTCAAAATGCACTCATGTGAGGCACTCCTTAAAATGGAGAACATCGACATCTGTGCTGTGACAGAGACCTGGTTCAAGGCTCCAGAGAGCACCACTGCATTACCAGGCTATAATTCATACCACACCTTTCGGCCACCTAACCTGGACCGAAGCACTAAAGGTGGAGGCATGTCCATAATCATTAAGGATATCCACACCTCCAGGCTAGTTGCTCAGCATAATGCATCTGAGACTATCCAAGTGCAACTAACTCTGGGCAAGAACGCAATGCAAATTGTAGCTTGCTACAGATCCCCCACCATGCCCCAGGATTCCCACTTCTCATTTCTTGATCCAATGGAAAATATTAGGGTACAACCTAACACCCTAATAATGGGTGATTTCAACTACCCCACCATTAACTGGGAAAACTACTCATGTACCAACTCTTGTGCTCAATGTTTTCTGGAATTCATAAATTCCAATGCCTTGGATCAACTTATCCACACCCCCACCAAAGGCAGCACTCAGATCTGCTCTGAGTTACAGCACAATTGCACTAAATATACAGAACCAACTGATATTGCCAACATCCTGGCAGTTTGGTTCAGTGCTAACTTTACCCCTCTCTCATCTCCTAAAGGGCCCATCTCTATACCAGAAGAATGAAAAAGTACCTGTAATCACAGCTGCACAGGTATAAAAAACACTCTCCAAAGCCAAGAACACAGCATCCATGGGACCCGACAGCATCTGAGGCTGCGTTCTACATGAACTACAGAATGAACTGGCACCCCACCTAAGTACCATGTTCAGTCATACCCTCACCTCAGGCTTTGTGCCCACTGAATGTGTACAAACACGGTTATCCCACTCCACAAAGGGGGAGCCACCACAGACCCTGGGAACTACTGCCCCGTTATGTAGTGTATCATCATGGAACTTATAAACAAAGACATTGGTAATCTCCAAACTCTGGACCCTACCCAGTTTGGGTTTGTAAAAGGCAGATCATGTCTCCTAAACCTGATAGACTTCTTTGAAGCAGTCACCAAAGCCGTAGTGGGGGTAAGGTGGTTCACACAGCCTATCTAGATCTCGCCAAGGCTTTCAACACCAGCCCCCACTCTGGAATTATAGACACACTCACTAAACTAGGTATAAATCCCTATGTCACAAGATGGGTTGCCAACTGGCTCACTGACAGAACCCACACTGTGAAAGTTACAGACTCTAAATACAACTTCATACCAGTGACAAGTGGAGTATCACAGGGTTCAGTCCTTGGTCCTCTCCTGTTTGGTATCTCCTTCTCTGAATTACAGGCTAACACAGAAGGTCTTTGGCTAACAAATTTCACAGATGACTGCAAACTAGGAGCCATAATCAAAACTCCTAACGATGTGGACATCCTACAAAAGGGCCTCACTGAGACAGATGCCTGGTGTCAAAGCCATGGCCTCAAGCTCAATGCCAACAAGTGCATTGTCATCCCTTTTGGTAAAAACTCTGTACCTATAAACTACCACATAGGCGATAGTCTACCTAACACCGTAAGTGTGATAAGAGACCTTGGGACACAGGTGGACAGTAGTCTCTCCTTTGATAATCACATCACCACAGTAGTCAGGAAATCCTTCTACGTGGCACACCTCATCACAAAAAGTTTCTCATCCAGGTAAAAAGAGGTCATTGTTCCTCTCTACTCATCACTCATTAGACCCATTATAAAGTACAACACCCCTTTTGATATGTACCTCACAAGACATCTACAACAACTGGAAAGGCCACAGAAATACCTCACAAAGAGGATTACCGGCCTCAAACAGATGCCCTACGCAGACCGTCTCAAAAAACTCCAGCTTTACTCTGTCACATTTCGCCTACTCAGAGGTGATCTCTGCCTAACCTACAAATCTATGTCAAACCCAGAGCTGTTGGACATGCTCCATGTAAAGAAATCCCAATCCCTCTGACCTACATGCTCTAGGGACCTAAACCTTGTCACCACAATAAAGAGAACATGCTGGAGGGACAGATTCTTATCCCAGAGACTTCCCATACTCTTGAACAAACTGCATATCTATATCAAACAAAGCTCCTCATTAGCACTCTTCAAGAAAAATCTTGATGATTGGATGGGAGATAGGAAATTCACCCCGGGGATCACTTCTGTGGCTCTGCTTGACAGGGGCACAGGAAAATAATTTTCTTGGGTGGCAAAAGCCAGGGTACCATTTGGCTAGGCTTACATAGGCCCTAGGGCCAATAGCCTATCACCTACCTATGAACCTATGAACCTATGAACAAGCTGACCATACAGCCTCATCAATGTTTTCCAAATATCCTGTGCCTGTCAGCCTTCCTCCAATGAGGTCCAACTGTGTTCTCATCCTGCACAGCTTTTAACATGTGCATCATCACCAGTGACAGCATAGCAAATAGACATAGGGAAGGTCAGTACAAGAGGGGGTGACGTTGACCTTGATCTGCAGATCAAGGAAACTGAATAGCAATTAAGACTTAATGCCAGGGTGAAACCTGGAATTAATGACACAATTTCCATCTCGAGTACCTTGAAAAAAAGAGCAAAACAGGTTTAAATACAGGCTCCTTCAAGCCTCAGTGAATGCTAGCAGTTTTTAGGAAAGAAAAAAAATTAAATATAATATTTCGAAACAATTTTTAGCAACATATATATGGTTTTATTACTTAGTATTTTATTCTGTTATTGCAATAATTCCAATAACATGGATGCCATTCATAAACTAGTACATTATTCATGAATTCATGATGTTTCAGGAAATTATGTCAGTCTGTTCTTCCTATTAATGTGACTGTTGTGAATTTTTATTTGACTCTGATGATGCCTGAGTTGTAAAAGGTGAAAGCGCTAAGTCTCTGGTGATTTTATCCTATTAAAGTGACTGCTTCTTGTGCAAGAACACATTGGTTTGCCTGTTTATTTTTTTACTGTATTTACCACACTGCTTCTGCATTTGTGGTTGCTATCCATTTCCTAGACATAGCGAGGGTGTTACCATGAATCCAGGATTACCCCTGATATTGCTACAAGACTTGAATTTAACCATCAGAAGTGCATGTTAGAAATCCAGGCACAGACAACTGTTATGAACAATGCTGTCGAGATGGTGAGTGTACTCCATGTTCTGGATGATGACGTGTACTGACTGCAGAGTGACATGGAGTACAGGGACTTGCAGCACACAATGCTGTGGGTACCGACTGCAGAGTGACATGGAGTCCAGGTGCTTGCAGCACATGGTGTTGTGTGCACTGACTGCAGAGTGACATGGAGTAGAGGGACTTGCAGCACAAATGTGGTGTGTACTGACTGCAAAGTGACCTAGAGTATAGGGACTTGAATCACACAATGCTTTGTGTACTGACTGCAGAGTTACATGGAGTATAGGGACTTGTAGCACACAATGCTGTGTGTGTATCGACTGAAGAGTGACATAGAGTACAGGGACTTTAAGCACACAATGGTGTGGGTACCAACTGCAGAGTGACATGGAGTCCAGGGACTTGCAGCATACAAGCCTGTGTGCACTGACTGCAGAGTGACATGGAGTAGAGGGACTTGCAGCACAAATACTGCATGTACTGACTCCAGATTGACATGGAGTAGAGGGACTTAAATCACACAATGCTTTGTGTACTGACTACAGAGTTGCATGGAGTATAGGAACTGGCAGCACACGATGCTGTGTGTAGTAACTACAGCGTGAGATGTAGTACAGGGACTTACAGCACCCAATGTTGTGTACACTAACTGCAGAGAGATATGACATATAGAGACTTGCAGCACAATGTTGTGGGTACCAACTGCAGAGTGACATGGAGTAGAGGGACTTGAATCACACAATGCTGTGTGTACTGACTGCAGAGTGACATGGAGTATAGGGACTTGTAGCACACAATGGTTTGTGTACTGACTGCAGAGTGACATGGAGTATAGGGACTTGCAGCACACAATGCTGTGTGTAGCAACTGCAGAGTGACATGGAGTATAGGGACTTGAAGCACACAATGCTGCTGAGCTTATTTTTGGTAACTGCTGTCTCAGTAAGTTCCTCTGTGAGACACATCATAAACCATTCAGCCTCCACAGGTCATACAGTTTGTCGCATCAGGTGGTAGCAAATATGAGGTGGTCAGCCACAGACTGCCTCAAGTCAAACTGCAAACACCATTTTTGAGACAGCATGACTGTTGTCTGTGGAAACATAGCCTTCCAGCCCCTGTTGTTAGAGTTATCCAGGTCATGGGCAACAGTACTTCTCTGAATCTAAACCTGGGATGCCTCATCATTTGTTGGATGTGTGCCAAATGTGTGAATCATGTGTACTGCCAAAGTCATTCATGCCATGAACACACAAGTAATCCTACAAGTTAGCACTATTAAACCATAAGCACTACTTACTCTTATACTCTCTATGATTACCCTGTCCTCTATTGGTCCATCTTAATTTCAGTTTCCCTATTACTCTAGCATGTCCAAAGGTCAGTCAATGGTTTCCTCTCCAGTCCAGCTGGTGAATCTGGGAATTTTGAGGCAATGTTACAACTGTCTCATGTACTCAGACAACCCTCTCCTCCTCCAAACAGGTTAAAATATATGTGAGAGATGCAACTATTTAGCCAAACTGGAAGCTGAGCTCTCTCATCTCAAAACTGGTTTAACCAGTCAGGAGGAGAAAGTAACCTCACACAACAAAATTCCAGTATCACATAGTCCCACCACATCAGCGAACCAAACACATAAATACACAAAAACATACTCGAAGGCTCTAAATAAAAATCTACCTAAGCAACAGAGACCTCCAAAGCAGACATCCAAGCAAACGCTACCTCAAAACAAAACACACACAACACATAACCCACATAGTCAGTGTGCCAAGCAGCCACAGCCCTTAAGGCTGAATAACACACCTGATACTCTTGTTATAGGTGACTCTATTGTCAGACACACTGACGTCCCGCTCACCAGGCTGAATAAAGAGAAGGTCACGGTGAGCTGCCTATCGGGTGCTAGGATCTGACACATAACGCAAGCACTCAGGTCACTCCAAAGCAAATACAAATATGACTCAGTCATTGTACATGCTGGTGTGAATGACCTGAGACGTACCTCCCTGGACTACATGAAAAGAGACATAGAGGAGCTTTCTGATCATGTAGCCCAGGCTGGTATGACCCTGACCTTGAGCAGCATCTTACCCTCACCTAGAATGATGCCACAGTACAAAGACAAAATGATCGATTTTAACAATTGGCTAAAATTTTGGTGTCATTCAAAGGGGATCCAGTGTCTGCCAGCCTGGGATGACATGCTCGACAAGCCACGGTGCTTCACTAGGGACAGCTTGCACCTGTCACCACTGGGCTTTTGGATATTGGCAAAGGCTCTTGCCACCCCCATAGTGCCTTTTTTAGGCAAGGCTCAAAAGTCAAACCCACCCCCATAGACAGCACAAGGAACAAGAAACTAAGGGTAATGCTGCTAAACGCCAGAAGTCTTAACCTCAAGATGCATGCACTCGAAGCTCTCCTCAGTATGGAGAACATCGATATCTGTGCAGTGACAGAAACCTGGTTCAAGGTGCACTACCAGGCTATACCTCATATCATGCTTTTCGGCCCCAAATCCCAGACCGAACCACAAAAGGAGGGGGAGTTTCCATATTTATCAAGGATATACACACCTCCAGGTTAGTGGCATTGCACGAAGTATCTGAGACCATCCATGTGCAACTAACAGTGGGCAAGACTGCTTTTCAGTTTATAGCATCCTACAGACCACCCTCTCAAAGTCAGGAATCCCATTCGGCTTTCCTGAAAACATTGGAGAACATGAAGATCTCTCCGAACACCATTATATTGGGCAACTTCAACTACCCAAACATTGACTGGGAGCACTACTCAAGCCCCAGCACCTTAGCCCAAAGTTTCCTGGAAATTATAAACTCAAATGCTATGGAACAACTAGTCACCACTCCCACAAGAGGGGACAACATACTAGACCTGATAATTTCCAACAAGGGGACTCTATGCTCCACACCAGAAGTATATCCCTCATTGGTAAGATCAGACCATAAATTAATTTCACTGGATGTCCACATCCCGACCCCACCCCCAGCCCAGAAAACCACAGTGAAAAGCTTCTCAAAAGCGAACTTCTCACTTCTCAAAACCGAAGTGGAATCATTCAAGGCCCCAGGGCCAGTGGAAACTATGGCCCAAACTGCAGAATCCTATATAAATGCATTCTACGGACATCTCCAGGAATGCATGGATCATGCTATCCCAAACAAAACCAAGACCCAATCATCCAAAGGCAGGCATCCAGTCTGGTGGACCCCTGCCATAAATAAACTGTACAACAGAAGGAGGAAGCTACTACATGATAGAGCAAAATCCCTAATAGGGAAGGCATCTCTGATCAGTACTAGCAAAAATTACGATCCCTCATAAAATCCTCCAAGGCCAGCTTCGAGAGAAAAATTGCACAGGACACCAAAGACAATCATAAGGCTTTTTTCAGTTATGTTAGAAACTTGGGATGCAACTCCCAGACTTGTTCTGAGTTGATTCTAAACAACAAAAAATACACTGAACCCACAGACATTGCCAATATCCTGGCAGACAGGTTCAGTGCAAACTTCTCCACCCCCTCCCCCCCAAAAGAGCAAGTATCTATCCCGGCAGAGGGCAGCCTCCAAAACATCTCAGATGCTCAGGTGAAGGCTGCCCTCTCCAAAGCAAAAAGCACTGCTTCCATGGGACCAGATGGCGTCCCAGGTTGCGTCCTACATGAACTACCAGAGGAACTAATCCCTCAAATAAAACAGCTATACAATCTCAGCCTCATTAGAGGATATGTGCCCACAGAATGGCGTACAGCAACAGTGTTCCCACTCCACAAAGGTGGAGCCTCTACGGACCCTGGAAACTATCGCCCCATAAGCCTGACTAGCTTAGTCTGCAAGGCTATGGAGAGGATCATCATGGAGCTCATAAACAAAGACATTGGGGACCTACAGACACTAGATCCTACCCAGTTCGGCTTTGTCAAGGGCAGATCCTGCCTTTTGAACCTGGTTGACTTCTTTGAAACAGTCACAAAAGCCATAGATGAAGGGAAGGTAGTCCACACAGCCTATCTGGACCTTGCAAAGGCATTTGACACAATACCCCACTCGGGCATCATAGATAAGCTATCCAGCTTAAATATAAACCCCTATGTCACAAGATGGGTTGCAAACTGGCTCAAAGACAGAACCCACAGAGTGAGAGTTGCTGGAGCCATGTCAGACTCGAAACCAGTCACAAGTGGTGTCCCACAGGGTTCTGTCCTGGGACCACTCTTGTTCGATATATACTTTTCCGAGGTACAGGCAAACGTGGGAGGACTATGGCTCACCAAGTTCACAGATGACTGCAAACTGGGCGCCATAATCAACTCTCCAGCTGACACAAACATCCTTCAAAAAGGTCTCACAGAGACAGATAACTGGTGCCAGCGCCATGGTTTAAAGCTAAATGCCAAAAAATGTATAGTCATACCCTTTGGCAAAAACAATGTGCCCACAAATTACCACATAGGTGGAAACCCATTAAGTACAGAGAAAGTTATTAGGGACCTGGGGACCCAAGTTGATAGCAATCTCTCCTTTGAAAACCACATTGCCAAAGTGGTTAGAAAGACCTTCTACATAACCCACCTCATCACGAAGGGTTTCACATCTAGATCAAGAGAGGTAATCATGCCCCTTTATTCATCCCTCATCAGGCCCATCATAGAATACAATACCCCTTTTGGGATGTACCTTACCCGACACCTGCAGCAATTAGAAAGACCCCAAAAGTATCTCACCAAGAGGATCAAGGGTCTCAAACAGATGCCATATGCTGCTCGGTTAAAAAAACTCCAGCTCTACTCAGTTGCATACCGCCTACTTCGAGGTGATCTATGCCTGACATACTAAGCTATGTCAAATCCAGAATTAATGGACATGCTCCACCTCAGTAAATCTAAATCCCTTAGAGCCACATGCTCGAGGGACTTGAACCTCAGCACAGAAATAAATAGAACTTGCTGGAGGGACAGGTTCATAACCCAGAGGCTCCCTTCGCTCTGGAATAGAATTCCAGTTCATGTGAGGCAGAGCACCTCACTGAATCCCTTCAAGAAGAATCTCGATAAGTGCATGGGGGATCGTAGGTTTGTCCCAGGGATTACTCCCGTGTCACTATTAGACAGAGGCACAGTAAACTAAACCTTAAAAAGGGCACAGTATACTCAAATCAAAGGGTGACGTAAGCCATACAGAATCGGGCTAGGCTTATAATTGCCCCAGGGCAGATAGCCTAGTATGAACCTATGAACCTATGAACCTATAATAAATAATGTGCAGGTCATTACAGACCACCTGACAGTTCAGGGAGGAAAACCCTTCTTGTTTATGTTTCACCAAGACCAAGCAGGGCCTTGATAGAAAGATATGTGGAATCTATGGCTCACAGGACCTTAGAGAAATGTACTATGTCATAAAAGGCCTACCTTATACTGGTTCTTTTCTCTGCCATCCTGGGGAACCAGATGCACTCTTCCACATCGTTCATCAGTGTACCAAAGATCTACTTTAGAATGACTGAGGCTGACACTTGGCAATATCCCCAATTTGTCCCTATCCTTCATCGGTTGCTAGAAAGTCCATCTATCCAAGGTGTTTAATGCTACAAGTACCTCTATATCCAAAGAGACAGGCATACCACCCATCCCCCTCAATTCCACCTCCAGGTGGTACAGCTTGGCTAGGTCCCTTACAATAACCCAATTCACACAGAAATGGTTAACAGTATAATGGTCTGTGAACTGGTGGTGTGCCAAATGTTTTTGTTTTCTCCTGTGGTAACACCATGTATTTCAGTAAATTATCAGTCAGTTCAGAAGAGTATTTGAAGGAACAGAAACTTAAAGAATTAACACAATATAAAGACCTACAGATAATCGTGACATAAGATTTTTCTTTTGGAATTCACAGTAACATAATTTGTAAAAAAGCTATGCATCAAATAAACTACGTTTGAGAAAAAATCTCAGTACTAGAAATGTGATATGTCTTACATCTTTATTCAGACTTCATAGAAGGCCTATCTTATAATATAATCACATATATGTCAGTTAAAACAGTCAGTTAAAATAGAAAGAGTACAAAGAACGTGTATTAAGAGAAATACTTCATATAATAATCAAGGTTATGTAGAAAGATGTAAGAACTTAAACCTTTTTAGTATTTACTACAGATATATTCCTGGAAAATATATATTTGCTAACAAAATTTACCATGATTCAAAATTACAGGCTATATTGGATACAGCAATCTATTCTTCTATTATTACATGCAGACAAAGGGATATGCATTTTGTACTAAATAATATCAGACCTGCATTGGCATTCATTTTGGACATAAAGATTAGTAATGCTATGGAATAAACAACCAATACATAGTAGAGAATGTAGGAATTTAGATGTATTCAAGAAACTGATTTATGTGTAGGGAACAACGTATATGATCCAGAGATATTGGAATCAGTGTTCCTGATAGGCCATTAGGATTGAGCACTGTAAGTAACTTATAAATGTATGATACGGTGGCTCCAAAGCTCAAAACTATGGTATCTAGATGTGATAGCATCTCCCAATGCATGCTGCAGTTACACCCAGCATGGCTCCTATTATGGTCCACAGATTGTGGCATTTAAAATGGGCTATGTACTGCTGTGCAACTGTACAGCACCACCATTTTATATGTTATTGAATCGCTTTGCCATATTGGGCTCCTTCACTTATATAATCCATGTGGCTCATTTGCATGGTGTTCCCCATTTCCATGTCATTTTGCACTTATTAGTATAACCTGCATAGAACACATTTTGAGTATTGCCTGGTCATGTTATCTGTAACTTTTAATTGCACGCACTACTCATGCTAATTTATGCAGTACAATGTACTAGTGAATGCCAGCTTATGAGTATTTTTTTGTGATGTGATACAAACTGTCTTACCTGTAGCAAAACTTTCCTCCCCACAAAGTGAGCATCTTCCAGAATCTATCAGATTTCCAAAAAACTTCCATCCCACAGGAGTTTCATACACAGGAACCTTCATCACCTTTCCAACCCTGTCAGAAGAACAATACATTTACTGTTCGAGGTTATAGTTGTACAATCAATCGTTTTCTACATGATAAATTTGCATTTACTTTATTATGCTTATTTCAAAATAAGGCTTGACTGTAGTCTTTTGGAGAGTGCCTGTTACAGACACAGAGGCATTTCCATCCACTTTACATCACAGTGTAAGTTAATGCCATCTAACAAGAACATCGCTGTGTTGCAGAATTAAATAATAACTACTGTCCAGATAAAAAAATGGTTATCTGATTAGGCAGACATTTCAAAATACTGTAAATTTCAGCAGGAAGGATGAGACATGCAGGGCAGACTGATGAATTCAAGAGAATATGCAAAACTTTTGTTACTTTATACTTTGGGTTTTTGATAAGCATATAAAATATCCATATCCAATTTCATTAAAGAAATCTGCCTGTGGTTCATACATAAAGATGCAGAACTCATTTATATAAATCATCACTCTATGTAAAAAAACAGAATATTAAACAAAATAGTAACAGGTCAAGGCCAACATAAACAGCTGGTTACACCACTGAGTCATCTTCATGTTTATATCATCAGCTGCTAGTCCATCTGCAGGTTCAAATAATCAGCCATCATAGGCCTGCAATGCAGAGTCCAAAAATGCCGTCAAAAGGAACAAAAACACAGGAGAGCAGTGAATACCAAACATTGCTTTTCTCCTTTAAATTTGTTTTTTACATGGCACAAGCTACCCCTGCATACCTGATGGGGGGGGGGGGGCGAGTCCCCCACACGCCCAAACACACACACACACACACACACACACACACACACACACACACACACACACACACACACACTCACACACACACACACATATATATATATATATATATATATATATATATATATATATATATATATATATATATATATATATATATATATATATATCTCAACAATGGGATTACCATATATTTTCATACATTCCAAGAAATGACAGTCTTAGACTTAGTAAATGTAAATTCGGATTTTCAGTCATCAGGCTCCACATTCCAGGACTCTGCATTGAAAGTCTCAGCAATTCAATCAATTATCAACTTTCACAGGTTGTTCCTTTATTCTGTAGGTCACTCATTCTCAAATTTTGTTATAGGGATTTCAAATCAAGACACACAAATTGTTTTGACATGTTCTGACCTTTAACTTCCACAGAAGAAATCACCTACCCCAAAAATATAGTTTAATGGTTAGGCCAGAAACAAAATGCCAGAGTTAATTAAAATCCTTTATTCAAATTAAAATCCTTGTGTCTCAAATGAACATAAAAAAATGCTGGTAAACAGCAAAACTCCTGGCTCCAAGAAATTCTTCTTAAGATAAGTGCTTTCGGCCATGCCTTCTTCAGATCATACCAGACTTGAAACTCAGTTTCATTCATATAAACAAGCTGCCTATCAGGAATCACAAAAGTCACCAACGCCCTTTACTGCATGTCCAATGAATTCCCTAAGTTAGTATACACCTTTCTTTCAGCCAATCTTGGTCCGCCTACCTTTTAGTATGGGTTTCAGTAGAACCACGGTGTTTAAGTCCTGGTGGCGGTTCTGCCCTTAGATTGGTTATGCACTTCACTTCATTGGATTCAGTTAGATTTTTGATATCACCTCTACTAATCCCTACAGAGGTGCTCTCTACTGCTTTGAAAACAAAGCCGTGAGTTGGATAATTGGCAATATGACATGCCAGTGCATTGTGTTGATCTTTATCTATTATGTCCCTTTGATGTCTCAAAATTCAATTCTTCAGCATCTGATCTGTTTTGCCCACATAATATGCTGGGCAGTGGCTGCAGGTTGCTAAATACACAACATGCTATGTTCGACAGGAAGCTCTGCACAAGAAGTGGTATTCCACTCCTGTTACAGGGTGAACAAAATCATTGCTTGAGTCTATAAGATTACAGGCGGAACAGTGGCCACACCGATAAGTACCCACTTTGTTCATTACTCTATCCTTCAGGTGACCATCTTTGTAACATAACAGTCTTTTCAAGTTCTTCTTGTTTTTAATGGAGAACTTTGGTCCGTTGCCTGATATCTGGCGTATTCTCTCATCTTGGGTTAAGAGTGGCCAATATTTCTTAATGCTGTTACATACTGCTTCATTGTCATTAGCGAATGTTAATGTAAAATGCATCTTGTTGCTTTCATTAATATTTTGCCTTCTTGGATTATCATGAGTGGGCACAGTTATCTGAAAATATGGTTTCCCTTTGTCCCCTCTCAGTACAGTTGCTCTCTCTTCACTCATGAAAACGTCCTGTTTCTTATAGCCCCTTTTCAACAAATGACATCCTAGATTCTTTCTTTCTTTCACATAGTCCATTTCTTTTGTGCATAATCTGGATATTCGGGTAATCTCATTTTCCATTATATTCTTAGTAACGTGCCTAAGATGCATGCTCGTTTTGTGTAAATAGTGATTTTGCCAAGTATCTTTATCCAGGGTGATCTTTACATCCAGGAACCCTATGCTTGCAGGGGAGCATTGAGCAGTGAAAATAAGAAAGTTGGCATTGTGATTAAAGTGACCCAGGAAAGCTTGAAACTCATCTTCATTTCCCTTCCATAAAAAAAAGAGGTCATCCACAAAATGTTCGTAACACAGTACATTACCCATCCATGGATTCTCAGGGCTAAACACATTCTCTTTTTCCCATTCAAATAAAATTAAGTTAGAGTGTTTCCACAGGGGGTGCCCATGGCAACCCCCCATTTTTGCTAATATATTGTGTTGCCATAGAAGAAGATATTTGTCTGCAGAATTATCTCCAGCAGGAGACAAATCAATCCAGTCTTTCTGTTTGTAACTCTCTAGTCCCTATTGTTGTTATTGCTTCTATCCCATAATCATTTGGGATAGAGGTAAACAGGCTACTTACATCCATTGTCACCAACATAATGTTGGAATAATCATGTAAACTTGATATAGTTGTTTTAAAATCCATTAAAAAATGGCCTGTATCACGTAATATCCTGTTGGTATGAAGTGTCAGATCCCTCAAATCTCTCTCAACAAAAATGGATAGGGGTTCCGTGATTCAATCTCTTCCAGCAACAATTGGGCGCAAAGGTGGATCTATCATATTCTTGTCTATCTTTGGGAGACCACTAATGGAAGGTATGCATGGTTGACGAATATCAAAAAAGTCGAATACTTCTTGCTCAAGCCTTCCTTTTAGCATCATATCATTTAAGTTTCCAGTAACTTTGTTTAGCATTCTCTCCAGTTCCATAGGACTAATTTCCTGGTAGGTGTTCCTGTCGCTCAACAGATGCTTCATCTTTTTCCAATTCCATTCTGAACTCATAACTACTATTGCGCCTCCTTTGTCAGCTGGTTTCAGTATTAGGTTATCCTTCTTTTGAAGTCCCAATAAGGCTTATCTCTCATCCTTTGTAATGTTATGAAAATGTTTCACTTTACAGGGTCCCTGTCTAAATTTCTCCACCTCATTCTCACACAGACGAATGAAGAGATCAACTGTTGGGAGATTAATGGGAACAAACTCACTTGGTTTCTTATATTTTGAATACTGTCCCACTTGATTTCCAAAAATGCTTTTAAGTGTCACATTTCTTCCAAAACATTTAGCATCTAGCACAAACTCACTCAGGTCCGATGAAAGTGCGGGAATAAATGTTAGGCCCTTGTTCAACAAACTGATTTGCTCACAATTTAATGTGTGGCCTGAAATGTTAACTACCAGAGTTTTTTCATTCACGGTATTGTCTTCTTCCTTTTCCTCTCCTGGCTCATGGTTCTTGAATTCCTGTACCAATCTTTTCCCAAAAAATTGGTAATCTCTCTGTAATAGGAGCATGTATCATTCCTTGTTTAGGTTTAGTTCCAATGTTCACCAATGGAGCACTGTCTTCAGGCAATGAAAAATCAGAGGCATGAGAATCTCTATTTTCCACCCTCACATTTTCAGATACCTTGTTTTCCTTTCTCTACCTGGTCTCTGATATATTTCTGATACATGAGGTTTATCTACTTCTTTATCAAGTACTTTTTTCTTTTTATTCTGTAGATCGTTTTGTTTATGATTAAGAACAGTTCATTCCTCTCTGGGCCATTCAAAAATGTGGCCCTGTTTAAATTCCAGGACATCCCTTTTTAACTTTCATATTCTTTGTTCTTTAAGTTTAGAGTCATAGATGTTTAAGTTAAATTGTAGCATTTCTAATTTTTTAATATTGACCTCAGAGAGAGTCATCTGTTCCAGTTACATCTGCTTCATTTTAATCTGTTTGGAAACATTTTCTTCTTCTGGTCTAAAAAATCATGCAATAACCTTATGTACTTAAAGCTGGTTTCAAGATTTATAGCTTGCCACTTGGCAAGCAATTCAGGGTGACTATTCTTCTAGCTAGGTATACATTTTACTCTCATGCCTCTCGGTATAACTTGGCTGTGCATACAGGCTTCCAAATGGAAGCATTGCCATGTTAACCTTTTTAACTTATAAGCTGCTGTTTCAACTTCATTATAAATAGTCTCAAATCTACTAGAAGTAGATAATTCCTCACAGTTATCTATGTGCCACTAATTAGGTAAAGCAAAAGACAAAATACTAAAGGTACCTTGTAGCTGCCAAAGAAGAGATCTCTTCATTCGTCAGTTCCTCACATTCATGTGAATTGCTGATCTTGGCAAAGTTCAGGACAATACGTCCTCTTTCATTATCAGCAGTTGTAACTCCTTCAGCCATGTGCCACTAATTAGGTAAAGCAAAAGACAAAATACTAAAGGTACCTTGTAGCTGCCAAAGAAGAGATCTCTTCATTCGTCAGTTCCTCACATTCATGTGAATTGCTGATCTTGGCAAAGTTCAGGACAATACGTCCTCTTTCATTATCAGCAGTTGTAACTCCTTCAGCCATGTGCCACTAATTAGGTAAAGCAAAAGACAAAATACTAAAGGTACCTTGTAGCTGCCAAAGAAGAGATAAGAAAATCTGCAACTGGTAAGAAAACAAACCACTCCACCATGGCTGTAAGACGTTAATTAAAATCCTCTATTCAAATTGAAATCCTTGTGTCTCAAATAAACATAAAAAATGCTGGTAAACAGTAAAACAGTAAAAGTCCAGACTCCAAGATAAGTGCTTTCGGCCATGCCTTCTTCAGATCATATCAGACTTGAAACTCAGTTTCATTCATATAAACAAGCTGCCAATTAGGATTCACAAAAGTCACCAATGCCCTTTATTGCACATCCAATGAATTCTCTGTTAGTATACACCTTTCTTTCAGCCAATCTTGATCCGCCTATCTTTTAGAATGGGTTTCAATGGAACCACGGTGTTAAGTCCTGGTGGGCGGTCTGCCCTTAGATTGATTATCCACTTCACTTCATTGGATTCAGTTAGATTTTTGATATCCCCTCTTCTAATCCCTACAGAGATGCTCTCTACTGCTTTGAAAACAAAGCCGTGGGTTGGATAATCGGCAATATGACATGCCAGTGCATTGTGTTGATATTTATCTCGTATGTTCCTTTGATGTCTCAAAATTCAATTCTTCAGCATCTTATATCTTCATAATCATTTGGGATACAGGTAAACAGGCTACTTACATCTATCGTTTATTCAAATTCATGTTTATCATATTTGTGGGTAAACTTCAAAAACCTTGATACCCCATTATAATAAGACACAAATTCCTGGATTTGTTCTTGTTTTTCTTTCTATAAAATAAATACGTCATCCAGGAATTTACAATATAATTTGATGTATTTGTTAAACTCACTCTGAAATATGTAAGTCTTTTCCCAATCAAGCAGAACAAAATTAACATAAACTGGGACACATGAAGTCCCCATAGCCATTCCTTTGTTTGCCTAAAAAGTTCATCTTTAAAAAATATAAAATTGTAGTCTAAGACTATGGCCTTTAAATCATGTAAAAGCATTGTTTTAGATCTATTAAAATCTGTGTAATTACTGATACTTCTAAAAAAATGTTCCAAGCCTTCGTCTCTAGGGATCGACATAAAAAGATCTATCATATTTATAGTTAAAAATAAGTCATTTTATTCCACAAGTCTTTCTTTAGTTTCCCTAAAAAATTCCATGAATCTACTAAAAGGTGAGAAACTTTACTATAAACTTGTTTCAACCATTTGTCAATACATATCCCAATGGGGTGGGTTTTTACACCACGTGCTGAAACAATAGGTCGAAAAGGGGGGGTGATAAACATTTTTATGGACCTTAGGAATACCAAACATGATTGGAATTTTTAGACTGGTAACTTTCAAAAAATTCTATATGTCATTTGAAATCATACCTTCCATAAAAAAAAATTCCTCTAAAAACAGGACTATATCCTCCTATAACAAATGTGTATCTCATTAATAGAAACACTAGTATATGTCTGCTGATCTCTCAAAATATTGAAAATCTCATTGCTGTATTCCATAGATCCATACATAACAATACTACCCCCTTTATCAAGTTTCATTATACAAACTGCCCTATCATTCATTATTTGTTGATATATCTTCCTTTCTCTTTCAAATTACTTGGGGGAGTTTCAAATTCTTACACTTTGGTTCTAGTTTATAAATATCCTCTAAAATAGCTTTCTCTAGAACTGTCAAAATGGGGTGTGTGGGAGGATTAAAATACTTTTTTTCTTACTTTCCCCTCACTTTGGCCCTCTGATTCTTCATCTTTAAAAAATAGTGCTAGATTAAGTTTTCTAATAAATAATTTTATTTCAATTAAACTATCAACTAGATTAAAGTTATGCGAGGGCACAAAATTTAACCCCTTCTGAAACAGGGAAAATGATCCTTAGTAATAATGTCTGTGTAATTGTAAATATTGAAACCAAGTAAAGTGTGTATAATCTTATTTACTTTGTCTCCTACCCTTAATTCCATCTCTTCCATCTTTTCTGTTTGTACACTTGGGGATAGTTTTTCATTGTCTGTCCCGAATCTCTGAATTGATTGTCCCATCCCTTCCTGTAATTGGTGTCTTGGTGGTGAAAAAAAGCTTTGTTGTTACCATTAAAACTTTCGTTATTCATTTCTTTCCACCTAAATCCTTCCTTTGTTCTTTCCACCCTCGTCTTACTATCAGATGTGGGATTTCTAGACCTCTGTCCTCCCTGCAAATTTTCTTGTTTATTATTCTTTAAAGGATAAGCTTTAGCATCTGCATACTGTTTAATATCTCTATCTAATTTTTTTTTTGTGTTTCCTCTTAACCACCCCTTCACTTTTATGCTCCACTTTTTTAATTAATTTGAAATAATAATCTCTCCATTGGTCAAAAATTAAATCGTTAGTAATATATACATTTAGTTTCTCAACTTCCTTCATTAGCATACACAAGTTTGCATCATTAAACTTTATGATTTTCTTAATCAAATCTAGTCCATGCTGGTTAAACATGTCCACAAGCTCCCCACACATGGTGTTGTCATAATGCAATGGTCAGTTTTTTAGATCTGCACAGTTACATTACAAGTGATAGCAATAAGTATGCATCTTTTGATATGACAGCTGAAAATTATGATAGAAGAGGTTGCAATGAGACTGAGATTACACTGGCACAGAATGAAGCCATGTCTCTAAGGGACAGTCGTACCAAAATATTTTTTGGGGATATATTTAACCTGAGAATGAGAAAGATAGTGTTTCTCCTCACTGTCTGAGAATGTGTCTTACTTATTCGAATGACACTACTAGTTCAATTTGTGATATTAGTAAGAAACATTGGAGGACTCTTTTGTCTGATGAGAAATGTAAAGAGATACTAGGTATGTTACCCTCCTTTAGTTTTAAAAATTGCTGTTCCATCAAAAAGATGTTATGTTACAAACAATTAATACAATCAGGACCCAATTTTAATATTTATAGAATTGGCACTTTTCCCTGTCATCATTGTAATATGTGCAGTTATATTCGAACAGATGATCAGTTCATGCATCCTGACACTAAGATTACCTATGATATTAGTGTATATGCCAGTTGTAGTACAAGCAATCTTCTTTGTTTAGCATCCTGTGAGACATGCAGAGTGTTCTATGTTGGCAAACCAACCGTTCCTTGAGAGATCATATTAGGGAACATCTTTACTGTATAAGCAAGCACTTCTCTGAAGAGCAAGCCAACACTAAGGGACTCTGGCTAACAAAGTTTGCAGATGACTGCAAACTGGGAGCCATTATTGAATCCCCAAATTATGTGGATATTCTACAAAAAGGCCTTACAGAAACAGATGCTTAGTGCCAGAGCCATGGGCTCAAGCTCAATGCCAAGAAATGTATAGTTATCCCCTTTGGGAAAAAACATGTACCCGTGAATTACCACATAGGTGGCATTACACTAAACACCGAAAGTGTGATAAGAGACTTAGGAACACAGGTGGACAGTGGTCTCACCTTGAATAACCACATCGCCACAGCAGTCAGGAAATCCTTCTATGTGGCACACCTCATCACTAAGGGCTTTTCATCAAGAAAAAACTAGGTCATTGTCCCACTGTACTCATCCCTCATTAGACCCATTATAGAATACAATGCCCCATTTGGTATGTACCTCTCAAGACATCTGCAACAACTGGAAAGGCATCAGAAATACCTCACTAAAAGAATCACAGGCCTAAAGCAGATGCCCTATGCTGACTGCCTTAAAAATCTCCAGCTATACTCTGTTGCATATCATCTACTCCGAGGCGATCTCTGCTTAACATACAAGGCCATGTCAAACCCAGACATGCTACACTTAAAGAAATCCCAATCCCTCAGAGCCACATGCTCCAGGGATCTAAACCTTGTCATCACAATAAACAAAACATGCTGGAGGGATAGGTTCCTGACTCAGAGACTCCTCAGACTCTGGAATAGACTGCCCATACATGTCAAGCAGAGCACCTCTTTAACCCTCTTCAACAGGAACCTTGATGATTGGATGAGAGAAAGGAAATTCACCCCAGGGATCACATCAGTCGCCCTGCTAGATAGAGGTCCGGGAAAGTAAATAGTGCAGGAAGAAATAGCCAGGGAATTGTTATGGCTAGGCTTGTATAGGCCCTAGGGCTGATAACCTAGTGCCAACCTATGAACCTATGAACCTATGATAATAAAAATGCCTTTTCTAAGCATATAAATCTAGTTGGGAGTAACCATTATTTTAAGTTTATGGTTCTAGAGATTTTGCAATGTTGGTTTAAGAGGTGATGACATTAGAACACGTACTGAATGTATGGAAATTAAATGGATGACTATTCTACAGGCAAGAAAAGGGAAAGTTTTAAATGGGTTTGTGCCCATTAAGCCCCTATTGAAGTCACATGGCTTAAATCATTAGCCTATAACAGAAAAGCATTTTGTGTTTTTAACTTAGATCTGATGAAGTACTTGGATTGAGTACGAAAGGTCTTATCTCGTTTGTTTTTATTTTATTAAAATTATTGCTTTTACGTACCTTCTGCCTACTGGTTTTACTGTGCTCTTCATATTTTTACATTTATACCTGTTTGGTCTTTTATTTTATTGATACTTTACTGTGAACCTGTGAACATCTCAAATGGGAGTGATTAAAAGAAGCAAAAAAACTTGCAAACTATTAGTGAAAGAATCAAGGACAATGCAACGAATGCCATAAAATATCTTATTATGAGACTTCAAATATACAGCTAAATTTGAGGATTTTCTGCAAAATCAGGGACCATTCACTTTCCTTTACTTAAACATACCCTAAACCTTCCCAATTTCCTGTCACTGTTGTACAATGCTTTTCAGCCAATGCTCATCTTTTTTGTCTTTTCATAGTGTCTCAAGGTCACGTCATGGTATATACTACATGCGCGCAAACAGCAAGTTCAGCCACCACAGTATAAACACTCATGGTGGCATTAAAACACTATTTAAAAAATGTAATGTTAGTGACAGTTATGTAGAACACCTCAGCTAGTGAAAGAGAGTTAGCTGTGTGGAATGTAGCAAAATTATATGACAACTGAACTAGCTCCCGATGAATCAAGGGCCCCAGCTGGCCACCTTAACTGCCCTACTATAATACATTACTGAGTGCAATGCTCTTGGTAGCTTGAACGCATGATTTGTATCATGCGTTCCACCATGTTGTACTACTTTTCATTACAATTCTTAGTACGAAATGCTGTGTAGAGATGAGGCAACATGCATAACATAATACTATGAAGGATGGTCAGGTGCTGTAGCTGCAGTGGGTGAACAGTCTGTCTCCTGCTACCTCCATGTAATCATTTGCTGCTGGTTAGTATAATAATGTGGGTACAGGTGTAGCACTGAGCCCTTTTTCATGCATCTAGCTCACATCCCCACAGTTATGCAGTCTGAATGTCTAACTTTCTATGCTGCCAGGTTCCTCTAAAAATCACAAGCCTTTCAATACCATGACAATCCAGTGGTATGTAACAATGATTGGGAACTACAGTGGTTTGTAACAACGATTAGCAACTACAGTGGTATGTAACAACAATTAGGAGCTGCATCTCTATAACTTGACCTTCCAGGCCTGCAGTGCTTTGGAGTTACTGTAGAGTTTTAAATGCTCTCCTATGCCACACTATTCCAATGACTATGGGAAACTCTTAGTTAAATTACTGGCACAGGTTTGTGTGGTGCACTATACACTATACCTGCACAGCTTAGCAGAAGCCTACTCTAAGGGAACCTTTCCCAGTCTCAGTGTCCATCTCCAGGTCTGTTTCATTCCTTAAGCATGGTTGTACAATTACAACACAGATTTTACAGAGAAAGTAATGTACATTATACTTAGTTTGTTATAACTTGCTAAATCACTTTTTCTTTGATTTCAACTTTATATATTTACATATTATGCTTGGGTAAGATTAAGAAACAAATGGAAAACAATAAGAATCCAGTTATGAAATAAGATAAGATATTCATAACAAATAATATTGTCTTACTGAATTGTCAGAAAAAATTAAATCAAAAAGCTAGGTCTTTAGTATCACTTAGAACAAAAGACAAATGCCATGTTTAAAGTCAGAACTAAGACAAAAAGGAAAATAAATGTCTCAGGCTGTACAGCACTGACTACAATGACCTTCTCTGCTGAGCTAATGATAAGACAGAGCAACAGCTGAAAAATCTAGTGGCAAGTTTAAAATCATTAGGACACAACAAAGACAACTGTCATTTGGTTTACAGCCTATTAACTCTAACTGCACTGACCTCCATTTAGTGTGCAATCATTGTGACAGCTGTAGTTTGGGAAGTAACCAGTTGTGAAATAAAAGTTCTGCGTGACTAATACTTTGCATCATCCTTAGAACTCCAGCTTGATTCGGTATGACTACATTATTTAAACAAAAAAACAGTGGGGACTGACCAAAAAGTTGCTCATTTTTTTCGTCCATCACAGTACTGCTTTGAAATAGTGTCTATTGATCAAAATTCATTAGTTACTTTGTATTCACAGAGTGTCTGATAACAGTATTAAAAAATCAGCGAAGCATTTCTCTGCAGATGTAACTACCTTGTGTGTAGACTGACCTATGTGGCTACAACAGATTCAGCCAACATGCAGCAGTAGCACTTATAAGTGCTGTACTTTGTGAATTCATTGTGCACTTTGGCTTTAGTTGCAGCCAGACCTGGTCTCTGTCCCACTTGATGCCTCCGTCCTCTTCACCAGTACTGTTTGGGTCACTTCAGATGGAATTTTTAATAACTAATCAGGAAAGACTAACACTGAGAAAGTATGCACGTCTGGCAGACACTAAAATGTGTGGTGATCGCAGAGTCCACCATTATTCGGATACCCTTCATTGACAATCATATTTATTTTCTGCATGAAGGTAAAGACATTGCCTTAACCTAATAAGAGAAAGGCAACGTTACTGCATGTGAAGCACAGACAGCTTCAGAGCATGTTGTGTGCATGGAATGTCAAGCGTCCTTGTTTGTGCCGATTGGGATAGCATTTTACTCAGTCGGTAGCAGTGCTTGCTTTTTTTAAGAAAATGCAATTGCCTAAATTGTTCTTTGTATAAATCTGCTGTTTTATGAATATTTTAATACAGAAAAGATATACCATCTAAACACCTCCCCTGTCTGTTGATAGGAAACTAGCTACACTGCTGGAGCACAAGACTGCATTCTGGAATTTGGAATGCAGTTCAAAAATCTTGATTAAACCCCTGATGTACAGATCCCAGATCTATGAATTACAGCTCTGGCATTCATCATCTGAATAAGCTCAGAGTCTGCAGGATCTTTTCTGGAGATGAAGGACCAGAAAAATGCAGATTGCAGCTATATATTATTAGCAAGGTGGGCATCTTAATCCTGTCATAAGTATTCAAAAGGCATAATGGGAAATCAATTAAATTTACCATAAGAGTAAACTTCCATTACTAGCAATATGACCCCACCCCTCAAAAAAATAGGTGTCACCAAGGAGCGCTATAGCTTGCTCATCCAGAATCCAGTGCTATCCCCAGATCTGGCACTGCTCAAGTTGAGGAGTAAAAAAATGAGGGGGTCCATGGTCCGTTCTATGAATTGTTCTGAGATGGCAGAAAAAAACGCTGTTCTTTCTCAGAAATGAAGCAAGCAGCTTGCTACATCTTGTGCCATATACAAAGCACTAAAGTGCTTCAGCCTTAAAAGCAGTTGCATTTTTGGCATTCATGCAGGTTGTGCACTGCTGACTCATTGCGCCCTCCCAATCATGTCCCTTAACACCTTGCACCAGGGTGATTGCCCCATTCTCCCTACCCTGGCTATGCTACTATCAGTGAGCTATAACTCATATGTTTTATGGGAGACATCTTCTATTTTTATGTATGAGGGTGCATTTTGGGTAAGTAAACTGTTGTGCAGTTAACACTGAAAAGATAAGAGTTTTACAGACATGTCACTTTTGCTTTGGTTGCAGAGGACTAAGACTGGTAAAAAAGTCATGGTCAATAGGTGGTTTGAAAGAAGAATAACCAAAGAGTTGTTGTGTCCAGTGTCATGAGTGTTGTGGAAACAAACATCAAGGTTTGTAAAGTGTAGCTTGGTTTTTCATTGGTTAGACAGGAGGTTGGTTTCAACCATGCAGCATGATAGCACATTAAAAAATGCCTTAGCAAGTAAAGTGAATGCAGAGGAGAGTTTTTTTTTTTTTTTTGCTCCATTCTTTTCATGTAGGTAGAACTTCAGATATAGTTTCAGAAGGCAAGCCCATCAAGATAATGAAGGGTAGGGAAATGGTCTTCAAATGCCTTCATTTCTTACATTAGATAGCATAGGGGGCAGTATCTTGGGTTTTTTGTTTTTTTATTAGTTATGGTTTTGTGTCTGGTTTACAGGTCATAAGTGGCTTTTGATTCTCAGTCATTCCTTTGTATATTGGATAGCCAAGCATGCAGTGGTGACACCTGGCGGAATCTTTTAGTGGCTTGAACCCTGGAAATCTGAAGTATTCTGGCAAGGTTTCAGATGGATGCTCTGGAGTCAGATGTTATTGAAGTTAGGTGAGCTATAGATGGTGTTAGCGATTCCACAAGTAACTAGAATTCACTTAGGTGGTATTGACTTAGATAAAACATCTAAGAGGAGACTACTGTCATGCATATTGTGGGAATTAGTTTTGATGAAGCAAACATTTCCTGCTATCTTAGTAGTGTGATCTGAGACAACTCAAAGGTTAGTGTGGAGAGAGGCAAGTAGTTTTAAAGCTTTGGAGAGGTTAGGCATTTTTTGAAACAGAAGGTGCTTAGAAAATTGTTATTTTTGGATTGTGGTATTTTACATCATTGGGACTTTTCTGAGATAGAGATCTGCTGTGCTATAAATCTGATGGTACACATCAGAGCAATATTGCTTTAGATTTATTTAAGATATATATATTTTTTCTACTACTAAAAGAGTTAGTGGAAGGATTTCAGATCTTACATGTTAGGAGGTCAGTTCAGTATTTGTCATGGAGGAAAGAGTGATGAGGCTGCTAGGTTGGCAGTCTGGTGGCAATATTAGAGGGGGGTTCGCTTCATTGATAATAATCCTTGTTTTCCACCTTTACTGCTTTATGGTAGTCTATTTTGGTTGTTGATATATGGTGGAGTGAGTGGTGGGGATCCTGCTCCATGGTTCTAATTTGTAGTCTATTTTGGTTGTTGATATATGGTGGAGTGAGTGGTGGGGATCCTGCTCCATGGTTCTAATTT
The DNA here is from genome assembly GCF_019279795.1 of Protopterus annectens. Taxonomy (NCBI): domain Eukaryota; kingdom Metazoa; phylum Chordata; order Ceratodontiformes; family Protopteridae; genus Protopterus; species Protopterus annectens. Next base: position 1,111,998,989 of record NC_056730.1, read on the forward strand.
GAATGGATTAGAGTGAGCAGTATGATTAATGCTACCTGTAGATGGTATATGACGACTGTAATTATTTCCAGGTGACTGGATAATAGAGCTGCCTGACATAAGTTCATCATTGTGAATCAACAGGTCATTTGTGTTTGGGTGCAGTGGGATATGGACAAACAGAATTTGCAAGGCAGAGATATCTGTTTCTATGTACCTGCCTGTTTGTAAGTTTGCTATGTAATGTTGTGGACAGACCAGTGAATGAGGAGAGTTACGGAGGGGAGAGAGGTAAGAATTGCTAACTTACTGGGTGGGAGTAGGTAAAGGAAGTCAGGTAGACTAAA